>NC_043002.1:24016052-24383552 GCF_006345805.1 Octopus sinensis | reverse complement strand
TCTCTCTCTCACTTTCTACACACACACACACACACACACACATTGTGATGATTCTGTGTGCATCATCATCATCATCACCATTCACATCCATGTTCCATGCTGGTGTGAGTTGAATGGTTTGACACGATTCAGTGAGTCCAAGAATTTGCATTGTGTTCTAGTATTTGCTTTGGTATGGTTTCTCTGGTTGTAAGCTCTTTGTAATGCAAACCAATTTACATTGTGCACTGGGTGCTTTTCTCATGCCACCTGCAGTAATGAGGTCACCATGTAGCTCACAAGTCTATGAAACCCAAGGAACAGATGATGTCTTTATGTTAGGCGATTAGGGATAAATTATGAAAGAGCTCTTCATGGATATTGTCCATGTGTACCTAATGCATATGAAGTCTACTTTCTTTGTTAGTCCACTTGTAATCCCATTGTACCTCTTGTGTGTCTAGTTTACACTGAATACACTATAAAATTCCTTCTTACTCTTTTTCTACATAATGAGCATGACTGTTACCCACATAGTAGCAAGATCCTATCTTCTAACTTTATTAATACTTTGGTCGCCATCACTCATCTCTCTCCATCACTTGTTATTCCACACCCATGTCACTTGGATAATGATAGATGGTGTGGTACCCAGCTATATTCAATACGTCCACTGCCTCTCTCATCATGTTATCTCTTGTAGATACTAGGCCTCTGTATAATAGACTGTATTGGATCTGTTTTGAACCTTGTCTCCTCTACTTTCACTCTTTCTGTACTGCCAGTCATCACTTCTATTGTATATATATTGTGTTTTTAACACAGCATGACTATGAAGTGATTTTCTTTCAGACAAAAACCACAGTATCCTGTCTGTCAATGGTATATATATTAAATATGATACATAGAAGGCAATTTTAATTTAATGCTGTTCTAATTGTGTACACCAAGTTTTCATTCAAGCAGACAGCTTTCTGTAATATCAGTAACTGTATTATTCACTGTTTCCTATATATTGGAAGGACAGACTTTGTCCATTCATGTGACTAGACATACATGTCATTGGCAAGACTCAAGTAAGCTGAAATGTGTCTGTTGCTCTCATAGATCATTGATGGAACAATGTTCATTTTGCTCTGATATATATTATTTTTAACACAGTATGTCTATGAAGAGCCTTTTCCTTCAAGCAAAACCATGGCATCATGCCTGTCAGTGGTGTATATAGGTTAAGTATGATACATAGATGGTTATATATATCATCATCATTTAACGTCCATCTTTCATGCTTGCATGGATTGGACAGTTTGACAGGATCCATTGAGATGGAAAATTGCATTGCATTCCAATGTCTGTTTTGGTATGATTTCTACAACTAAATGCGTTTCCTAATGCCTATCATATACTTCATAACTAGAAAAAGGAATACTCAACATTAGGAAAGTTCATAATAAAATCTTTAAATGGAATTTGTGTCAGTCTTCTAGAACCTAAGGTATCATGTTGTTGAATGTCAATAAATATTTATCTAGAATTAGAATTACAACAGACTTTCTGCCATTATGGCCAATGAAAATGTGTTGCAAGATCATAAGTAAAAGGAAATGATGTCATTGCTAGGATTGCACTCATGAATATGTTAGTTCAGGGGGAGTAATCGTTCATAGATGGTAATGTCGTTTGTTTCCCTTGATACAGAACAGTCCAACTACTTTTAAAATAATATTAAAATGCATACACTCATGCATATGAATGTATATTGTTAATATCCTGTGACCTGTTCTTCCCACTGGATGTATCTATAAGAAGTAGTCATTAGGTAACCATGATATAACTGCAGATATCAAAATTTTGGATGTATGGTCTTCTGTAAATGCAGCATTGTCAAACTTGGCAATTTATTGTAATGGTACCATATTTCCAGTGAATTCTCATTTGTTTTCATTCGTTCATAAAACATGTAATTAGGAAAATATGGTTTTGATATCTTGGTATCTAGCTACATATAGAGCTTTGGCCAAAATGTATGTGGGAACTCAAGGCTATAACTCATATTGGAGTATAGATAAACTAAAGTAGAACTGCCACATTTGTAAGCTGCTAGTGGACTGTTGTGTAAGTCATGATATAGTCTTAGTATTGACATTGCTGTTTATTGGGTGTACAGGTTCGTCCAAAAATATTCTGTTACTGTATGCAAATTATATGTGGTTGAAGCTAATATGGCTTGTAGCTATCTTACACCTAGTTGTTTTTCTTATAATAGTGTGTGTCTGGTATTCTTGTAATTCATGCTCAGGCATACATTACACATGCACATACATGTTTCTAACTTCAATTCAGGTACATACGCTTGGTGTAAGTGATGAGTTAGACTAACAGTAATGTTTGGGTGACAGTTGTTTCAACCATGGAACCTCTTGGAATATTTGGTCCAGAGTATGTGTCCTGGGACTATTGAATAATATATGAGTGGGGTATCCTAGTGGTGGGTTTGGTGCATTTTTGTACTTTTTATGCTTTGTTGTACTGTTGTGGTTGATGTTGGGGGCATTCTGAAGGTAGCCGGGTCTAATGGGATGGGAAAAATTAGCTGAGTTGAAATTGTGGTCTGTAACACCCATGTTCCATATTCGCATACATTGAGAACAGGAATGTATCTGAAAGTTTAACATCTGTTAAGTTTTCTGTGATGCAAAGGTTGCATTAGCAGATTGCTCACTTTGCAGACCTTCAGGCATTGCACTTGTTTCTCTTTTTCTTAAATGAATTCATGCGTTGTGCATATAACATAGATGGTTATATATTTCATCGATAACCATAGATGGTTATATATTTCATCGATAACCATAGATGGTTATCGATTTCATCTCAATCGAAGGAGAGGAGCTTTCTCCGTCCGGGTTGCGGATCCGTGGAACAAGCTGCCAGACGAGATGGTGAAGATGCCGACGACCGCTTTGTTCAAAGCCTCCCTTGACCTCAAGTGGCCTGAACTCTTTACATGAACACCACCCTGTACTTAACTCCATGTCCCCCTACATGGCCTTGCTATTTGCTTTTGAGCCAAATTAACTAACTAACTAACTAACATATCTTTCCTTTCCTTGAAGGTATTCCTTGTTAATCCTCTGTAAGTTTTTAGTATATATCACCATCTGAAATATCAGCTCAGAACACCAGTTCCCTAACATCTTTGCTGTGGCTAAGTATTTGTGAATCTGTGTTAGAGCAGCATTTATAGGTATCTTATATTGTATTTCTGTTAAAAATTTTACAGTATCCATGCATTGGTGGGAAATGATTATCTGTTAGGGTGAAGAATTTCACTGCTTTGGTTGCTACATTCAGACAATATAGTGGATTAAACCATAAGATTTTTCTGTGTCTACATCTAGATTTTGTTGAAGTAGCCCTATTAATGATGGTCAAGCTAGAAATATACCTACTTATGTTATTGGGGTAGATGGAGTGAGTTTTATCTATTTAGGTGATTTCTTCTGTAGGTCTGTGGAAGGAATAGTATTAACCTTTAGTGAAATTCATAGTAGTATCTGGACAGCTGATGATTTTGAGGTTGGTATTCACTGATATTTTCAGGTTGTGTATATATTCTACTAAGCTTCTTTCTGATACTGTCCATATTTGTTGCTGCCACTCCAGTCTAATGTATCTGTAATCCTAAGCTAACCTCCTTTACTTCATTATTTAGCTTATTAAGAATAAGTTGACTTTCAAGGGCTGCAATTTTAGCCCCATCATAGCTCTTTATTATATCAGAGCGCTCGTCACTGTTTTTTTTTTTCTTTTCTTTTACCTAATAAGAGTCATAATAGAATAACAACGGTTTTTCTGGGTTTCATAATAATTAACCTACAACTAGGCTTATGGGTAAATTTGGTCCTTTGATCCTTGAAGGTTACAAAGAGTTTATACAAGTTGAGATATTGTATTTCATCAGTTACGTTTAATTTGTTAGATGTTTTGCTTCATTTTTAATGTTGTCTTAGTGATATTATCTAACAATAGTTTATTGTACAAGCCTCTGTTTTGTTGTTTTTGCTTTTTGTTTAATTGGCTTTTATAAAGATGTTGGAGTTTTGGAAAGGTTGTAGAAATTCTTTTAGTTTATGTTGGAATCTATTGGGTCTGTTGTTAAAGTTAATATTTTAACTAGTCTAATGAGAGCTTCATTCAATCTAGTTCTTTTATGTGTGGGGGACTTTTGCAAGATTTGAAATCGAAACTGTCCTCTGTAGATGAACTGATGGTAAGTTTTTCAAGAAAAAAAAATTACTTTTCCATTCCATTCTTCTCAGTATATTCCTCCCCTTCATTTTTTTCTCAGTAAGTAATCAGTTTCCAAGGAAAAAGGATAATGTGATGTCCTGTTTTTCTTATGGTTGTTTCTTTAATTGTTTAATGTCAGTAGATTTTTACCAATTCCAACAATTTCTAATTTCACAAATTATTACCTTAAACATTTTCTGCACTGCTAATAATCAAATCATATGCTTCTAAGAACAAATTATTTGTAAATATTGGATTCTTTTCACTTTTGATTTAACCCTATTCTGCAGATATAATAATGTTCCTTTAGTAAATTTTAGAAGAATAAACATTTCAATAACTTTTGTTTCATATAATGTAATGTTTCATGTTACATTAATTTCTGTTTTATTTTCAAAGAATGCTTTAATCTCAAAAAGATGAGTTATGTATCTAATTAAGTTTATTAAATGTTCTTTTGTTAGGTTGCTTAGTTATTCAGTCTTTTACTTTTAATTTCAATGTAGTTTAGGCTTTTGAAATATGAAACAAAGGTATTCCTGATTTTCTTATTGTTTATTTCTTTTTTATGTTGTTACCTTTAAATAAATGACCTTTTATTTTGTAAGATTTTTTTATGCTTGATTGTTTTTTACTTCAATGAATTTTATATATATATGTGTGTGTGTGTATATGTGTATCATCATCATCATCATCATCATCATCATTTAGCGTCCGTTTTCCATGCTAGCATGGGTTGGACGGTTCAACTGGGGTCTGGGGAGCCCGAAGGCTGCACCAGGCCAGTCAGATCTGGCAGTGTTTCTACAGCTGGATGCCCTTCCTAACGCCAACCACTCCGAGAGTGTAGTGGGTGATTTTATGTGCCACCGACACAGGTGCCAGACGAGGCTGGCGAACGGCCACGCTCGGATGGTGTTTTTATGTGCCACCGACACAGGTGCCAGACGAGGCTGGCAGACGGCCACGCTCGGATGGTGTTTTTATGTGCCACCGACACAGGTGCCAGATGAGGCTGGCAGGTGCCAGACGAGGCTGGCAGACGGCCACGCTCGGATGGTGTTTTTATGTGCCACCGACACAGGTGCCAGATGAGGCTGGCGGACGGCCACGATCGGATGGTGTTTGTTACGTCCCCAAAGCACGGAGGCCAGTCTATGCGGTACTGGCTACGGCCACGTTCGGATGATTTTCTTGTGTGCCACCGGCACTGGTACCACAAAGATACAAATTCCATTTATGCTCATCTATTTTGATTTGTTTTGATTTGATTTGATTTTCACTTGCCTCAACAGGTCTTCACAAGTGTCACTTGCCTCAACAGGTCTTCACAAGTGTCACAAGAAGGAAGGTATGCACAGGTGGACTGTCTACGTCGCCGGGTCTTCGGATGGTGTCTTTATGTGCCACCGACACAGGTGCCAGATGTGGCTGGCGAACGGCCACGATCGGATGGTTTTCTTGTGTGCCACCGGTACTGGAACCACAAAGATACAAATTCCATTGATGTTCATCTATTTTGATTTGGTTTGATTTTCACTTGCCTCAACAGGTCTTCACAAGTGTCACGCGTGTCCTTGTGTGCCACCGGTACTGGAACCACAAAGATACAAATTCCATTGATGTTCATCTATTTTGATTTGGTTTGATTTTCACTTGCCTCAACTGGTCTTCACAAGTGTCACGCGTGTCACACACTTGCCTCAACAGGTCTCCACAAGTGTCACACACTTGCCTCTGCCTCAACAGGTCTTCACAAAGTGTCACACACTTGCCTCTGCCTCAACAGGTCTTCACAAGTGTCATAAGAGGGAAGGTATGCACAGGTGGACTGACTACGTCGCCGGGTCTTTGGATGGTGTTTTTTATGTGCCACCGACACAGGTGCCAGGTGAGGCTGGCGAACGGCCACGATCAGATGGTGTTTGTTGTGCCCACAGCACGGAGGCCAGTCGATGCGGTACCAGCTACGGCCACTTCGGATGGTTTTCTTGTGTGCCACCGGTACTGGAACCACAAAGATACAAATTCCATTGATATTCATCTATTTTGATTTGGTTTGATTTTTGATTTTTGATTTTCACTTGCCTCAACAGGTCTTCACAAGTGTCACACACTTGCCTCAACAGGTCTACACAAGTGTCATAAGAGGGAAGGTATGCACAGGTGGACTGACTACGTCGCCGGGTCTTCGGATGGTGTCTTTATGTGCCACCGGCACAGGTGCCAGATGAGGCTGGCGAACGGCCACGATCGGATGGTGTTTGTTGATATATATATATATATATGAGAGAGAGAGAGAGACAGACAGACAGACAGAGACAATGGATAATTATGGCCCTTAAATCCAAGGTTTAACAAATCAAGGTGTTAAAAAGTAACTTGGTAATTCAAATTGGTCATGTATGTTATGTGCTTTTATTGAATGTAAGGAATATGTGATTAGTTTAATTTAAACAGAGGAATTGGAGTTGAAGTCAAATATGTATTGATTGCATAGCCCTGAGCACAGAGCTATTTAGTCTTTTATGAAATGAAAAAAGCTTCCTATCCCTGAATAATTGAGGACTCTGTGTCTACACAGGAAAAGTGAATGCCATATTACTCTTATAAGTGCCCATATTCCTCTTTTAACTAGCTCTGATGCAGACAAAAATGTTATATGCACAGCTGAAAGCTGTTTGGGTTATCTAATCCAGCTCTACTAGATTATATGAACTTCCACCTGCACAATATCAGTGATATCAGTAGTGTCAAGTCCTTTCATAGCTCAGAGTATTGGATTGACCATTGTTTAATGCAAATAACAGTTCCAGTTGGTAATTAGTGAATGAAAGGAGTGTGTCAGTTTAGTTGTTTGACTCTTGAATATTTGTAAGATATACAATATTGCTGTGGTAAAGGACCTTCAGAATTGTTTATCCAGCCTGAGAAGGGTTTTGATACCATTATTCAAAGTGGTGCTGAAAGACTGGGATATATTTCAGCCAGTCATAGTGGCTGGTTTGATGAAAATAATGCTACGATTCAGAGACTTTTGTCTGCAAAGCACGATGTTCACAGTGTATTACTATATGATGGGCTATCATCTGATCACCAGATGTTAGCATTTGTTCAGTACAAGATTATAAAATCTTGAAAGATACTGGTGTACCTCAGGCAACATGGTCACCCTGTTAGCTCACTGTACTAGATATAAAGTCTCAATCTCAGCTATCACATGGCAGATGCAGAACACCTGCTGGGAAGGTTTTCCATCTTACGAGACAAGCTTAAAGGCTAGACATAGGCTCTTTTACTTTCTAAGGATAGTTCTACTCTCTACATTAAGTCAACAGAAAGCCCAGATTGCTAGATTAAATACTTCTCTGTACTGTTAAACTGAATTTTGTGGATGATGAAATAATAATAATAAAATAATGAAATTATTGTATGCAGTGCTCAGGTGCACCACAACTTGTCAGAAAGTGCGTATAAAGTATATGCAGTAATGTACAAATGTCTGGAAAGCGAACAATGTATGAGTCAGATACATGCTTATGTGTGTATGGAGGGGAGGCTCTAATAGCCTTGAACAAAGACATGTTGTTACATCCTTGACCATGGCATGCTCAGTACAAGATGTAACAATGACAGTATGGAAATAGAATCTTAAGGCTACTAGTAAAGATGAAATCTATGCTGAGTTCTCACACTTTGGTGATAGTCCTATCACAAAGAATCTTCATGAGTTTATTAGTGCAGTCTAGAGAGATGGTGTTGTTCCCAAGAACTGGAAAGATGAAATTATGCTGCTTCTTTATACAAATGGTGTCAGAAATAAAGAGTGGTAACCACAGAGGCATTGGTTTGCTGTCAGCAGTTGGCAAGGTTCTAGCAAGTATTGTTCTTACTTGCCTGAATAAACTCCTTGTAATTGATATCTTTTTTAAATCACTGTGTGGTTGATATCTTTTTTAAATCACTTTGTGGCTACAATGGATTTAATTTTCACAGTAAACCACATACACTGAACAGAACAGAGATCTTGTATGTGTTTCCATTAATTTAACAAATGCCTTTGATACTGTAAATAGGGTATCCCTGTAAAAAATACTATGTAAACTTAGTTGTCCAAATCACAGTGTATCAATAAATAAATCATTTCATGATGAAAATCTGAATTTAGTGCTTTTTCTTTCTGAATTCAGAGGTCTTAGCCTCTGAATTTAGAGCTCTGAATTTTATTGACTGTCTGTTATTGATTTCTGTTCACAGACTCAAACATACACACAAGTGCACTTTTAGAAATCTAACCTTTATTGCAATTTGTTTCTCACATATATTGAGATGTAGAGGCATATATTTGAGAAAAAAAGAAGAATAATTAAATGCAGTAAGGTTTATAAAATAAGCTAAAATTGAAAATAGGTTTTTTATTTTTAACCTTTGAAAAAAATATTTTATATTATTTATGTTAAAATTTAAATTTTTAAATCAGTTGCAAATTATTTAAATTTAATAAAATATTAAAAAAATATGGTTTTATTTAATTAAAATCTGGAGATGTGGGAGTCATGGGAAGTTGAAATTTAAGCATGAATTGCTATTCAGATAGGAAAAACAAATATCTGAGAAAATACTGGCATTGTCAGTTTAAATTCTGATTTGAATTTCAGTATTTTTCTTTCACTGAATTCCAGTTTAAGTTTCAATTTATTTCTGATTCAATTTAATCCCCAACTCCCAATATAATTTTGGTTTATGTAGGAAGTTAGAAGAATATTGCAGCTATTGCTTTTTTGCTAGCAAGAGAATCAGGAGATGGGGATATATGGATTGATAGAATGGGGGTTTGGAAGAATGAAGGACCAGAAGGAGAATCTAGAGTAGAAGATAACTGGAAAGAGGGAGAGTATATGAAATCAAGAGGGGTATCTGGAAAGGGAGATAGACAGATAGAAGAATATGAGAGAATGACAAGAGAAAGAATCTAGAGAGTAGGGTTTAAGGAGCTGGCAAGAGTAAAGAAAAGGAAGTGTAAAAAGAGAAGAGTAAATATATTAGAGAATTTAGAAGGAGAAAGAGAGAGCAGGGTAGCGAGTGCTAGGAAGAGAATCTAGTTGAGAGTTGTCTGGCAGCAGACTACAAAGATAGTTTGTATGTGTATGAGAGAGAGAGAGAGAGGAGGAGGAGGAGGAAAGAAGCTAGCTAGCAAGATCATCTCTAGTGTTGGAGAGTAGAGTAAAACAGATCAATATTTCCTTGACACGAGTTTGAACCAAGTAAAATCACAAAAACTAAACTGAAAATAAATGATGTTGTTGAAAATAATCAATAACTGAAAAGAGATTTAAATTTTTTCTTCCTCTCCTTCATCATTTTTATGTTTTCTCTATCAGCATTAAGACTGGGATAAGATGATGCAGGAAGAGTGTTTAGAAGGAAGATGTTAGGCTGCTGGTGAAGAAGCAGACTTAAAATTTTAATTCAGAGAGTATATATTCATGTATGAGATATGTGCATCTCTTGAAACTGGTAGTAGGGTGAGGAAACCAAAAATGACAGTAGCAATGTTTTTATGGGTTCTATATTTTGGGAGCATTATGCCTTGAGAAAGGTATTAATATTGTTTTATGTAAAGTTTTTTAAATATTTTTTAAATTTAATAAGGTAACTTTTTGGGGCTATTGAAGCCCATTTCAAATCATTTCCATTCTATCTTGGAAAAAGTATTATTATCATACACAATCCTGTAAAATCTACAGCTTTGTGCTAATGCGAAAAAAAAAACAAAAAAAATTTTTTTTTTCAAGACAATTTTTGTTTTGGGGGCATTTCATCTCTCTATGTTAATGCTAGGAAGAAACATGTGTATTACTTAATTCCCTTTTCATTCTTAGCTTTAAATTTATACAATCTTGTTTATGTTAGGAATCATTTTGATATCTTAAGGTCAGTATGTTGCCTTTTTCCCATTGCTATTATCTCTGAGAAAGGCATGAATGCCACTTAACCCTACTTCTGATTCTTCACTCTCAGTAGTGTCGTGACTGTATAACTCAATTGTTCAATTTCATGTGTGTGTGCTTTCCATATGCCACTCAGTTAGAGAGAAGCTCCTCTAGCTAGCTGTGTTTATTCTATATTTAGTTTTGATTCCCTCTTGTCTTGAAAAAATTCCCAATTTCTCTCTATAAATCTTCATGTTTAAGAGACAGTATTTTAAAGAGAATGGGTACTGATGCTGGCAGCAGCGGTGGCTGTTGTTGTTTGATGGAGGTATTCAATTCAGAATGAAAAGACCTATAATTAAAGGTACTCCAACTGTGACCATCCCATCTTTTTCCCGAGACTACCTTATCCAATGCATCCTTTTTTAAAGATGGTAGGATGTAATTTCAGAGAGATTTAACTGTTATTTCTAGCTGGGTGAGCTTTGGGAAACAATGTAGATGATGAGAGAGTGTTACCTGTGCTCTGATAAACTGAAATATTATCCTCTTAAATTAGTGGTTGATTTGAAGACTTACTATACTAAATTTCTTCCACAGATAAACCTACCCAAACATCTTATAAAAGCAATAACACACTGGATAATGTAGACCTAGATATATTATGCCTGCCAAAAAAGAAAAAAAAAATGCATAGGAAGGTCACAGATAGAGTATCAGTTGAATAATGAAAGGTCAACACAAAAGATCAGATCTATGAACCACAACTAGATATTTGACCAACTACCTACACAAGTCTGTTTAGTTAATGCTCTCACAGAGCTAGACAACTACCATCTACAATTAACCATTAGTCAACTAGAGTCTTTATGCAGTCACTCAATCTGCTAGGAATAGCAGCCAAATCTTCAGATCACACCATATCATTTAGAATAAAACAAACAAATAAAATTTACATTTGTAAGACTTAGTAAATTCATGTGCCATGTACAGAAGTAAGTAGCACTAATATGTTGGGTATGGTAGAAAAACCATTCCTGAAATATCAGCATTCTATTTCCCTAATGTACATGAACTTGTCTTATTCTGTGAATAGTAAAAAGTACTGATGGTTTATTTGTATGACTGTACCTAACTAATGAATGCAGTGTTTACCTGACTGGTGTGCATGTATGTTTATAGAGACGTTCCTCTCTACAGCTTTTCAAGCACAAATTAATATAAACGCAAGACAATTTTAAATAATGTTTATTTGCCAATGTAAAGTGGCAGTCCTGATTAGGACAAATGCTACTACCTTTTAGCAAAACATCTTCTCCAGCTGGCTATCGATGCACTAACTGCATCCTTACACTTCAAACAAGGGAAACAGCTGAAATCGATATCTGTGTACCAATAGTTTCTGGGTTATTTCTCTTCATCAGCACAGAATAATTGCTTGGCTAGAGATGACAGCACTAGGTCTTGTTTGAAGTATATACTTTTAAAGTGACATACAGTCACTGATCTCGCAAATAGAAGAGCTATTAGTTCTAAGTTTCTGAATGTAAGACATGCAGCAACAGTACTTTAAAGTAAAGTTTATTTGCCAATGTAAAGTGGCAGTTTTGATTAGGACAAATGTTACTACTTTTTAGCCCCAGGAAAGCATTTCCAGCTGACTATCGATGCACTAACTTCGAACAAGACCTAGTGCTGCCATCTCTGACTGGGTGAATATTCTGTACTGATGAAGAGAAATAACCTAGAAAGCATTGGTACACAGATATCACTTTGAGCTGAGTGGGGACACTAGCTCCCTTGTTCAAAGTGTAATGATGCTGTTTGTGCGTTGATAGCCAGCTGAAGATGATGTTTCCCTGGGGCTAAAAAGTAGTGACATTCATCCTAATCAGGACTGCCACTTTATGTTGGCAAATAAACTTTACTCTAAAGTACTGTTGCTGCATGTCTCTTGTTCAGAGAATTAGGACTAACAGTTTTTCTATTACTTTTAAATAAACCTGAAGCAAATTAAAATAAACTCAAAACAATTTTTAATAAACTTGAAGTGAAATCTTTTTCTAATTAAGTAATGCTTTCAAACTAATACTATTTTTTTTTTTATTAATGAATAATTACAGTTTAATTTTGACTGGTAAATACCCAAAAAATTTTTTCATGAGCCTATGGAAAAAATGTTTTAGAACTACAAAGTATAGTTTCTCTGGTTGTAAATGCACATCAATATATTCCAACATACTTGCTACTGTAGCAAGTATGTTGGGACAAATTGAATGTAAGTATTTACAAAGCTTCAACACATCTCAATAGTTTCATGTTCTACCTTCTAGACTTTGCCACACACACCTCTGTAATGCACATTCTAAATGCACTCATTTATATGCTGTCTTAACACTGTGCCGTAGCCACTGTTTCCTAATCTTCTCATTTAGTAACAAACAGTATATGTGTATGACTTTCAAGTGTAAACTTTTCTTTGCACTCCCATTGTTTCCTTATTTGACACTTCGTGAAGTAAGAGTAACTTGTAGCTTGAGGCAAGTTACTGTTGCTTTGAGACTGACTTTTGTCATCCATAATTAAATGCAGCATTGTAGACTTAAGTCAAATGATGAAATGAATTCAGGCTTAAAACAAATCAGCATAAATACAAACAATTCAAAACAGACATCTAAGTTTTATCTAAACATCTACTATTTTAATTTGCTCAAGGATTATTTTGATTTGTTCTTAGGTTATTATTTTTTTTTTTTTGCTTAAAGTTTATTTCAATTTTCTTTTAAATAATTTTAATTATTAGCTGAAAAGGTGTTGTGTTTGGTATTTGTAGAGAAGTACCTTACTGGTGTGTGTGTGTGTGAAGTATTTATATAGGTATACCTAACTGATACATGTATGTGATGTTTATATAGATGTGCCTCTGGAGTGTGTCTTACACTTTACTGATGTATGTGGTATTTATATGTAGATATATCTTGTGTGTGCATGTAATTTATATGTAAATGTCACTCACTAGTGTGTGTGAGTATGTGTGGTGTTGATGTTAAATGCAGGAGGAATAGTCTTCTGAATGTGACACTAGTATATCATAGTTATATCTAGATGGTGTACTACTCCTAACAGTTAATTTTGTACTGGGCTCGTGTTTAGCTGGCCTGGTACATAGTCCTAACAGGTGAACTAAGACAATAGAAAAAGTTTTCTGAGAAAGACATTGAAGCAACTACAATAGATTTGAACAAATAGCCTTCAAGTTAGTCTTCTAATATTTATCTACTTGGTGTTTTGGTTTATACTGTTAATTTGCATGAATGTTATTGTTGTTTAATCCAGGTCAGACCTAATTCAGCAAAACTATGAACAAAGGTATTTTAGCTATGATCATCTCATCTTTTATTGAGAAATGATGTATCTAGGAATTCATAATTGAAAGTGCTTTTTTTTTTGCTTTTTTCAAGCATTGTGTGATTTGAGGAAGATTTGGCTATTATTTCTAGTTGGTAGTGACCATATAGAGAGACTTCCATAACTTGATTTTTATGTAGATGTATACTATATTGTTATTTAGTTTTTGATCAACCCTGATTGAGGATAAGTATGGTCAGACATGTTCTAGTTGTGACTATGCCATCTTACTCTCATGCATCGTATATCTAAGTCTACATTGTTCAGTGTGTTCCTCTCTTTTTATGATGATAGGTATAATTTGAAGATTTGGCTGTTATGCCTTACAGGGCAAATAGCCCTGTATTTTTGTATTACAGTATTATTTATATATTGTTTAGGTCACCTGACTACAAAGCTTGTCTATATGCAAGTGAGCATGCAAGACAAACACCAGTCCTCTGGTCTTACTAATATCTATTATGTCTTTTATTTTGCAGGGAGAAAAGATGGGTAACAATTGGTGACACAACAATGAAGCTTTACAAATGGGTACCAGGTTTGTGTTGATCTCTTGTTCTTTAGCATTTCTTTATAAACCTCTTTTCTCTGTTCCTTTCTCTCATGTTCATATTTCTTAGAGTTTGATTCATCACTACCACTACCATTATGAACTGTATACTGCTTCCAGTTGCCATAATCAATGTTTTGTTATTTCTACACTATTATTATCAGTATCTTTATCATTTTCACAATCATTATCACCATGATGAACTATGTACTAATATATTATTTCTAGTTGCCATCATCAATGGTGGTTCTATCCATTTATTCAGTATCATCATTAATGTTGGCTTTATTATCATAAGGTTATGGATTCAATTCCTGGACCAGTAGCACATTGTGTCTTTGAGCAGGTACTTTATTTTACATTGCTCCAACCTTTTCAGCTGAAATTGAGTTCCAGCCAAGTGCTGCTATAGCTATTTCTCCTTTCAGTTGTCACCTCTTTCATGTTCCATTGTCTCAAGTATGGAAGGGCGAAGAGGGTATCTGTGCCTGTTCATAACTGTTATTATAACACATTCAGTGTACTAGCGTTCCTGATTTGTAGAGTTTTGTCAGACAGCTGTTGTTGTGAGTGGGACTGGTCCATCTATCAACTAATTCCATCTAGAAGAGTACTGTGGTCAAGAAGAGCAGTTTTCCTCTGTTTAGTGCACTAGTTTTCCTAGTGGCAACAGTGAAAGTAGTGTGATGGACAAGGCTGAAAGGACTAAAAACAGATAGGTCACTCTCATTAAACCTTTCAAGTTTCACTTGGAAAGGAAGGTGAGGGTAGAGAGGGAGTTGATGTCCTAAATAGTGATTATGGTACTTGTGAACCAGCCTTCTTTGAACATGTGCCTGTAGACTGAGAAACAAAATAAGAGGATATTTGCCCTTAGCAGTCAGGGTCATTGGGATTTTGGGGGATTTCTTTGATTGGACCTAAGTAGCTGTCCTTCTTTGTATGGAAATTTTCTTGTTATATTTTTTATTTTCATGTTTTGTATTTTGTCCCTTATACTATTTTTGTCTTTGAGCAATAATGTCTAATCAACATCCTTACATCATCATTCCTCACATTATTATTTACTTTCTATTGTTCTGTTTCCAGTGTCAAACCAAGAGCCTTCCCAGGTAAATGAGGCTTTCTACACAGTTAACAGAAGGCATACTGTAAGTGTTACTACTTTTCTGGTTTTTCACTTCATGTTCTTAGACATTTTTGCTTTTAAGCCGGCCATATCCGGCCAAAATATTCTACCTGTTTTATCTTCAAGCTGGTCAAATTCGACCTTTCACACCTACCCTGTAGTGTCACTTTAAAAATAAGCAATTACATCATTGAAATCTCAAAGCTGTGAAATAATGCATGATTAATTTAAAATGATGTGAATACATAAGCATTACATTAGACAGAGTAATCTGAATGCTAAAGGATTAATAGTAGAGGTGATATTAGTGGCAACAGTTGTAGTAATAGAAAATCATCACCATTTTATATGAATTTTATTTCTTTTAGTTATTTCAACAAAGATTAATCCTAATCCAGCTAACCTCTGATCAAAAACATTCCTAACATTTATTTAAACATAGTATTCTAGAATTACATTTTCCAATATGTGCTGCCTTTTATTACAATAGAATGTGACTTGAGTGACATTTGACTGCTATTTCTTGCAGGATGGACAATCACATAGAGACTGGGTTGAAGGAAATTGCAATGACTTACAAATGTGTTCTAATTATTACCCATTTTGTTGAAGGCGTTTTTGAGGTGATGGTGGTGGTGGTGGTGGGTCTTCAATCAAGGGAGATAACTTTAATGAATTTCTTGAAAATTCATTAAACATGACGATTTATTGTTAAATTTATGATTTCCAGTATTGGCACCAGGCAGCCAATTTTATATTGCCAGTACTTGGTTAATGATATTTTATCAACCCTGAAGGATGAAGGGCAAAGTTAAGTTAATAACATTGGTTAATCTAACAATATTTTCCTTTACCACCAACTGAATATACTGTAGATTTAAAAAAAAATATTTTATTAAGCTTTAAAGGAGCAAGCTATCAGAATCGTTGGGACGCCAAGGCAAGATGCTTAGAAGCATTTTGCCCGTCTACGTTTTGAGTTCAAATTTCAAATCAACTTTGTCTTTTATCTTTTCAACATTGATAAAATAAGTACCAGTTGGGGTCAATGTAATTCTTCCTCCAAAATTGCTGACTTTGTGCCAAAATTTGAAACCAAAATTTTATTAAGCATTATGTGTGCTTTCACTTACATATCTGTCTAATTATCGTACAGACACCGCACTATCCAAGTTTATATTGTTCTGATTGAGCAGACCTAGGACCAAAGGCATTTAGACAGTGATCTTACCATCAAATCTTCAGTGTTTCTAAGGTTATATTATTTGATGTGTCCATCCTTTTTTAAGATATCAGAATGTGATTTTAAAAAGATTTGGTTGCTCTTTATGAGAAATCAAGCAACTAAACAGCAGCTCCCTTGTTGACTACTTCTGGTTTAATGCTAAATGGCTGATAGTTATATTTCCTCTTGAATAGGACATCAGTTTAACATTTAACATTTCTAGATTTGTTAGCATCTATTCTTGACAAGTGAACTGAAGAACATAAGATTGTCCTATCCAAATCTTCAACTAAAAGTCTACAGTGATTTTATAGTCAAGAGCAATGAATTACTAATCAAATAGCTTACCCTTTTTTCTAAATTTCACTGCTGCCCTAAAGCTCTCAATAAACCTATATCTGAAATACAAAATTGTTTTCATACCCCACTTTTAAACCTGATCTTTCTCTAGCCAATATATATCAGGTTGAGTAAAAAGTAAGCAACGTTTTGAACCATGAAGAATTTGTACTGGATTTTTGCAGAGTTATAAATTTCTTTTAGACGTTTTTTTTTTTTTTGTTTTTTTGCAATTGTCTGATAATACTGGCATCAATAAATGCATCAATAAATTAAAATTGATATTTTTTTTACCATTGTTACAATCATCTGAAATGGAATTGTCAAAGCACGATATTCAAGTATAAAGCAGCTGAAACTGCTTGCGATATCAACAAAGCATTTGTTGAGGAAATGAACTGTGAGTGGTGAGCTCAAAAATGGTTTGAGCAATTTTGCAGTGGAGACCTGAGCCTTGAAGATCGTGAGTGTAGTGGAGGCCTATCTGTCATCAATGATGGTCAATTAAAGACCGTTATTGAGAAAGATCCATGCAAAACAACTCGAGAACTGGCAAAAGAACTTTAAGTAAGCCAGAAAACTGCCTGCAACTATTTGCATGTGGTTGGAAAATCAAAAAAGCTTGACAAATGGGTACCGCATAATTTAAATGAAAATCAAAAAATGCACAGATATGAAATTTGCTCGTTGTTTCTTCTCCGTAATCAGACAGATCCATTTCTTGACTGTATTGTAACTTGCGATGAAAAGTGGATTCTGTACAATAATAAAAACCATTCTTCACAGTGGCTGGACCATGGTAAAGCACTGAAAACCTTATCTAAACTTGAGCTCTTCAAAAGGAAGGTTATGGTGACTGTTTGGTAATATACTGCTGGACTTCACTATAACTTCTTAAAACCTGGAAATACCATTACTACAGAAACATTGCCATGAAATTGCCAAAATGAACAAAAAACTGTTACTTCTCCATCCTAGACTGGTCAATAGAAGAGGGCCAATCATTCTTCATGACAATGCTCGACCACACATTTCACTAATGATGCTCCAGAAGTGGAGGGAACTTGGCTACAAAGTTTTTCCATACCTAGCTTATTCCCCCAGACCTTTCTCCTACCGACTACTACTTTTTCAAGCACCTTGATTGTTTCCCGTAAGAGAAGGAGTTCAAAAATCAAGCCAATGCTGAAAGTGCATTCAAAGAGTTCATCAGCTCAGAACTCCAGATTTTAGTTGGCAAAAATGTGTTGATTGTAATGGTACTTACTTATGAATAAAATTTCTGCATTGTTGAAATATATTGTGAAGAATTTTATGTTTCGAAACATTGCTTACTTTTTACTCAACCTGATACATCATCATCATTTATCTGTTTTCCATCTGGTATAGGTTGAATGGTTTCTCAGGATCCAGCAAGCTGCAAAGCTGGACATCCTTCCTAATGCCAACGACTTGATAGTGTGTGTATGTGGGGGGTGGGGGCAGCACTAGGGGCTATAGTAAGTGGAACATGTTGATAGATATGAAAGGGCACTGAAAATGATAGCAGGTAAGAGATATGTTTAGAATGATGTATAGTGGAGGGTACAGAGTTCAAGGCACAGCAAGGAAGTGGTTGGTAGAAATAGTATGGGTAGGGATGATAATGAGGAATGGAAGTGGTTCCCTACAGTGGTGGGGTGTGGAAGGGTTGTAATATGTACAAATTCTGAGCTCAGGTCATTACAGCAGCTTAGTAGCATCATAGTTGAGGAGATAAGAATTGGGGAAATGCTTGACAGGGCACAGAAAGAGTAGAGTCCCCACACCTACAAGTATATCATGTAGTTTTAGGATATCATTTTATACTGTGTTGGATGGGGTTTCCTGAGCACAATAAATGACTAATTATCTTGATCTTCTGTCATCTCCTCCATAAGGCTCGTCATCTTGAGCCTTATATATTGTGATGTATGTGTAGAATTTACAATCTCAGTAAAATTAGATATTTAGTTAAATAAGTTTTTACTTTGTGACTACTTGTTTTTCTATACC
Organism: Octopus sinensis; assembly: GCF_006345805.1. Classification (NCBI taxonomy): domain Eukaryota; kingdom Metazoa; phylum Mollusca; class Cephalopoda; order Octopoda; family Octopodidae; genus Octopus; species Octopus sinensis. Next base: position 24,364,665 of record NC_043002.1, on the reverse strand, counting down.
AGATGATTATATGAATGAGCAGTGTCATCTGTCTTGGCTAAAAATGGTTAATACTTTTTTTTTTGTTATTCTACTTGGGGAATGAAGATACAGAGTGTAAAACTGTTTTTATCTTCCTTGAGTTTAAATGCTGTCAAAGAAAGGCCTGCAAGGAAATAAAGTTTCTGGCCAGATAAGTTGCAAAAGTAAAGTGACAGTGCTACTTGTAATAATAATTTTATTTCTAATTAATTTCATCTTTTATTTTCTTTCTCTAGAGAAATGGTGCTGCTCACCACATCATCTACAAAAGAAAAGGACCCTCAAAACGTCATGAAAAAGAGCCCGAAAAACCTGTTGAACCTCAGAATTTAGATTCAAACAGTCAAAGTATGTATTTTTCATTGCTTTCATCTAACTCAGCTACACTTTAGTGACATCATTTGTTTTAAATATATATATATATATATATATATATATATATATATATATATATAAAAGGAATGTTATGAATATTATCAACAACGTCTGTATTTAATAGTAATTCTTCATTAGCTACTAATACTTGATTATTGATTAATCAGTTTCATCTAATTAATGTTGGCTCAAGTAATTGCATTTTTTGTCTTTTACAAATCAATAATCTGTTTCTATTTTATTTATTTTTGTATATTTAAAGAAAAGTGCTCTAAACTACAGTTCAATCTTTGATCATAATTCCTTGTTCTATTCCTAAACATTTGGTAAACATTTGTTTTTATGTATTATATTTTCTGTTTTTTCTTTAGCTTTTAATTCTTTCAAATTTATGTTTTCTTTTTCTTCTGTTATGTCCTGCTGACATTGTACCTGTAGCAGCTTCATCAGTGACAACCAAATCTCCACCACTAGATGGCGCTGAATCTGCTACTAATGCCACCCAGGAAGGGCAGAATGCACAGCCAGCACCTGCTCCTGTTGCTAATGTAACCAATGCCTCCTCCACCTCCAGTGAGACCAAGACCAATGGTCAACATCACCCATCTCCCGCAGCCGACTCTGCTGATGTTACTTCTAACTGTTCCTCTCTGGTGCCTGGCAATGTACCGCCTCTTGAGGACAGCCTCTCTGCTAATGGTAGTACATCAATTAGTCTTGGTTAATTATTCCTTGTTTCTTTCCCTTCTCTCTTTCTGTCAGACTTTTCAAACACATTCATGCATGTGTGTGTTTGTGTATATGTGTGTATAGAAACAAATTGTGTCCCTTAAGTAATGTTGCCTTTATGTTTTATATATTTGAGAAATCTTCACACTTATTGGACATATGTCTCTATGTATTTGTATATAATAAGCTTGTTCATTTTTGAATGTTTATATTTTTCTAATTTACTAAAATATTACAAAACAAAAATTGAAATTGGGCAAGCTTATATATGTTTCTGCTCACTGTTACATATGTCTGTGTTTTTTGTATATCACTGCCTAACTCTTTCTCTGTTGATCTCTTCTGTTTCTTAGAGCAGACGGGTTTGGTTTAATCCTGGATATTTAAAACTTTAAATTTATGTATTTGTATAATCCAATCAAAATTAATTGAACTGTTCTATAGACATTACCTAAAACTATCTATCAGGTTTCTCTTGACTGACAATCATTAATACGTGGAAATACTGGTTATTTTCCCTCACATTTTCACAAGAAAAAAGATAAGTATATATTTACCAGTCATTGGAATCAGTGAATTGGTAGAGGCATATATACACACGCACACATCTGATTCTTCACACCAGTATCTGATAACCCTTAAATTGAAGACATCATCAATTGATGTTCCATTAGAGAATAGTGTACATCATCAATTGATGTACATTTGTACAATGTGGGAATCTCAAATTAATTTATGTATGCACCAGATGCAAAGAAAAATGAATAGTTTACAATACACCTCAATAATGAGATTGTAAATTTTATTGTGTGAGGAACTAACAATTATAGTTTTTGTACTATAATTATAATAGTTTTTCTACTATATTATGATAGGTTTTGTACTATAAGTGAAAATGATTATTATAAAAATAATTATGAAAATATTTATTATAAAAATAATTATTATAAAAATTATCCTTAAGGAAAAGGGATACTTTTTGTTTGTTTTTTGTCCATTTGGTACACATGTTCATGCAACTGTTTCCTGCTGTTTAAGGTGAAACAGCATAAGCAACTACATTGTGTGTGTGTGGTTTAATCCATACTGCACCATGATTTGTAACCTGTACCTAGGTACTTATTACATGTCAATGGTGTCTGTAAACTTCCTATACTAAGTACCATTTACATTCCTACAGCTGTGTATGAAGCACATTGTTTTCACACACACATTTCAAGTTGGTAAGTTTGTTAAAATTTGGAAAATTGACTGTCATTAACGCATCAGACAGTGCTTTACAGTATTTGTTGACTCAGTGCACATTTTGAGTTCTAATCCTGCCATGGTCAACTTTGCTTTTCCTCCTTTGGGGGTCAATAAAAAAAAAAGTACCAATCCATGGCTGTCAGTAGGCAGGCCAGAGGCCTTGTATTATTTGTTCCCAATTTTTTTTTGTACTCTGCCATGACTGACTTAGGTGGTAGATTTTTTCCATCATCCAGATTAATGTTATAACTTGACACCTTGGTTTCTGGTTTGAGGATACCTTCCTCCCGCTTTTCACCTTCTCAGAGGCAGGTTATAGGCACTACCTTACTTCTTGACTTAAAAAAAAAAATTAATGAAATGAATGACAGTAGTATATAATGCTATCATTTAAAACTTGAAAATCTGCTACTTCTGCCTTAAGATTGACTACTTGTTTCTTTGTATACACACTATTTCTGTTGTGTATATTACTACCATTGCAGTTAGTTTCTCTTTCTTTCATATGTGTGCATATACTTTAAATATTATACCTTTTATAAATACCAATTTGAGAGTGAAAAAGAATATCAAACCCAATGGTAGAGTGGAACTATACATATCTCACATGCTAATGAATGTTCTATAATCTCAGATTGGACTTTACTATTGTTTTTATATATATACATACATACACCCATGCAAGTGCCTTATTTTAAAAGATTCTTTAAATATTTTTATAAAGAGAGTTAGGAAGTATGCATATGCTCTTCTCTCACTAGAGAGAGACTATAAATAAACATTGACTAATCTCATGTCAACTATGATAAGGCAGGCCTATGATTGAAGACATTCCAGCCATGGTCAGCCTGCCTTTTACGGGTATTTAGGACTACAGTATTTAATGTATTCTGTCCTTCTATAAGATAGGGCATGATTTATGGGGAATTTAGTTGCTATTTATCCTTCTGAATACTTTCTCATTGGCTCTCAAATTTGTATGTTAATTACATAGAGGACAAATAAATACATCTGTAGTATAGGAGTTAATTATTTTCACCTTATGAGTTTTCTCCAAGAGACTGACTGAATTTGTTAAACTAAGAATCTTAGTTTATTACATAACCTTTCCCCTTCAAATATTGATTTTTTGCATTGGTTCAAGATCACACATTCTAGAGGAGGAATGTAGCTGCTTGAACTGATCTTGGTACACTCATACTTATTTGACTTCATAGGGGGAAAAGGAAAGTCAACAGTTGCCCTTTAAATATTTCAGTACTTTTCATTGCCACAAAGTCATATATTTGTAAAGGAGATTAAACAACTGGAATACTCGTTGTGGAAATATGAAACTATAGCAGTAGCTGATCTAATTCTGTACACCTCTACACTGCTGGTTTCTGTACATGGTGGGATGTTGTATGCTGGGTTGGGCTCAAACACATGTTACAACTACAAACAATGGCTTGTCTACATGTTTGTAACTTTTGTGATGTTTTGTTGTTTTTTTTATTTATATATGTATTATTTTTATTTTATTTTTGCAACTTTGTCACTTTTGATACTTATTAATGTTGTGTTTTTTTTTTTGGTTTAAAAATATTTATATGTATTTTAATTTATTTTATTGTTTTATTTTTCTTTTCACTGGGATAACACATTTCATTGACATAGTTACTGCTGAAACTATGTTGCCTTCTTTTCCTTAAATGTCAATATCCTTTTGTAGAGTTAAGATGATAAAGTGGTTAAATGAATGGGTCATCAGGTGAAATATGCTGGTGTGTTGTATTTCTTGATGGACCACAATATTCTACATTTCTTCAGTTTACTTATATAGAACTGCAGGAGGTTGATTTGCTAATATGCTGGGCAACCTGTGGAGGAGTTTGTTCATTTCCTCTCAACAACACTGTTGTATCATATAGACAAGATATTTAACTCACTCTTGCCAGCAGCTTAATCTATTGAGCTGTAAGCAGGCACACTGTAAGCAGTGGCCACACTGAAATTTCCTGGTCTTTAGTACTGAACAGAATCTCTTTTGTTGGGTAAAAAAAAAAAAACTATATATAATCTCTCTGCACATGTCAAGAGTGCTTTGTGTATTTCTCATCTGCTTAAACTCAAGTAATTAGTGTTGAGCACACTGGCCTTATTAAACATTGTGATTCTGAAAAAAAGGTTACTTAATCCTACAAGGAGCCTTTTACCAGCATTTACATTTTACATTTTCTCTGTCCTTGTTATTATCATCATGAAGGGCTGTAAGTGGCAGTTGTGGTAAAGCATGTCTCTCTCTCTCCCTCTCTCTCTGGTGTTCAAATACTACTAAATAGAGATTTGTCTTTTTATCCTTGTGAGGCCAATACAATCCACTACACCCAACTTTGTGGCCAAGTACATGTTGAAAACATCATCTTTTGTAAGTGGCAGTTGTAGTAGAGTTGTAGAATTTGTGTCCCTTTGTTCATTTGAGTTTAACTCCCACTGAAGTCAAGTTTGCTTATTAACCTTCTAATGTCAGAAAAATAAGAACCATTCTAATCCTAGGGTTCATTAAATTGTCTATATCCTTCCACTTTAAATGTTGTTTAGTCCCAGGTTAAACTTGGTCAAGCAACTTATGACAGAAGGTTTTTCGATTGTGACCAACCTGCCTTTTATTCAGACATATTATCTTGGATTATTATTCAATGTTGCCTTTTTGAAGAATTATGGTGTTGGTTTTAAGGGAGACTTAGCTGTTATTTTTAGTAAGACGAGTGATTGCATAGAAACGCCCTGCTATTAGTTATTGTGAGTTCTAAACTACTGATATATGATATATAACCAGGAATCTAACCAACTGGTTACTGTGGAATCTAACCGGTTAGTTGAGGAGGGACTGACAGCAGCAGGGGTCAGATTTAACTATTTCTTACTGTTCTTTCTATCTTTTGTGTTGTTGTTGATAGTGGTGATCAGGTGTCAATAATGGGTGATACTGAGCGAGAGTGGTAATTGTTGTGTGTGAAGGTGTGGGAAAAGGTGAGTGAGTGATTGATGTGTGTGGTGACTGGAATTATGTTGTAAGTGATAATGGTATTGTCTGTGTGAGTGTACAGTAAGTTGGAGGACTGTGCAGCGAAGCAGCATCAGCTGTTTGCATGCTTTACTTGTTACCCTGGTATTGTAGGCTCATCTCTGTACACAGACGAGGGCAACACAATGCAGTCCCAGGGTTCCAACTACAGTGACATGTATGGTGCCGGCAACACATGCATGAACGATGACTCCAACTCTAACATGTCATTTCCTGACCAATCAAACCAAGAATACTCCCAGGACAGCACTGAGGCTGATTCTGACATGAGGATGGGTAAGTGTGCTAAACTTTATCATATATCAACTCTGTAGCTCCTCTCTCTCTCCTCTCTCTCTCTCTCTCCTCTCTCTCTCTCGCTCTCTCTCCTCTCTCGCCTCACTCTCGTCTCTATCTCTCTCTCTCCTCTCCTCTCCTCCTCTCTCTCTCATCTCTCTCTCCTCTCTCTCTCTCATCTCCTCTCTCTCCTCATATATATATATATATATATTTGAATCTGTCTGAAACTCCTTATCAGTCTGAATTTATTCATGAATCTATCAAGTAAAAAGAGAACAATACTTGGCTGCTAAAGGTTTCATGCTGATACACTCATTCATATATGTGTGAGTTGAAAATGTTCAAAATGTATTCATAATATCTTGAAACATGTTGAGGTATGGGGCCTGAATATATGCATCCGTATGAAACTTTTGATAGCACTGTATTCTACTTGTAATTTTATCAATTTATTATTATAAATACATGACTGTATTTTTATATCATATATATATATATAATTTTTTTTTATATTTATCAAACATACTATGTTATGTATTCTCACACACACAAACACACACAGAGTACTTGTAGCCACATTCATACTATGATTTTACACTAGTATCTAGGGATTTGGATACAGTGATCTTCACTGGACTTTGTCTCAGCTGGTGAAGCAAAAGACAAGATGGCACTATATTATGTGATGTGTGATGTTACCTGTGCTCTCTCTGTTGTTGCTCAGAAAAGAGGTATCCATAATTTCATAGTCTGCAAGTTGACATTATCTCTACCTTTCTGTGGTTTATGTATAATACTTCTCTGTTAAATATGAATTGCAGGTTTTGAACTATTATTGTATGAGGTGGCTCAGTCCAAGCTCGACCTTGTCGTGCCTGAAGACACACCTATCTTTTGCCAAGTGTGTTTTGAAAGCAATGTAATGTTTTCAACACAGTGACAAAGAAAACACTGCACCAATCACAAAATACATTTGGCAAAGTAAAGTAAGAATGAGTCTTGGACAAATTCCACCCCAAACTGCAAGAGCTCAGAACATTCAATTTTATGCTTGATTGAGAAATGTTATATCTTAAAATCATCCCACAGTAATAATTAAAGAAAGATAGAGTTAATTATCATTTTGCAGACACTGTATGGCATGTTCTTACTCTTGTTGGAGAAACAAACAGCACAAATAACATGACCTTGCCACCCTGATGTCTTTTGCTTCAATAACTTTACACAACGTGTACACATCACAAAACACAATCTTACATACAATGTACTCATCACAATACGCAGCCTTACACACTGAATACTCACAGTAATGCACAACTTTCTACACTGTGTGCTCACCACAATATCCTTTTCATTTATCCTCAATGTGCTCACCTAGTCCCTGTCCTCATCATACTGTTCAATTTGTTTCTCTCTAAAGAGATATGTCCTGATCTTTGGAAATGAACTACAATTTGTTTCATTCCCCAAGAAAAGCAACTTCTCTAATCCTGCCAACTACAACAATCGATTTGGTATCTTAAAGTCAATGGAGACAGTCACTAACATCAACCTTCTCCAACCCCATGAATCTCCCTAATCTTAATAACCACCTGTACAATTTCATAAAAACCAGTTTTACAAGTGACCTACTCTTTTGCATTATTTACCAATGTGTTCTTGGCCTTGAGAAGTTTAGTGAAAGCCATGTTATTAGTAAAGCTTTTGGTTGTGTATGGCAAGCAAATCGAGCAAAACTGCTTGTTTTGGGGATCCATCTGTTTTGTATCACTTGGATCGACAGTGTACTCTAATAGAGCTCTCTCTAATCTACACTTGTCAACTTTGATGTGTCTCAGGATTTGGTTTTGTCCCTACACGTTTGCTCTTGTAAAATGACTTACTTGCCATCACTTCAAGAATGCCCACCCCTACACAAATGGTGCCACCCTTCATTACACCCTAACATCATTCACATGAAACCTAGATATCTTACATCAAATTTGTGCTGACTCCACAAACAGAACAGATTCCCTGAAAACTCCCATCTATGAATCATGCTCATCTTTACTTTAGCAGCACAAAGATAAAATCACTGCACATAGCAAAGAACATCATTGCATTCACTCCTCTAAACATGAACAACATTCAACTAGAACCTGCACAGCTACTACCTCACTATCACTGATGATTTCTCCTAGTAAACACATCTCAACATAACAAAGCTGGCCTTCTTCTTTCAGATCCAGAAAATACTTCAGCCTTCAACCCAACAGCTACAAACCCTCTACAAAACTCAGGTGAGACTCACAATGAAGTACTGCTCCTATATATGGAATGGTGTTAACTATTATACACACACATACATACGCAAATACATCTTAGTCTACATCCTAAGAAATGTCTCTGATTTGGCATGATGTCGCTTGCCAAAACCCCAAACTCTTCCCTATCTGTCTCTTCTACAGAGAATTCTCCTCAGAACTGGCTGATCTCATGCTACCTAGCACTCCCAACTCATACGTCTCTCTTCCTGTCATTCCCATCTTGCTTCTTTCTTCATTCCTTGCACTAACCACTACACCCAGTTCCCTCTCTGTAATTCCTTTCCTGTGCCTATTTTCTTGCGGTCATTGATTTGCAAATGTTCGAGCAAAATGTTAACGGCCTCAATCTCACTGACTTTGGAGAGCCTTTGAAGGTTGTGGGCACAGTCCCTTCCTCTAGATGCAACCAATGAAAAACAAAAACAGAGTGTACTTACAACTAGACACAGCCTTATACACACAACTCACACTGCGTACTCACCTTAACATTCAACCTTACACACTGTGTGCTGACCTCATCTCACAGTCTTGCATATAGTGTTCTCACCACAACACAACCGTTCACACTGTGTACTCATCCTGGTGTTTCTCTTGTTACAGCGAGAAGTATGATGGGAGAAGACAGAACTTCCCAGCCAAAAGACAGTGCTGAAGACACAAATGGTAGGTAGATGAAGGTTAGATAAAGGTTGGAGTGCCTTTACTGTTGTTGCTTTAACACAGGTGTCAATGTAATGGACAACCAACTTTACAGTGCCGCCCTTCAATCCTATGTTTCTCAGCCACCATGTTCTACTTTTACATATTTAAGGCTGCAGACTGTGAAGGAGGATTGACTTGCCATCATTTTGTAGTTTAATGTTTGTTTTATGATTTCGTTTTGAGATACTAAAATGTTGGTATCAGTGACTCATTTTCTTCACAGATGGCTGTTGATTAGGGTTTATTCTTGTCCCTTTAAGACAGGATAGTATAATAGAACAAATGATTCAGACATGCCTGCCATTTGTATGAAAAACAATGGGTAAGTTGATGTTGGCATATTCAATACAGAGAGCATCTTAGAATTGTGTAATTTTAAAATAATTCTATTTTTCTGTCATTATTTCTGCAAGAAGATTGCTTCTCTGAAGAGGTTGGAATAAGACCAAAATATATATAGAGTTGTCTTTTGTGCTTGCTCGAAAAATGAAAAATAATTGTCATTGATTAATATTTTTCTTGTTTTCCTATTATGTTTATTTCTAGTCAGTTTTTTAATATTTTATACATCAAATATATCAATACATATGTTAGCAATTGTTTTATGTGTGCTTTCATAACTATTTCTAACACTTTATTTCAGTAGTGTTCCTTTCCTAACTATTTTATAATAATTTGATCACTTCAGGAGTACCCCACCTCCATGTAAATGTCAGTTGCCAGTTATACTCATTAATGTTGTTGCTGTTGTTTAAAAACTGATGGGGTGGTAGACGGTTGGGCATGTAACCAATAGATTGTAGAATTTGGCTTACATTCTTTGTCCAATTCCTGCTGTGACTGACTTTAACTTTCATCCTTCTGGGTCTCAGTAAAATAGTTCTATGGGTTAATGTGCCATTCCCTCAAAAGGTGTGACTTTGTGTCAAGCTTAGAAATCATTAAATCATAATAAAGAAATCACTGTTGTTGTTTGTTGTAGATTCTGAACCGCCTATCCTGGAACCAGAGACAGATGCTGCTCCTGCTGTGAAACGTCACCGAAGGGAGTCTGGTAGTTCCAGTTGAGTGAAATAAACTGGTGAAAAACACTCAACACTGCTACTGTGTGTGTATATGTCTATGTTTGTATGTGTGTATGTGTGTATGTCTGTCTGTCTCTGTCAATCTGTGTCCATTAGTGTTCTTTCTATATTAAACTGTCACAGCTGCTGCTGTCATATCCATTAGTGAAGTCTTTCCCATACTAACCTTTTCATATTTCACTTCATAGGTCAATCCTTTCCCAACAACATAATGAAAATGCTTTCTTCTTCGGTGAGCACCATAACAATTAGTTAACACTTGGTGAAGTGAGTCTGTGATACAGGTTCAATCCATGTTTGGAACTGTTTCACTTTACTCCATCCTTCAATACATATATATACATCACATGTTCCCAGGTCAGTGTGTACACCATGTGATCCCAGGGTGGAGTATACACCATATGATCCCAGTTCAGAGTCGCCCACCTCATGATCCTAAGTTACTGTGTACACATCATGAACCCAAGTCAGTGTGTATACCATTTTTCAGGTTGATGTGTATACTGTATGATCCTAAGTCTGGCTAGTTTGTATATTACATGATTCCAGGTTGGTGTACACAGAATATTCATGATTTGAGGTCAGTGTGCAGCACGATTCCATGTTAAAAATAGTACTTACAGTTAGGTGTACCTCCCTGTGGTATTTACTTACATTAAATTTAATCATTGAGTGTGATATAAGGTATGGACAACCATCTTCCTTAGATAGTCTCCATTACTCTATACACCCAGTCATCCATATTTGGATACAGTACACTTCTACCTCTGTTCACTTCACCATTTATAGAATAAGTACCAAATCACCCACTGGTGCTCTGTCCATGAAGAAAATTTAGGTCACATCTACTTAAGATCATGAAACCAGAATTACAGTCCAAGAGGAGATCCACTGTTACTTCATTCAATCTAATCTGTAAACTGTGTCTAGGATTACATGTTCTTTGGGTCACTACTAGATATTTCATTTGCTACCAACTCTACCAAAAGTTTGACCAAGGTTTACTTGCAAATCAACCTCACTCTCTCTAAATTTTATCACCTACATCCCAACCTCTACTCTCATCTCCATTTTCATCTTTATTCCCCCTCTACTTCACTCATTCACTTTGACTCGCCTTCAGAATGTATTTTATATAACCTTTACTCAGGGATCATTACATGTTAAGCCCTAGCCTCACCTGCCACTTGAACCCTGTTCCTATCATTTCATTGTCTTTGTATTTACCCTGTGCAGCATCAGAATTACCCCACCCTACCACATCTACCTTGTTAATGTCCCCAGTTATTAACTCAGCTCTCATCTCATTTACATTATTATTATTATTATCATTATTATTATCCGTTACCTATTGTCAACTGTATGTGTTTGTGTGTGTATCATGCAGGAGTTCTCTCTGTAACACATATGACTCTCCTGAGCTTTTTCTTCATTTAAGGGTCACTGAGATCTTGTAAAGAAGCTAAGACCCATCTCTCCCCACTTCTAAGGTGTGTATCCAAGTGGTTATTAGTATTATTATTATTGCAACTAAGGCTGTGAGCTGGCAGAATTGTTAGTGCACCGGACAAAATGCTTAGCAGCATTTCTTTCGGATTTTTACATTCTGAGTTCAAATCTTGCCATGGTCAAGTTTGCCTTTTATCCTTTCAGGGTTGATAAATAAAGTACCAATCAAGTACTGGGGTCGACGTAATTGGCTTACTCCTAAAATTGCTAGCCCTGTGCCAAAATTTGAAGCCATTATTATTATTACTAAAAATGATGGATGGCAGAATTGGTAGAACTGTGGACAAATGCCTTGGTATATTTAGTTATGAGGTGAAATTTGCTTTTCATTCTTCCAAGGTTGATAAAATAAGTACCAGTTGAATACTGGGGTTGATATAATCAACCATATCTCTCCTCTCCCCACCAAATATGTGGCCTTGTGCCGAAGTTAGAAATTGGGCAGTAGATGGCAGAATCCATAGAGTACTGGACAGCATTTAATTACTTTTCTTTACATTCTGAGTTCAAATCCTACTCAGGTCAATGAAATAAAATACTGATCAAATACTGGGGGGATTGATAGAATTGACTATATCCCCCCCATCAAAGTTTGTGGCCTTGTGCTAATGTTAGAAATAATCATTATTATTATTATTAACCCTGCTTTGTAATCTTTCTCTTTGCTGTTCCTTTTCCCTCACCAGTGACAGCAACATCAACATCAGTAGTATTTTTTTTTTCTGGCTGTGTGAAGTTCATTTTTATGTACATCAACAACAATAACAAAGACTTCTGGTTTTGTCAAAATAAAATAAACTTTAGTGAATCACCTTCTCAACTGTTTCTTTTGCTTTTTGTTTACTTTTTGTCTGTCTCTAAATTTCTACCAGCCCCACCTCCAATCATCAGTTTTTGCTCCTTTGTATCCATGGCTATTGGACACCCTTCTTCTACCATTTCTTTACTTTAACTGAAACTACCAAAGATTAACATTTTTCCTATCGTAGTTTGTGTGTCCTTAGATGTGCATAGTTTTATATATTGTAATATAAAAGTGCAGTGCTTCTAGCATTCCGCTGATCTTTGTAGAATGGTGAGGTCAGTATGTTTGAGTTGAATTTATCTAGATTGATGTATGTAGAGAAAGTTTAGATCAGAGGGAGTTCCAGAGGGTTACAGTTATAGCAGGAAAGGATTGGTGAAAGAATTTCTCATACATGGTGAGAGGAGGAGGAGGAGGAGAGATTAGTGCATTAAGTTGGTTTTGTAATACAGGTAACGCAGTTTAATGGTTTAGAGAAGCAATAATAATTTTAGAAAAGAGGAGATGGGGACACAGCATGTCTGTGCTCTAATGTCCATAAGTTGTTGTTTATTTCCAATACAGTCATGATTGAAAAAACTAATGATTATGACCATCCTGTTTTTTTGTATATTAGAGACTGCATTGTCCAGTGTATCTTTTTTTCTCTTTAAGCTGATATGGAGGAAATTTGGCTGTTATTTTTAGATGTACAAGCTTCCTGAAGGTTGTTTACATAGAATGTAAGAGAATGCAAAGAGAATGTTTGCTACTCAATGCAATGCTTATTGATAATAAAATCTAAAATGTATGTATGCACTTTGCTGATATGTGAGCAGTACAGCAACCAGGCACAGTAATCTATATCTATAAGTCCTTGGACGAAAATTGAATGCACATTTTACTTTGATGGTTAATGGCAGCCAAACCGAGGCTAGGATCAAGCTGAAAATTGGCAGGGATATTAAATGCGTGGTGAGGATGAGACCTGCGATGATTAAAATTCACAAGCTATAAAGATGTGGTTGCTATGGCAAAAAGAGTGATTTTTTATTGATTCAAGGGGACTTTTCGAAATATGATGAAGGGGCAATAACAATAAAATGCTTAATCTATATCTATAAAACTGTCCTTGGATGAAAATTGTATGCATATTTTGTTTTGACGGTTAATGGTGGCCAAACCGAGGCTAGGGTCGAGCTGAAAATTGGCAGGGATACTAAATGTGGGGTGAAGATGAGACCCGCAATGGTTAAAATTCACAAGCTATAAAGATGTGGTTGCTATGGCAAAAAGAGTGACTTTTTATCAATTCAAGGGGGCCCAGAGCCTCTCTAGGTTTGTGCAATTGGTTTTTAATGCCCAGCGGCATGCACTGCAGGCTGTTGTGCTTAATAAACATACATTTTGTCGCGAAATTCCGGCTACAAGGAATTGATTTTCATTGCTTTTTGCCCTCATTTTCTTTTTTAATCTTTTTATAAAATTGAAAGGATTTCTTCTATTTATTTCTGCTGTCCACTTACGACGGTGATTTGGTTGACTAGGAAAACTATACTTGATGAATATCCAATACCAAACTATCTTAATCTACATATTGAAACTGCATTAAACTTTGGTAAGCTTACCTTTGCCTATTCTGAGTTACTTGAAAGGTGATGTTCCCTTCCCTCTCTTCTGATTGTTGATACCGTTGTTTCACTTTAAGGATGCTTCTTTACCCAGCCATTATGATATTTGGACTGCTGTCTATTGTTTCAAATAGGTTTTAGCATTGTCATTCTAGCCTTTTTTAAACACTCACATATGATTTGTCCCAAAGAATCAACCTTTAAATAAAAGTTTTGCTTCCACTCATGAAAGCTATACGTATCTTTCAGGAAGCTCCATACCAATTTAACTTTATACAGCATTCGCTGTTTATGTGCACGCTATGTGGAAAGATAGAATAAAGGGGCTTTTGTTAGCTTTTCTCTCCGAAAAAAATAGCTCCCTTTGCTGTTGAAAAAGATACTCACAAAGGGGAAGTTTCAACATCTTCCTTCAATTTCCGTACACCAAGAAATTTCGCTTTTATGTTAAACAACTATATTTTGTAGTCATCATCCATAATCTACTCCCAAAACACTTCAGTAGCTCTACTTTACATCGCTTGCAAACTTATATGTTCTATGATAATCAAAGTGCAACAACCTCCACAATAACCAGCCTTCAATTTGATTTTCTGTTCCTAGGTTAATCGGAAACAGATTGCCATGCTACACATAAACCTTTTCTGTAGTTCAATCATTTGGTGAAAAAAATACCACGAAAGCAACTTAAACTGTCCAAAGGACAGGTGCATTTGCTAGTTCTAACAATACATTAGACAGTTTATATGTTACAGCTGTTGACCCTATTAACCACCAACACAGAAGCAATGAAGAGTGAACATGGAACAGTGGGAGGGGGAAAACATCTTGAATAACAATGGCAATTTCTGATTTGATAGAAACAAAAAGCAGAACTACAACAAAGATGAGCACCTTGATATCCCTATAACAGCATTTTTATTTATTTATTTTCTAGGCAGAAGTTAAGGTAGTGCTCTTGACCCTTTTACAATACCACTGAGGTTGGTAGGGTAGAGAGGTCTCCTCACCTGAATATTTGCAACAGTGGACTCCACTAAAGATACTCACGGTGTCAGGTGGTACTTTTAGTCTATGACACAAGTAAGCCATAGTAGGATTTGATATTAAAACAAACAGCTGGAGCCCAATGTTCTTACGGTTCTACTAATCTGTTGTTCTGGATTAGAACTATGAGTCTGAAAGGATGAAATGCAAAGTTGAGTTCAGAATGTGCCAAGTTGGAACAAATACCACCAGGCATTCTGGCTGATGCTCTAATGACAATACATTGTCTTGATATCTGTAGGAAAAATAAACTTTAATATATATATAGCTGCAGGCATGGTTGTGTGGTTAAGAAGCTCGCTTTACAACCATATGATTTCAGGTTCAGGCCCACTGCAGGTGTCTTCTATTATAGCCCTGGACTAGCAAAAACTTTGTGAGTTAATTTGGTTGACAGAAATTGTGTGGAATCCCTTTGTGTGTGTGTGTTTCTTTCTCTCTCTCTTTCCTTTGTTCTGGCACCACTTGACCTAGACAACTGGTATTGGTTTGTCCCTATAATCTAGAAGTTTGACAAAAGACTGATAAAAAAAGTGCTAGACTTTAAAAAAATAAGTACTGGGGTCAATTTATTCAACTAAAACCCTTCAAGTTGGTGCCCCAGCTTGGCCACAACCCAGAGACTGAAACAAATAAAATGAGTAGTTTTAAATTAGGTGGATTATTAGGGATCATAAGAAACATCATTTAGTGCCATAATGTCTAGCTCCTCCAAAGGGGAGAGATACAGACTATCACCCATTAGCAGAGACAGTGATACTGATTATCTCCCCAAATAATCCAACAGCTGTGCAGACTGTCAGTCAAGTGAACATGTTTCTTCACCAAAATTGGATTTGATCCAATGAGGAAGTGTCTTTGGTGTTGTTTCACCTGCTTGAAAAAGTTACCAAATTCCCATCAACTCGCTTTGTACCATTTTATAAAATGCATTGGATAATATGTACATGGATATGCAAGATGATGGAACAGTCACAGGAGCATCTTTCATCATCATCGTTTAACGTCTGTTTTCCATGCTAGCATGGGTTGGACGGTTCGACTAGGGTCTGGGAAGCCAGGAGGCTGCACCAGGCTCCAGTCTGATCTGGCAGTGTTTCTACAGCTGGATTTGGTATAATGAATCATTTAAAATAGTAAGTAGATTTTATCCATCATTTGATTTAGCATCCCTACCTGGCCATTAGGTTCTTTTAGTCAAGCCCTCTCTATTTGGGGCAGGTCCCCTGTGTAAGAATAACTCCCTCCTTTGAGTCTCACCAGCTTTGTAAAGGGGCATAAGCACTACTCTTTTTCCTCACTAAACAATAATGTGTGTTGTTTAGTTTGATAGTAGCCACTTGGTAATGTAGGTGTAAAAATGCTAGTAGAGTGAAATAGGGATGGTGGTGGTATAACATTGATGATGGTTATGGAGTAGTGATTACTATTAAACATGGGTTTAAAGATGTCAGGTGCAGAACAAACCTGACAGATACTCCTCTCTCTCCTTCCTGTCACAATAAGAAGACAACTCTGAATATTTAGAAAAAAATTTATTTTGGACACATTGTCCTTATTTTGATACACACACACTGTACAATATGCTGTATACATATGCACATACTAAACATGCTGCACACATACACACTGCAGAAATCATTGGTGATACAAATTTCAGTTGTTTGGCCAAACTCACACACACTCTGCAAAGAGATGCGGTCTACACCTACAGGTACATCCTACTAGACATGCCAATAGCTCATACACACACACGCACAAACATAGCAATACATTTATGGTTTTTAGTATGTTATATACATCAGATGAGGTTTCTTTTATATACACTGCTGTTTTTTTTTTACATATTTTTGAAAAAGTGTCAATGCTTACAACTAATTTCACCCTTTCACTTCCAATAACTGAGGCTGGGACTTCTACCTAGTTAAAATTGTCAGTTATATGCACATACATCGTACTTACATAAAACACTTGAACTAGCAAGGAAACCACTATGGTCATTTGGACTACAAGAAACAACAGCCTAATGACCATTAAATCACATCATACCAACTTTAAGAAGATATTTAATACATTGGATAATGTATGTAGTATTAGATGTGTGTATGTGTAGTGCTTGTAAATAGAAAAAAATAGATGGAATGGTCATATCAGGAATGCTTTTGATCACAAGTTTGCTCTGTCTGGTCCAGCTTGGGGTCAAAATGAGGACAACACCACCACACCATGTATATGTAAAAAAATGACATACATGAACACAAACACAGATTCATAAATACATGAATATACATAGATATAGGTGTGTCTATGTGGTTTGGGGTTCTATGCCACTGTATGATACCTTGAGGAAGTGCCTTATATGGCTTCAACTAAATGCTCACAAGAGTAAAACTGGTACTTGGAAACTGTATAGAAGCCTGTTGTGTGTGCATGAATTTTTATATACTGCATCTTTGCATGACAATCTGAGCAACAATGATGTCATCTTTGCATTCCTTGTAAACAATATGTCAAGAATCAGTGGAAAATAAAGTCACTTTCTTGAAAAGCAGTGTAAGGGTGGCAACAGAAAGGATGTCCAACCACAAAGCACTGCTTCAATAAGCCTCCATCCAACTGAAGCCCACATGGAAAAATGAATGTAAAAGAAGTTAATAGACAAGTAGACATAAATATGCACACACACATTACAATTGCAGCAAGTCATATAACATGCTAGAAATAGCAGTCAAATCTTACTATATTGTCTTTAAAAAGATATTGGATAATGTAGTCATAGATACACTATACTTGGGAAAAGACAAGATGTTTATAGCTGGATCAAGACTGATCTACAGTTTAGCAATAATCAAAACAGTTTTCCAATCACAGTGTGTACTTCAACAGTAATGTTTCCATTGTGCTGAATCTTCCTGTCCTCCACTACTCAACATGACCCCTCCATAAGTATATTGCCTGATGATAAAACTATCACATTTAATGCCGTTTCATCTCATACAATAGAGCTCTGTTCTGCTCCATTTGTCTCCAGTGTATCACGACTGACTTAGGGCTAAACCACAATGAGCAGACCCAGACCAACCATTAAGTAAAATAATCATGTGCTTTCAACATCAAAAGTTTTTCCTGGATTTACAGAAATTAATAAAAAAAAGTCTAAAAGATTTGTATTTTTTCCTGTTGTTTTAGTTCTTTGTTTATATTGCATAATACTTTTTGTTGTTAAATGAATAAAATTTTTAAAAATTTGAATTCTAGTTCTGGGGGATGGCTTGAAGAAACTGAATTTTTAAAACTATTATTTCACATTGAAAGACAATAGAATATGGCATGAGCAATATTTGACTGCTATTTCTTGCAAGCTGAGTGACTGTAGTCTCAATTGTTGGTTCAGAAATAAGTTGAGTGTGACTATCTGACTGATTGAGTAATTGAGATTGCATTATCAAATTTAAGCAAGACAGAAATTTTAATACCCATGTCTCTCCATCAATGACATAAGTGATTTTAGTAAGATCACAGTATTCTGCTAATAGTTTTCTTGGTCAACAGCATTCAAGCCATATCCTTATCAACTGTGACCTTTCTCTTTCAAAGACAAGGTAGTGCAATGTGAGGAAGATTTGACATAGAGAGTTTTTTTTTCCAGAGGCACACAAAGCGACATTTTTAGATGAGAAATATAAAGTTTCAATATTCATTTCTCAAGGTCATTAGTAATCATAAATGAATTCCTCAGTTTCAGACAAGAATTGGAACCATATCATTGACTTTAAACTGATGTGTACATCTCTACATGATTGCTAGAAATAGTAGCCAAATCTGATTCAAATCACCTTATAGAGTAATCACTTGCCATATTGCGGTTCACCTATTCCGCCCTCATTACATTGCGGATTTTTCTGGCTAATATATGTAAATTTATATCACGAACGCCTCAGTATATCATGGGTTTCTGCGACTGATTGGTATTTATATTTTTTTAGATTTTAATTATTTCTGTAGTAAAATAAGCATTTTCATGCCTAAAAATTAATAATACATAAAAATAGAGTACAGTACTGCACTGTATAACACATTACTTTAAATATATTAAAAGAAAATACATAGTGTACTGTAGATGAGTAAACAAAGAATCATACATACGGTATGGAAAACAAAACTTGGGAGGCGAGTGTGGTATTGTGTTGCATTTATGTTAAAATAAATATATACAAATTATAAAAATGATAAAAAATATATAAAGTACAGTACTGTTTCTACTTCACAGATTATTACGAGAGTTTTTGAAGCATAACACCCACAATAGTTGAGGGATTACTGTATTGTCTTAAACATGAAAGTATACTCCAGATGTATTCCTTGAAATGCTTTTGATGATAGTTTTACTGGATCAGGGCTGACCTGGGGTTAAATACCAACATAATCATCATAGAATTGACATGCTTAGAGCTTACCTATCATTCAACAAGTTATTTTACATCCACTTTCCATGTTG
Source organism: Octopus sinensis (assembly GCF_006345805.1). NCBI lineage: Eukaryota > Metazoa > Mollusca > Cephalopoda > Octopoda > Octopodidae > Octopus > Octopus sinensis. The sequence continues at coordinate 24,345,384 of NC_043002.1, read as the reverse complement.
ATATAGGTTAGATGGGTCATCATAACTTAAGTCAGCTCTTACAATTAGATTTGATTTTCCCTACATTATTTTATGTACTAAGTAAATAAGCTCAATGATTTATTTAAATATGCTAAGTTGGTACAAGACCGACAGTTTCTTAATTAGATACAAGGCTAACAGTTTTTTGGGGAAGGGATTAGCCTATATCATCAACCCCAGTATTTGGCTGGTTCTCTCAAATGCCTTTCAGAGTTCTGAGGACAACAATATACGGCTTTGCTTATAGTAGTACACCTGACATGTGAGTATCTTATATATATATGTATGTAAGGTAGTGATTTTGGCAGAATCATTGGTGTTGGATTGAATAACTTGGGATGTTCTATCTCTGCTCAGAGTTCAAAATCCAACAAACCTAACTTTGTATTTCATCATCATCATCGTTTAACATCCGCCTTCCATGTTAGCATGGGTTGGACGATTTTGACTGAGGGCTGGCGAGCCAGATGGCTGCACCAGGCTCCAATCTTGATCTGGCAGAGTTTCTACAGCTGGATGCCCTTCCTAACGCCAACCACTCTGAGAGTGTAGTGGGTGCTTTTTATGTGCCACCGGCACAGGGGCCAGTCAGGAGGTACTGGCAATGACCTCGCTCGAATCTTTTTACAGGTGCCAGTGAAGCGACATTGGTAACGATCACACTCGAATGGTGCGCTTGTACGTGCCATGGGTACGGAAGCCAGTTGGTAATTAATGTATCAAGAACACTCTCTCTCAACAGTACCAGCTATGTTGTACCATGCCAAGGGTTGCGGGAGACCACTCACAGCATATATTTCTCCGGAAATAGAGAGAGGGTAAGTGAAACACTAGCTATCTCCTCTTGTTGAATACTGATATACTACAGGAACTATCAAAGGCTGGACTATTATATAGCAGATCATAGAATGGAAATGACGAATATACTGTATCATCATCATCATTTTAATATCCCCTTTTCCATGCTCACATGGGTTGGATGGAACTTGTTGAAATGGATTTTTTACAGCTGGATGCTCTTCTTGTTGCCAACCTTCACCTGTTTGTAAATAAGGTAATAATTACCATACCAAATGAAGGACACCTTGTGCATAATAGTGACATTCATTCGCAACTATCACACAAAGTCAAGACAAGATGACAGTCACACACACACACACACACACACACACATTATAAACATAGAATTTCAGTTTCCATCTACCAAACTCACTCACAAGGCTTTAGTCAACTGGGACTATAGTAGTATACACTTACCCAAGGTTACTCTTAATGGAGCTGAACCGGAGATCAAGTGGTTGGAAAGCAAACTTCTCACACAGCCATGCCTATGTCTATTGTTTGTGTGTGTGTATATATATATATAATAATAATAATCCTTGGATGGAATTTCATCATCGTTTAACGTCCATTCTCCATGCTAGGATGGGTTGGACGGTTCGACCGGGGTCTGGGAAGCCAGAAGGCTGCACCAGGCTCCAGTCTGATCTGGCAGTGTTTTTACAGCTGGATGCCCTTCCTAACGCCAACCACTCCGTGAGTGTAGTGGGTGCTTTTTACGTGCCACCTGCACAGGTGCCAGGCGAGGCTGGCGACGGCCACATCATCGTTTAACGTCCGCTTTCCATGCTAGCATGGGTTGGACGGTTCAACTGGGGTCTGGAAAGCCCGAAGGCTGCACCAGGCCAGTCAGATCTGGCAGTGTTTCTACAGCTGGATGCCCTTCCTAACGCCAACCACTCCAAGAGTGTAGTGGGTGATTTTATGTGCCACCGACACAGGTGCCAGACGAGGCTGGCAGACGGCCACGCTCGAATGGTGTTTTTTAGGTGCCAGACGAGGCTGGCAGACAGCCACGCTCGGATGGTATTTTTTATGTGCCACCGACACAGGTGCCAGACGAGGCTGGCGAACGGCTACGATCGGATGGTGTTTGTTACGGGGCCAGTCGATGCGGTACTGGCTACGGTCCCGTTCGGATGGTTTTCTTATGTGCCACCGGCACTGGTACCACAAGGATACAATTTCCATTGATGTTCATCTATTTGATTTGATTCGATTTGACTTGACTTTCACTTGCCTCAACAGGTCTTCACAAGTATCACAAGCAGGAAGGTATGCACAGGTGGACTGACTACGTCCCAGGTAGTGGCCATGGGTTATGGTTTTAGTCAGGTCTAGTCTTGCACTTCTCACGCACAGCATACTTCCATAGGTCTCGGTCTCTAGTCATTTCCATGGTGAGACCTAACGTTCGAAGGTCGTGCTTCACCACCTCGTCCCAGGTTTTCCTGGGTCTACATCTTCCACGGGTTCCCTCAACTGCTAGGGATTGGCACTTTCTCACACACCTATCTTCATCCATTCTCGCCACATGACCATACCAGCGCAATCGTCTCTCTTGCACACAACAACTGATGCTTCTTAGGTACAACATTTCTCTCAAGGAACTAACACTCTGTCGAGTAAGTACACTGACATTACACATCCATCGGAGCATACTGGCTTCATTCCTCATGAGCTTACGCATGTCCTCAGCAGTCACGGCCCATGTTTCACTGCCATGTAGCATGGCTGTTCGTACACATGCATCATACAGTCTGCCCTTTACTCCGAGCGAGAGGCCTTTTGTCACCAGCAGAGGTAAGAGCTCCCTAAACTTTGCCCAGGCTATTCTTATTCTAGCAGTTACACTCTCAGCGCACCCACCCCCACTACTGACTTGGTCACCTAGATAACGGAAGCTATCAACTACTTCTAATTTTTCCCCTTGCAAAGTGACGGAAGTTGTTTTCTGCAGATCTTCGGAGGTCAATGCCCCCGAGCATCTGCCACATACAAAAACTATCTTCCCAGTTAGCCTACCTTTGACATTGCTGCACCTCTTATGAGTCCATAGCTTACACTGGGTACATCTTATAGAGTTTCTACCAACACCTTTTCTACAGATCGAGCAGATTAACGATCGGATTAATGTATTGCTATGCATGTTTCTGCAAATCACGTCTCTTATCATATTTATCCCACATTATATTGGTACAGCTTGATGCAACCCCACAAAAATGGTTCACTAATCACTATCATTAGACTGTGTCTGGCATAATAGAACAGGAGCTTTCTTTGCATATTCAAAATGTTTCCAATAAACAAATTTAAAAGATTATATATATATATACACACACACATTGTATGCTCTTCCAAGCAAGGGTTAACAACAAGAGTATTTGGCCATAAAACCCTGCCTTAAATAACACCACATCTAACTTAGGCCAGCACAAACAGACACTAAACAAACAATGTGTGTGTATATATATATATATATACACACACACAAGTACACAAACACATAAGCCAACGAATATGCCTTTACCTGGTTGCTTAAATGTCCCTCAGAACACATCCTACAGTTGGAGAAAAAAGGGGTACATTCAATGTTATCTGGAATTTCTGGACATAATAAATGACAGGATGGTCACAGCTGGAACCTTTGGTCATCAGAGCTAAAAAAATATCAGCAACAATAATACTCACACATGCAAGTTGGAGAGAAAAATTATTTATTTTAAAATTAAAATAAAAACAACTTCCGGTTTGAAAATAGTTTTGTTTGTTTCAAATAAAATTTTTAAAAAAAACAACAAATCCCACCCCTCCGTTTATTGCAATTTCAGTGTTAATGGGGGAAAAAACTAGTAAAATTAGGAAATGAAAATACATACACTAGCATTATACATATATATGTGTGTATGTGTGCATGCACGCACACAAACATGAACAAATTTGTGTATATATACTTATATAAATATATACATGTACATGTGTGTATGTATATATACACACACAAACATGTACATATATATCTATATAGATACATATATATACATACACATGTGCACGCACAAACCCACACACACACACACATATATTATATATATATATATATATATATAGAGAGAGAGAGAGAGAGAGAGCAATAATTCATAAATATGTATTTATATGTGTGTGTGCATATTTGTATGTATGTATGTATATATACACATGCACACACATACATACATATATATATATATATAGTTGCTGTGCTGAATCTGTAACAACAGAAAACTTGGAGTAGCATTGGAGTGAATGTTCGGCTTCAAATAAATAAACATTATATATATATATATATATATATATAATTCTAAAGCTTCTCTACACTTTTATCTTCCCTTGTATAATCTTCAAGACAACTTGGAGAACATGCAAATATAGGGAAAAGTGAAGCAGCAAACTTTAGCTTTGAGTAAACTCTAGTATACATATTGACCATCTTTGTTCATATTCATATTCTACACACACATGGGTGATGAGTTGGCAGAGTAGTTAGAGCATTGGATAGATGTCTTGTGATATTCATCCCAGCTTTCTGCACTCTGAATTCAAAACCTTCCAGACTCAATAAATTAAATACCTGCCCAGTGTTGGGCTCGGATCTTCTCTCTCTCTCCATCTCTCTGGAAGAGATCAGCTGAGTTCAGAAGTGGAGAGCAATGAGTTCTTCCAGACTTAAAATGCCCAAGACCTACTGTATGCTGTCCATCGTAACAACAGCCCTAAGCCATGCATATCTATTGTGTATGTGGGTGTGTGTGTACAATTTTATATACAGCCTAGCACTGCAGGACACTCACTCCTTTCACCAGTAGCTGAGTGGAGATCATAACATTTATGGCAGCTTCCAACAGTATCACTCCCTCTAGTGGTACCAAGAAGCAGCACACATATATACACAAATATGTATACACATACATACATTAAAATGTGCATGTGTCTACATGCATATTCTTCATCATTTAATGTCCATGCTGGTATGGATTGGACATATATATATATGTGTGTGTATATATATATATATATATATATATATATATATACATACACACACACATATATATATATATACATATATATATAGACATGGCAGCTCTATATAATATTAGTATGGTGGGCAAAGGTGAAGAGGTAGGCATGGTATAAGAACATTTCAACCATTACCCCACAATTGAGAGTCAGCAGAAGTCAGGTCAAATGACAATGGTTTATTAAAAAAAAATAGATTGAATATAAAATAACTATAAAATTAGTAATAATCAATCTAATTTTGTCTCAAAACCAGCAATTTTGAGAGGAATGGGTTGGTCAATTACATTGACTTCAGTGATCAACAGATTCTTATTTTATCGACCCTGAAAGGATGAAAAGTAAAGTTGACCTCAGCAGAATTTGAACTCAGAACATAAAGCACTAGAAGAAATGCTACTAAGCATTTTGCCCAGCATGGATACGATTCTGCCAGCTCACCATCATCATCATCATCATCATCGTTTAATGTCTGCTTTCCATGCTAGCATGGGTTGGACGATTTGACTGAGGACTGGCTGCACCAGGTTCCAATCTGATCTGGCAGAGTTTCTACAGCTGGATGCCCTTCCTAACGCCAACCACTCTGAGAGTGTAGTGGGTGCTTTTACATGCCACCGGCATGAGGGCCAGTCAGGCGGTACTGGCAACAATAATCCTGTCTTCTATAGGCACAAGGCCTGAAATTTTGTGGGAAATGGTGCTAGCTGATTATATCGCCCCCAGTGATCAACTGATACTTATTTTATCGGCCCTGAAAGGATGAAAAGCAAAGTCGACCCTAGCAGAATTTGAACTCGGACTATAAAGCCAGAAGAAAATGCCATTAAATATTTTGTCTGGTGTATGCTAACGATTCTGCCAGGTTGCTGCCTTAATGATGATGATGAGGGTGATAAGTTTCTTTAACGAAAGAGCAGTAAATTTGAAGTTGTACTGGTGGTGCTGGATGGGCAAAGCAATGGTTAACCAATGTTAGGTTCATACTGGTAGTTGTGGCTGTTGTAGTAGTTATCTTATTAGTAGTGGTGGTAGTAGTAGTAGTAGCAGTAGTAATCATCGTCTTGGTAGTGGTGGTGATTGGAGTATGAGTTTTAGTAATTGTAGTTACTTGGTAGTGATGGCGGTTGTTGTATTTAATGTCATAACACAGGTTATCATGGTGGTACTCACAATGCTAATAGCATTCTTGTTCATTCTTGCTGTTAGTGTTGGTTCTGCCATTGGAGATTACCCAACATGTAACAGCAGGCTGTATAGCTGAACACATACATAGTTCCTCTGAGAGATAGATAGATAGAGAGAGAAGGGGAAGAATGATGATGATGATTTGGTTAGAGTAAAAAGGAGGTCTCATACATGAGAAAGACAGGGAGATACAATTGTGTACATGATAGAAAGAAAGAGTATGTGTTGAAAGGAGGAGAGTAGGTATATGAAGTGAAAGGAGAGCGAGAGCATAAGAGGTCAGCTGTTGGACTGACAGCAAACAGACGTAGAGAAGAGTGTAATGTGAGTAAGGGTAGTTTTATTCCAAGCCCATCACCCAGTTGATACCCTGAACAACAACAATGATAACAGGTTGCCACACAATCATGTAACGAATCCAATCGAGGAGACTGCCAAACAGAATGTGAGGCTTTTCCCAGCTGAACAGACATGTGTCAAGGATAAATGTAACATATATATGGTTGTATTACATAAAACTTTATATATATACTAGCAGTATTGCTCGGTGTTGCTCAGGTTTGTTTCGACCCTTTAGAATTGGAATTTTTGAAAAGTAAAAAATTTGCATTATGTAGCTTGTTATTCTCTTTAAGTGAACATTTTTCTGGTTGAAATACACTGAAAAATGGCGATACAGCAGTAAAAAAATCGTAAAAAATAGGGATTTTCATATAAAAAAAGTACCTTTTTGATATAAATAATTTTTAGTGTTAACATGGTCCGATTTAAATTTTTTCTTCTATGGAAGAAAGAGCAAGCCTTCTATCATACTTTCAGTTTTGGTCAACTTGCGCCGCAGGGTCTCGGAGGAGATAGTGTTAGTTGAAGGCTACCAAACCTGCCATACACAGACAACTTCAGCTTTATATATAGAGAGGTATATATACATACACACACACACGTGTGTGTGTGTGTATACACATAAACGTGTGTGTGTGTATTATAAGTCATGCTTGTTTGGTAAGTGATTTTATCTGAGATCTATGTTGAAAATTAGACCATAAAGAGTCATTTTAACCATTTAAGGATACATGGGAACTGTTACATAAACCTTTTCTTTTAATTTCTTAATATGTACTTTCTACTTTGTAGTATCAAAAAAGTTTAAACCTTTCCTGTAGTATATCCGAGATACAGATATGTGGTGAAATAAATAGTGACTGTGACAGTTTTTGAATTGTTAAAAGGCTAAAATGATTTTTCTTTGTATATTCCTGTAACCAGGAGAGTTCAGTGTGTCCAGATATCTACACAGGAATTCTATTCAAATAAAATCATTATCTAACATTCATTTTAATATTCTGTTTTTCACAAAACAGAGAGCTAATGGCAGATTTCATTTCAATTATTGAGACTCCCTTGATCAGAATCCTGGCAGTACCAATAGATGTGTAGAGATTTGTTTGATGTTAATGATTCCTACTGTCACTACTTGGTGTTGTTGCTTGTGTATCCTGTATAACTTTTACTTGTTTCACTCATTGGACTGTGGTCATGCTGGAGCAACATCTTGAACGTTTTAGTCAAACCAACGCCAGCCAACCCTAGTTGTCAACCCATGGTGGGGAGGGAGGGAGGGATGCATATGATGGCCGTCTTTCAATTTCTATCAATAAAATCTATTCACTGGGCTTTGGTTAGCCAGAGATATAGTAGAAAAAACTTGGCTGAAGTGCCACACAGTGGGACTGACCATATTATTGAGAAGCTAGCATCTTATACACACAGTCACACCTGTGCTTACATACTTATAACCAGTTCCTAAGCCCAATTTTAAATCAATTATATCACTCAGGAAATTAAAATTCAATTCTGAGAGTTAAAATTTTGCTTGGTGGTTTGTTCAACCACTAGCTGAATAAACCATCCAGCAAAAATAGAGCATCTAGTCAAAAATGAAGGCTGGTTTCAGGACCTTGTAACAAGGGATCAGGATGATGGGCAGTATACAGTTCTAAGGAAGACCCACCTACTTTGGTAAAACAGATTCTGGAAGTCCAATGAGATGAGTGTTTGTTTATATATATATATATATATATATTTATACACAACTAGATTCTCACCCAACCAACTTCTCTTCAAGGTATTCCCAGTACTCATTATCTCTTTTACTGCAATATTCTGCTACTGTAATTAAATATGAACAAAAATGTATACTTCACAAACGCTAAGAGTACAAGATGTTTATATGACACATTCTACCAGTACACAAAGTTTGAAAGTGTTTAGTTACAAAAAATTATTTTCTAAATCTGCCAGTCAAAAGGTAAAGATCCCACAGCGGCTACTTGTTGTATTGACCCCGAAAGTATGAAAGGCAAAATTGACCATTGTGGAATTTGAACTCAAAATGTAGCAACAGGCAAAATGCCACAAAGCATTTCACCTGGCATGCTAACAATTCTGCCAGCTTGCTACCATAATAATGGTTTCAAATTTTGCCACAAGGGCAGCCATTTTGAGGGAGAGGATGTGTCAATTACATCGACCCCAGTATTCAACTAGTACTTAATTTATCAACCCTGAAAGGATGAAAGGCAAAGTTGACTTCTGTGGAATTTGAACTCAGAACATAAAGAGGGACAAAATACTGCTAAGCACTTCATCTGGTATGCTAATGATTCTGCCAGCTCACCGCCATAATGATAATAATAATAATAATCCTTTCTACTAAAGACACAAGGCCTGAAATTTGATGGGGAGGGGACTAGTCAATTACATCAACCCCAGTGTTTCACTGATACTTAATTTATTGCCCCCAAAAGGATGAAAGGCAATGTCGACTATGGTGGAATTTGAACTCGCAACAGAGCAACGGGCAAAATACCACTAAGCATTTCATCCAGTGCACTAACAATAATTGACATTGTTGGAATTTGAACTCAGAATGTAACAACAGGTGAAATACTGCTAAGCATTTCACCAAGCATGCTAACAGTTCTGCCAGCTTGCCATCTTAGGCCAGCTCAGAGGCACAAAAGCAAAAATTTGAGTTCATTGATTGAATTGACCTAGTACAAGACAGGTGCTATATTTTATCGACTCCAGAAGGCAAGGTCGACCTTAGCAGGATTTAAATTCAGGTTGTAAAGGAATGGGTTGAAATGCCATCAAATATTTTGTCCTTTCTATCAGTTCTATCATTCCACAGCCAACAACAACAATAATCCTCATAACAATTTTAAATGATATTTTGAAGAAAAAAGTGGAAGACAAAATAAATAAAATAAATAAAAAGGATACGGTCCTGGAAACATTCTCTTGAGATCAACCTTTTCTTTGCAGTAAGGACATGTTTGTTTTTTACCCACGATACACCAGCCTCGAATACAGAACTCATGGAAGCTGAGCCAGGAGAAAACAGTTAAGGTCAAGTAATCAGTGTTAGATGATTGATAAACAGAGATACATACAATTCTCTCTCTCTCTCTCTCTCTCTCTCTCTCTCTCTCTCTTACATACATATACATATCGCAAGTTGTACACTGAAGACCAATGTATTTAAAAATTATATATCATTCTTTCAATAAAGATTTGTTTTTGTTTTCATTGGCCACAAAGAACCATCACATGAAATACAAAATATATTATGCAAAAAGATTACAAAACATGTCAGTGTAAACATATATAAAACAATTGGGAGAAAAGTAGAATGGAAGAAAAAAAAAACAAACATTAGAACATAAATCACAATACATATTGGTTAATTGGCAAATTGAAGGACAATGCAGAGTCAAGAGAACATAACTTCTCTAGCACTGGTACCACCAAAAATAATAAAAAATGCACCCAGTACACACAGTAAAGTGGTTGATTTTAGGAAGGATATTCAGCTGTTAAAACCACACCAAAACTGAGACATTCGAACAAGATATGGTTCTCTCACTTGTCAAACTCTCCAACCCATGCCAGCATTGTAAAACCAACATAAATGATGGTGATATCAACAGTGGAGTAGAAATTGCCACTTATGAAGGATAGGGGCTTTCCAAGACACTGACCACCTTTACTTCAAGATAACTAGCCTTTTCTGATTAAAGATAGTTCCAGTACCAGGTATAAATTATGAGAAAAAAAAATAAGACAGTGGAATACAGGTTCCAACCTTGCTACAACCACTGTGTTGTGTCTTCTTAGACAAGGCACTCTACTTACCACATTAGTATATCAAGCAGTATAATAGGTACCATAACTTCTATGTCTTAAACTTTAGTTATTTTATCTTGAAATATGGGACTCACTCCACAACGTCAGTGTTTTCTCTATCGAACAGTAAAAATCTGTTGTGTCTCTTTTCTGTCCAGTTTAACCACCAAGGACCAAAGCTCAGCTAGTGTCACAGAGTGGTGAGGAGTAAAACAAAGATATGGTTAATGTGCTATAGTTTTGATTGTACTTTACCTTCAGTGCTAGATGACGAGGTAGTACATAGCACAGATCTTTTAAGTCAAGAATAGCAGCAGATGTTGGAGCAAAGATACTCTGATATGCTGAAACAACCATGAGAGTAAATAGGTTTGAACCAGAGACCTCTGGCTCAACAGTCTAGAAATATCTCAGCAAGAAAGTGAATCTCTGTCTCACCATCAACATTTTAACATCTACATTTCCAAACTGGGTTGGATAAGTCAGTAATACAATATATTAAAACCTGTTTCAGTCCTTGATCATCTCAAAATCTGACTCTACTAATGACTTCAACCAGGTCTTTCTCAACCGCAACTCTTACACAAGTAGACAACCAATTACAATTCAGAGCACTTTTTCACCTAACACTTACCATATCACTACATCACATATCTACCAGGTCTACACAACAGTTATTTCCCTTGAAAATATCCTTTCTTTTCAACTATGGGCACATGGCCTGGATTTTGTGGGGAGGTAGACAGTTGATCACATCGACCCTAGTACTCAACTGGTACTTAATTTATCCTTTTCTACTCTAGGCATAAGGCCTGAAATTTTGGGGGAGGGGGCCAGTCGATTAGATCTACCCCACTACACAACTGGTACTTAATTTATTGACCCTGAAAGGATGAAAGACAAAGTTGACCATGGCAGAATTTGAACTCAGAACATAGCGACGGGAGAAATACTGCTAAGCATTTCGCCCAGCATGCTAACAATTCTGTCATCTTGCTGCCTTTTCCCTTGCAAATATCAACTGATGTCTTCTCTACCCATCAGTTCTAGAATCATCTATGCTCCACCCATCATTTATCATCATTATCAATTTACATCCACTTTTCCATGTTGGCATCGGTTGTATGGGCTGTCATAGACTGAGTCAATTCTTATTTGGATTTACTGCCCTTCTGAACAGATCAGGAACCACACCTCACGAGTACATTCCATTTTTGGTTTGTTTTATGCAACTGAGTGCCCTTCCTATACTCAACCATTTTACAGAGTCTACTAGGTGCATATGGTATCAGTACTTGAGAGACTATCATGTCTTAAGGTTAAAATTATTCATTCTCTACAGCCTCCATATTCATATAGCTTTCATATTTAATGTTATTGAATAACAACAACAATCACAGTAATAATTTCTTTCACTCATACACACACGGCAACAAATTTAATAATAATAATAATGAAATTATTGTATACAGTTCTCAGGTGCACCACAACTTGTCAAAAGTGCGTATAAAGCATATGCCTTAATGTAAAAACGCCTGGGAAGTGAACAGTGTATGAGTCAGATACATGCTTGTAGAAATGTCTGGAAAGTGAACATGCTTGTGTGTGTATGGAGGGGAGAAAATCAAGTGTAGTGTTGGCGAATCTCAGGAAGCATGGAAGTTTTGAAGGATGCAGTGCTCCGACAACTAACAACTGATGCCGGCAGTTTGTTCCATGCTTCAGCAACTCTTAGCATGAAAAAATGTTTCTGAAAGTCATGGGAGCTGTGCTATTTTCTGACTTTGTAAACATGTTAATGAGAAGATATAGTTGATTATATTGATACTACAGTTCTATATTTAAGAGATGAAGAATTATGTACATTATTTACATTTGACAGATATTTGTCCTCATCTTGTTTGTTGTTAACACAACGTTTCAGCTGATATATACCCTCCAGCCTTCATCAGGTGTCTTGGGGAAATTTTGAACCTGGGTTCTCATTATTAAGGTTAGTAGCCTGCGCTCTTAACCACTACGCCATATGCTTGTGGCCATATGGCGTACTAACCCCAAAATTCCAAGTTCAATTCCAGGCAGTGACCTTAATAATAATAATAATAATAATAATAATGATAATAATAACATCAAAAAATACCTTAGGAATGAGAACCCAGGTTCAAAATTTCTCCAACACACCTGATGAAGGCTGGAGGGTATATCAGCCAAAACATTATGTTAACAACAAACAAGATGAGGACAAATATCTGTCAAATGTAAATAATGTATAGTGATACTAGTACTTGACTTATTTTATTAAGCCTAGAAAGATGAATGGTAAAGTCAACTGTGATGTGATTTGAACTCAGAAGAAAGATGTAAAAACAGTGCAAATACCCTGTTCTTCACACCACCACACATAAGCAAATAATAATAATAATCTAATACATAACAACAGCATACAAACAATTGTAATTATATTTATATTAGGTTCCAGATATTGAAGGTGTTGTATCTGTGTGTGGGGATGAGGACAGGACAAAAGCAGGTTAGGATAAATTGATGCCAGACACGAAATAAAGGATACATATGATTACATGTTAATTTGCAGGTTTTTTCTATGATTGCATTCTCATTGTTCATAACAAGAATGTCATTACCACACACTGCACACATGTTCTGTTCCAACGTCTTTGTCGGCAAACCAGTGGTTGTATAAAACTGTAATAAAATCCAGGAAAATACATTAGCATGCTTAATTAATAAAAACAGTGAACGGTAGTATGATACTATAACTGAGGTTTTCTTTGGTTAATAATTTTATTGCTGATACAGTTTATGTATAAAACTATAAGGAGCCTGTTAATTAATGATTTTCAATTATAGGTACAATAAATCAGAGGGAAAAAACAATATCTAAATAAACTTTCATAAAGAGCAGAAAGAAATCTGATTAATTAATAAGGACTCAGAAGGACATGGGTTGTAAGGTGAAGGTGCTTCACTATTAATAACCACATGTAAAAAGCACCCACTACACTCTCGGAGTGGTTGGCATTAGGAAGGGCATCCAGCAGTAGAAACCTTGCCAAATCAGATTGGAGCCTGGTGCAGTCGCCCAGCATACCAGTTCTCAGTCAAACCACCCAATCCATGCTAGCATGGAAGGCGAACATTAAACAATGACAACAATGATGATCCTAAGATCTTATTACTGACATTGTGAGCTCCTGAGCAAGGCACCCAACTATGCTCCACTCCTATTCTACACTTGAGTGGTTAACAGTAGGAAGGGCATCATCAAGCAATAAAAACCACCATTTATCCAACCAATAAACCATCTCATACAATTCAACATGGCAAACAGATGTAAAACAATTAAAAAGAAGCCACAGATATATAAAACTGAAATGTAGGTTTTGAGTGATTAACAACTGTTGTGTTTAATAGCTTATAAACAGAAGTTACCAACTAGAATTGAAGCAGACTTCCAATATCAGATGAAGTACACTGATGTTAAGAGCTATGTAACCTAGGCATAATAATATATGAGTTGACCTGCACAGCAGACAAATATATCAATGAGGTGTCTAGCCTTGCTTTGATACAGTAGCCTCATTCTGAGACACTAGCCTCATTCTGAGTGAAACTGTAGAAACGGTCACAGTTCCTACCAGGCTTTGGTCAAAGACACATGTCTTCTCTGCAGCTCCACATGCAATCTCCCATGTGCAACTCACATGTCTATTCACCTCAACACAAAATATATTCTCAAAATGACTGTTCTCATTACACACATGCATACACACTGTAATACAAATATTATATGTTATTTCTTTCAGTGCAAAAGCAAAGATCAAAACTTACTTTGTATGTAAACACACATGCTTTTGTATCATACTATATACTTCCACCACAAAAGGTGAGCACAGAATAAACAATATATTTACACACAAAAATGTCTTATGGTGATTCATACTAACTGTTTTTCCATTTAATAACACACACTTGAACAACCAACGGCAGCCACTATAAATTTATAAAATAATCAGAAAAGTTAAAAATAACTTTTACAGAGAAACAAGCCAATGAGGGTGCTTCTGTGTAATGCTAAAAATGGCAGCTAAATCACTCATTGTCTTGAAAAGAAAAATGACACTTTGGATAATGTGTCTTGGAAAAGAACAACACTTTTGATAATGTGATTGTGGATGTATTATCTGGGAAAAGATGGGATGTCAAGACTAGAGTTCCTCTGGTCATAGATCTGCTGGATCAGGGCTAACCCAGCATTCAATAACACCAAATAAATATCACTATGTTTTGTCAAAAGATGTCAATAATCACACTTTTAAATGAAACATATACAATGTTCTTCCAGCAAACATTGACCACCATGACAAAGATTTGATGATCTGATGAACTCAATGTGGAAGCATCTTTAAGGTCACTTCATCTGCTAGAAATAGCAGACAAATCTCCCTCAAAACATATTCTACTAACTTAAGGAAGTAAGAACATTTTTGATAATATAGGCATATGATCTCAAGCCTGGTTGGTACCATAGCCAATACAAAAACTAAATCTACGGTGGTGAGACAATAACTGTATTTTAATCAAAGGTCAAAACATACATACTTACCCCAATATGTGCTGCCATAGTGTCAGAGCAGACCTCAGCAAAATCACGGCCTACCACACCAAAGTAGAGGCCATAGAAAAGCACAAGCAAACCTAAATCCATGGCAACCTGAATCTTGGTTTGCAGAAAGATGTTGAAACCAAAGAGAGTGAACATTATTATTACATAACCAATGATGCCAACTGCATAACTGAGCTTATAGACTGACAGAAACCATTTGTACACCAACCTGAAAAACCACCAAAGTAAAACATGTAACAACACTTAATAGAAAATAGATGAAAAGTTACATTTGTTTAAATAATTGTTTGTGTGTGAGTTTATTAGTGTGTGTGTGTGTGTGTGTAGTGATTAAGAACATTAGATCATTAAAGTATTTTATTCATTCTTATAGTAAAGTGCATATGCCCATTATGTATAACCAACGTCGCCTTACTGGCACTTATGCCTGTGCTTGTAGGGTGCCAAGAACACCATCTGAGCGTGATCGTTGAGATCGTTGCCAGAGCAGCCAACTGGCTTCCGTACCCGTGGCACATAAAAGGGCACCATTCGAGCATGATCTTTACCAACATCACTTCACTGGCACCTGTGTCAGTGGCACATGTAAAAAGATTTGAGCGAGGTCATTGCCAGTACCGCCTGACTGGTTGCAAAGTGAACTTCTTAAGCATACAGCCATGCTGTACAGGATATATCTTAGCCAACACTATATGTAATAGACAAATGTACAAGACCTCTCTCTCTCTCTCTGTGAGTGTGTGTGTGTGTGTGTATATATATATATATATATATAGGGTGATGAAATCGATATGGTTGAATTCTGCCTGAACATCAGCAGGTATATGTTCACAGGAAAAAAAATTTGAGCTGAGAGTGTCTGGTGCCACTGCTTGTAATATCATGTATTTCACTGGGTGTATCCATGGACCAGATAGGGTGTTAATCTAAGCAGTATGTAACACCTACCAACTGTGTGCTACAATCAACAAGTGAAGGATTTAAATTTCAATTAGTGACATCTTATCAGCTTCAGTGTCATTTGAGTTATGCAGGTTCTCTCAAAATTTTTTATATCAGTTAATATTTAAAATAAATAATCTAGTGGCATAAATTTGGCAATTAATGTCCAAAAAATATATCATTATCTAATTAGAGATCTTACAGATTTATTCTAGGTAAGAAATCTCTCACTCTAGAATAATTTAGGGGTCATAAACACTACAGAGAAATTCTGGTTTGGTTACTGAAGAACCATAGTTTCAACCAAGCCTGAGTTTCATAAAGTTCCTGTGTAGGGTGCAACTATGACTGTAACCACACAGCCATGCTTGCACACTGAGATCAATCTCATGTCTTCTACCATAGCTTCAGTTCATTTAATGGCTCGTGAGTGAAATTTGGTAGATGATAAAACTTCAGAAAAGACTTATTCCACCCAACTCTCTCTCTCACACACACACACACACTCTCTCTCTCTCTCTCTCTCTCTCTCTCTCTCACTCACTATCAGAAACCAGAAATGTAAAGAAACTGATTATCTCATTGGGAAATTGTTCACAAAATATGTGATCTAAAATCAAATAAAAAACTTTGAATGTCTTCTTAGTCATATCATGTAATCTTATATAGAATTCCTGTACTTAAATGGTAGTATATGCTATGTCTGTAATGTGTGTATAAGTGAGGAAATGAAAGAGAACTGTGCTCTTTGAATAAGTGACAGTACCTGGGTGTTGTACCAGTGAGAGGTTTCCGTGTTGCTCGAAAGGTCACATAAGCTGTGATGATGGAGAAAATCAACCAGATGATAATGAAACGGACCCAATGGTATTTGATGGAGAATAGCACAGGTATCAACCACATTCCTATCAAGGTGGCTCTCTACAGTGGTATAAAAAAAATTAGTCACTGGTTAGGATAGACAAGGTGAAGACAAGACAGACTGGATACAACATAACAGACAGGAATAAATAAGAGAGCAGGGCAAATTAAATTATATATGGTCAAAAGGGTGGGGGAATAGATTAGTATAAATGGAATAGGAAATAGAGACTAGGAGGAAGTTAAATAAGATGGAAACAAGTGAGATAAGATGAGGATATGTTAGATGGGATGAAGACAATTGAGAGACAATAGGGACAAACTAGAAATGGATGGGAAAACTAGGTGATTTGAGAGCAGATTAGATAGGATGGGGCCATGTTAGATGAAATAAGATGAGACAGTGAGAAGAGATTAGATGGAATAGTTTTAATTTAATGTGACAGAAGATTAGACAAGAAAGAACAGGGTAAGCGGAACAGACAGAAGGAGAGGACACAGTGGAGAATGGACAGACAGAGAAGGCATGCTGGTGGCCAGGTATACAAAGAGACCATAGTGGAGGACAGTATAGAGAGGAGAAGCAAAGAAGACACACAGGCTCAGAACATTGAAGAACAGGCGACATATTAGAGGGCAAATACACAGAGTACATACTGAATGTTAGACAAAAAGTACATACAAAGAACAGAAACAGAAATAAAGTCAGACATAGAGGTTGATTTAGAAACAAAGAGAATTAAACATATGTATCTTGTCACAGCATTTATTACACAATACTTATCGCCACTTAGTATTTTTTATGTCATATGCAGTATATATAAAGTCAAACAAAGAGTTTATAATGTCACGGTATGTGTCATGTCACACATGGTACAAGTTTTGTTACATACAACACTTACCATGCTGTACACAATATTATGCCACACAGTAGTTAACATGTCACAATATTTATAAAGTAAAACACAGAATTGATTATGTTACACACAGTATTTATCATATATAAACAGTATTCACAGTATTATAGTAAAAGAAAAAGAAATGATTATTGTAGACAAAAGGCAAAATTATAGTTAACCAAATCAAACATAGTTAAAATATTTAGCTAATTAAGCAGGTGGCCTTCAGCATGTAATATAGGAAGGTTTACAAACCCAAGAGTTCAATGCCTCCAATAAGTTTAAGAACTTGTAAACAGCAAGATACTATGGGACCTAAATCATTCAGACATTTCACTAGTCATCAATTGTCTGTCTGTCTTACTGTCTTTCTTTCTCTCTAAGTATGATATTTATATCTAAGAAATATCATTTATTCCTCATTATTTTTCTTTTGATAGCTAAATTTGTCTTCAATGAATTGAAACTTTAAGCAGGTTTTTCAACCACAAAGTGCTCTATTAGGATTAAGGGCTCCATCCAAGACAATGTGGAAATTATTTTCGACAGACTAAGGAAACAACAACGAACAAACAAAAACAAACATTCTAAAATATATGAATAAATAGCAATAGATCTGTAATATTAAATATTTAAAAGAAAAAATTTTTGAAATGGAAGTAAAGAAAGCAATCTAGAAGAAATATTAAAACCTTTCTGATACCATCTCCACCTCACCTAAGATTGCCTCTGGTTTACAGATGAAAAAACGGTTCACATTTCTATTATATTCCTAAAACCTTCCATTAATAAACTAAATGATGAAAATGTTATTTTACTAAATCTTGCCAATGTCTTGGTTATTTTCAAAATTAATTAAAACATATAAGCAAAATATTTCATTAGCAATATGGCAAGGAAATGGTTAAGAGAGAAGAGTAAGATATAACCTGATATGATTTGAAGTGACGTTTCTTCCACTGCATGAGGATGATCTGTGCAATACCAAGGGTGACCAACAGGATAAGCACCATCTCTGCGTGCATTGCTTCATGGCCACGGTGCTTTTCATGTAGCCTCTGGTGTTCAATTCTTTGACAGAAGAAACAAAATGCCTGATATTAATTTAGGGTTTAATGTCAGGATGCTTACGGATTTTCTTTTTTTCATTAAATCTCTGACATTACAAACTACATGTTAATTGAAACATGAAAACCAAGGATAACCTTAGATGACAGAATGTGATGAATTAAGAACTGTCAATCTCTTCCCATTGTCTGCAAAATGCCATTTAACCTGACTTTGGGAATCTGGCTTCATGTCATCAAAACTGTTCATTATTACATTGAGAATTTACTAAAAAACACTGTTGAATATTAAATGTAATGAAAACTATTCTTAAATTACAAGAATGTATTTATAATACACATACATTTTTATACACAGACACATACACATATGCACATAAATACACACATAAGCATGCATACATATACTGGCAATACTAATTTATTATTCAATACTGTGGCATTCTTTAAATTGGCATCTATGTCATTAAACTTCAAGTTTTACCTTTAACATCTTATTCAACCAGGTAAAACTTGAAGTTCCAGTCAAATCAACATTATCAATAAATTTTACTCTATTAAATGTTTAGAGTATAATATCTACATTATATATTATACACACACACACAAACAAACACCCACACACAAACAAACACCCACACACTATATATATATATATATATATACACACACACACACACACACACATACATATATGTACATATATAAACATACATATATTTATATGTATAAACATATATTACACATATATATATGTGCTGGTGGCACATAAAAAACACCCACTACACTCTCGGAGTGGTTGGCATTAGGAAAGGCATTCAGCTGTAGAAACTTTGTCAGTTCAGTTTGGAGCCTAGTGCACCCTTCTGGCTTGCCAGTCCTCACTCAAACCATCCAACCCATGCCGTCATGGAAAGCGGACGTTAAACGACAATGATGATGATATGACATAAATATGAGGGTGAGCTGAAAAGATCAAAGGCTGAATATGAAGGGGTGAAATTTTGCATGCATTCATTTCAACTCTTCTTCTTAATAACTGCATTGTTTATTTCTAGGTAAACTGACATTTCACTGTTTAAACAAGACTTCAAATGTAATGAGTAGTGATTTCTCTAGAAAATGGACAAAATTTAGCAAGGAGCCATAGAAAAAGATTTTCTCTCCTAAGGACATTCATGCTGACATGGTTGCTGAATTAGGGGATGACACTCCAGTTTTATCAACAGTGCAACAGTGAGCAGCTTAATTTAGGAGAGAAAGAGAGAGTCTTGACGATGACCCAAGGTCTGGGCGTCCTGCAACTACCACCTCTGAGGAAAATATTGATTGTGCTTGCTACATGGTAATGGATGACAGGTAATTGACTATGAATTGAATAGCCAATGCTATTAGTATATTCTGTGTGTGAGTTGAGAATATTCTGCACAATAAACTTGGCATTAAAGGTTTTTGCTTGGTGGGTGCCACATTTTCTGACACCCCTCCTCATCTGCTCCAAAGAAGGCTAAGGTTGTTTCATCAGCAGGGAAGGTGATGGCCCCAGTTTTTTTGAGATATATATATGTATATATGTATATACATATATACATATACAGGGTGTGGTGAATAAACTGTCATCTAAATTATGCAAAAATGAAAATAACACTGACAACTCATTTTAACAGATATATTTACCAAAATTACATTAAAATATCTTGAAATACTAAAGAGTAAATTTATTCAATGAAATCGCCATTCGCTTCAACCACGGCCTTCAGACAACTTCAGAATCTCCTGCAACTCTTCTGGACAGTCTCCTTGTTTAAGCTGGTGAATTCTGCCATAATCCTTGCTTTCAGTTCATCTTTGGTGTTACAAGGAGTTTTGTTGGTCTCTCACTCAACTGCGCTCCACACATAATAATCAAGTGAGGTGCAGTCTGGAGAGTTAGGTGGCCAGATGTTAGGGTAATGTGGTCAGAGAAATTGTCTGACAGCCATGACTGGGTTCTCCTACTTGTCTTGATAATGTTGATAGGATGTTTGATTTTTATCACTCTCGGTACATGTCCTCAGATTGACACCCAAACACTCTGAAATGTTTGTATTGGAGATTCCGGTGTGAATGCCAAGCAGTACAGCATGTTTCCAAATTTCTGGCAGAATGAATTGCGTCATGGTGTTTTTCTCACAGATGGTGCCCAACTGACCCTACTATACGGTGTAGTCTACAAAATCAAAAACAAACAATGTGCATGCGTGAAATTAAAAATATAAAATGGTGACAATTTACCCATCACACCCTGTATACACACACACACACACACATATACATATGTTTATATACATACATATACATACGTACACACACACATGCATGCATGCACACACAACATCATCCTTTAACATCTGTTCTCCATGAGTTGGACAGGGCAATATACATACATACATATATATACACACACACACACATATATATATATACATATATACACACATATACATACATATACACATATATACACACATATACACACACATATATACACACATACATATACATACATACATACACACACACACACACACACACACACACACACTCACACACAAGTGGCTAAATATGAATACAATTGTTGTATACTTATATTAAATGTAGTAATAAATATAAACATCTGTCTTTGTATTTCTCTATAGACATAAAAAAAGTGAACGTTTGACTCGAGTTTCGACTCTAATTGGAGTCTTCCTCAGAGACCATGTACATCTCATGCTGTCCACGAAGAAAGAAACAACTAATGGCATTATAAGCTCACTAAATATTAGTAGTATCAATGCTAATTTGCATAATACTAATATGTAACTAGTAGCTTGTTCAATTAATTACTAAACTGAGCATTAAATAGATAAGCTGTAGGATAAATGTGTAGCTGTACTGAAATAGCACAAGATTTAACCAAAGTTATGTAAATATATATGTGTATATATATTTCTCCGTGGGCAGGAAAAGAGTGAATGATCTGACTCGAGTTTCAAATCTAAGTGGTGTCTTTCTGAAAGACATCGTACATTGTATATGAACACAACAGCTAAACAATCACACCTGCTAAAATAAACACAGCTGTTTCAGTGCCTTTAGCAGAGTTCACTCTGTTGCAAGCACTTGGATCAGGTCACTGGTTTGAGGATACCTTTTGTCTCTCACCACTGCTAGAGGCCCAGCAAAAGGTCAAAGGTACGCTGTTTTACCCACTGACTAAATGATTAAAAAGATAGATAAATAAATAAATAAATATATATCATCACCATCATCATCGTTGTCGTTTAGCATCTGCTTTCCATGCTGGCATGGGTTGGACAGTTCAACTGGGGTCTGGGAAACCAGAAGGCTGCACCAGGCCCAGTCTGATCTCTATATATATATATATGTATGTATTATACACACACATACATACACATTACTTCTAAATATACACACAGTTGTCCTGAGATAAGACACAAGACCATCATGGATAGCATCTGTTTTTGAAAAGAAATCTACCCAAAACTAAAAGCTAATAAATACCTCATTAGTACTACCATAGCTGTAAAGAATACTATCTTATAGTACAAGGCAGAATACACTGAAGAATCTAGTATCCCTGATATACAAAACGATGGTTAGGTCAATGGCTGGAATATTTCTGATCATAAGCTTCCTCAATCAGGGTTGATCAAGAATGAAGCAACACCAGTACCAAAATGTACTTGGGTCTAATAGATTCAGGTACCAAAAGTGAGGTTATTTGGCTTTTGATACAATATCATTCTTGTGACAAAATATGAACTGCTAGATACTCAGTTAATTGTCAGAAGTATTATTGACGTGTTAGGCCTCCATCAGTCAATGTTGGCCACGAATCTGTACATGTATGTGTGGCCTGGGTATACTTTTCCTTTTTTTTTTGTTTTGTAGAAGATAAGCAGTTGTTTATGCATGCAAGTCTTCTCTCGCCAAACTACTGATGTTTATCTATGGGGAAAGCAAGTAATAAGGGTCGATACAACTTGGCACTAATGTTGCTGTTAGTCACAAGTGTTACTGTTAGAAATCAAAGAACCTTCTAATTGACTAAGCTCTCTGCTAAATAATAATTACTAATTTTGGCACACAGTCACATGAGCCAGTCAGGGAAACATAGTGTGACCAAATCTCTTTCAAATCACACTTTACCAGCTTAAAATGCACATTGGACAACACAGTCTCATATATCTCACTAAAAAAAAATATGTGGGGGAAGGGAACAGTCACAGCTAGAATGTGTTTGATCACAGATTTGCTTAACAAGGGCTGAACTGGGACAAAAAAACAACAAGGACACTAATTTTGACAAGAAGGATTGAATCAACCCCAGCACTCATGTCATCAACACTGCAAAGATGAAAACAAAAACAAGATTTGTTTCAATCAAGAACATAAACAGATCTAATTTAATATCACATTTTATCTTTTCTGTCACAATAACACTTAATGTTAATTGGTAAATTAAATCACTAGTGGTAGTCTAAGTGGAATACAAATAGTTGTTGCTTCACCCCAGGTGAGCCCTGATTCAGTAAGCCTATCATCAAAGGTGTTCAATATGTGATTGTTCATCCTTCCATTTCTTCATTTTCTTTTTAATCAGACACAGTATATCTAGGACTACATTATCCAGTATGTCTTTCTATTTTGGCCCCCGTGCCAGTGGCACGTAAAAAGCACCATCTGATCGTGGCCGTTTGCCAGCCTCGTCTGGCACCTGTGCAGGTGGCACGTAAAAAGTACCCACTACACACATGGAGTGGTTGGCGTTAGGAAGGGCATCCAGCTGTAGAAACACTGCCAGATCAGACTGGGCCTGGCGCAGCCTACTGGCTCCCCAGACCCCAGTTGAACCGTCCAACCCATGCTAGCATGGAAAACGGACGTTAAACGATGATTAAATGATGAAAAACAAAAATCTATGTTTATTGATCAAACAGATCAATGCTGTCTATGCTTTGCTGACACAGTCCAAGACTGAAACATTCCTGTTACTGTCGTTTCTGATAACAAAGATCAGATTTTTTTCTTCCTTAATTTATCAAAATTATGTTACTTTCTATTTGTTAGTCACAATTTTTTTGTTTTCTTTCTCCAACCAAGAGGAAAATTTCAAATCCCTGAGAATTTTTTTGCACACATCTTTCAGTACATCTATTAATATACATGTTTGTATGTGAAACATCCTTCCTCTTTATTCTGATATTTACTCAACATTTTTCCACTTAATTTTTCTGCTAAAAGTTTAAATATAAACCTTCATAAATGAAACTTAAACTAAACAGTCTCATATCATAGTAAAAATCAAGTTTTTCTTTCTTCCAGTCATTCATGTGTTTATTTACAAGAAAATATAAAGTTGCATATTTGGGAGGGATTCAATCAATTCACATCTTTTTATGTTCTGAACTCAAATCCCACAAAATTAACTTTGTCATTCATCCTTCTGAGATTGATAAATATAAGTATCAGTTCACAAGTACAAGAGTTGAAATAACTGACTCTACTCCATAAAGGTGATGTCCTGGTATGACCACAATCTAATGTCTAAAACCAGAAAAAAAATGTAAGAAATTAATAAAAAATTGTTTTCTTACCTCCATCGTTCTTCCTCTGATAATTTGGACAGATCTATTGTCTATAAACATAAATAGAGAAATAAAAATAAGGATTATTTCATTTAATATCAAATACATTTCAACAGCAGTCATCAAAAATACTCAACATGATATAATGATAATAGTCATCTTTATCATCATGTGTTTATATTTACAAATCTATGACCTTCCTTTGTTGGTTACTTTACTATACAGTGATATCAATTAGTTTAAGGACAAGACTATACTGATAATTAAACCTTTAGTATTTATCTAAACTATACAGGACTGAAAACTACATGTGATATGAATAACAAAATATTCTCTTACTCTTTTAAATTATGTAAGTTGAACACAAAAATTTGAATTAGCTTAAGCCACAAAAATTAACATTACTTATGATACAAAAAATTTAGAAAAAATATTTTAAATTTCAATATTTGGAAATTGAATGAATTATCTGACTATATTGCCAAAATATGAGAAATAATTTCAGATAATGTGATTAAGCTTATAGATTCAATTGCCATAGATACAAATCTATTTTGTGAAATTTCAGGTACCTGACCAAATATTAGCAAGATGTAATTTTATTCCTTTTGCTTCTTAATGCACACATTCCAATTTATTGAAAAGAGTATATATCATATTTCATATAAGGCAGCGAGCTGGCAGAATCGTTAGCACGCCGGGCGAAATGCATAGCCATATTTCGTCTGCCGTTATGTTCTGAGCTCAAATTCCGCCGAGGTCAACTTTGCCTTTCATCCTTTCGGGGTCGATTAAATAAGTACCAGTTACGCACTGGGGTCGATATAATCGACTTAATTCGTTTGTCTGTCCTTGTTTGTCCCCTCTATGTTTAGCCCTTTGTGGGCAATAAAGAAACATATATATCATATTTCAACAGTTCATGAATTAAATGGGATTCATGTTTGTGATGTTATTGATGTATTAATGACTGAGTAGGTTAATTAAAAATTTTTCATTTAAACTTCCATCATTTAAAAATGTAAAAAAAATTCTATTTCTATTCATATAGTTTATATATGAATCCAAAGTGATTAAGTAGACAGAAATAAAAATAATTAGCATTTAATTATCAGTGTTTTTTTGTATATAAATTAAGTAACACCACTGTATATGTGTACAATCATATGTGTATACACACACAACTCAAAAGTAAATAGATACTTATAAATTATACCATTTTGTCTGTGAGGACATTATTCATTAGTTTGATACCCAAATGGGTTAAATCATAGCAAAATTGCACAAGCCAGATCTACTAAAATACTAGATTACGTATTTAAAATGTATCAAATGACATTATTTTGTTTCTAGAAATAAATCTTTCAAAAATGCTGGTCTCTATTTACTTTCAAGAGGTCTCCGTATATGTGCAGGTATATGTATATATATATATATATATATATATATATATATATATAATGGGTAGGACTGTTTTACAAGTCTGACTAGTAGCAGTCCTGCAAATTATATTCACCTTGGACAGTCGTACCAATGATCTATGGACAATTACGTAAGTAAGATTACGTAATTTGTTGATAGTGAAACATGTATATGAATAATCCATATTTTTATTACTTTTTCTTTTGTCTTGCTTGATTACGTTTTGGTTGTTTTGCTAAATTTTTCTTGAGAACATTTCTTGGTGGTGAGACCGTAGTGGATCTATTTCTAGCATATGGGTGTCCACATGGTGGTTTCCCTCTAAAACCAAAGTACTAATAAGTAGGAAGGTAGACAATCCACAAATGTCTTCAGGAAAATGGCCCTGCTCGATCTGTAGAAAAGGTGTAGGTAGAAACTCTATAAGATGTACCCAGTGTAAGCTATGGACACATAAGAGGTGCAGCAATGTCAAAGGTAGGCTAACTGGGAAGATAGTTTTTGTATGTGGCAGATGCTCGGGAGCATTAACCTCCGAAAATCTGCAGAAAACAACTTCCGTCACTTTCCAGGGGGAAAAACTAGAAGTAGTTGATAGCTTCTGTTATCAAGGTGACCAAGTCAGTAGTGGGGGTGGGTGCACTGAAAGTGTAACTGCTAGAATAAGAATAGCCTGGGCAAAGTTTAGGGAGCTCTTACCTCTGCTGGTGACTAAAGGCCTCTCGCTCAGAGTAAAAGGCAGACTGTATGATGCATGTGTACGAACAGCCATGCTACATGGCAGTGAAACATGGGCCGTGACTGCTGAGGACATGCGTAAGCTCATGAGGAATGAAGCCAGTATGTTCCGATGGATGTGTAATGTCAGTGTACTTACTCGACAGAGCATTAGTACCTTGAGAGAAATGTTGTACCTAAGAAGCATCAGTTGTGGTGTGCAAGAGAGACGATTGCACTGGTATGGTCATGTGGCGAGAATGGATGAAGATAGGTGTGTGAGAAAGTGCCAATCCCTAGCAGTTGAGGGAGCCCGTGGAAGAGGTAGACCCAGGAAAACCTGGGATGAGGTGGTGAAGCACGACCTTCGAACTTTAGGCCTCACTGAGGAAATGACCAGCGACCGAGACCTCTGGAAATATGCTGTACGTGAGAAGACCAGGCAGGACAAGTGAGCCCAGCCCACTTATGAATGCCTTTCCTCCCTTGGACACAAAGACCTGTTGAGGCAAGCGAAGTCGATATAGAACCTCATCCGACGACAGACACCCATGCCAACCCCCTTTTCTTGCAAAGACATGTTGGGGCAAGCGAAAGTGAAATCGAATTGAACCAGCCAGGATCCCTGGTCTGGTGGTACGTAAAAAGCACTATCCAACTCGTGGCCGATGCCAGCGCCGCCTTGACTGGCCTCCGTGCCGGTGGCACATAAAATACACCAATCCGACCGTGGCCGTTGCCAGCCTCGCCTGGCGCCTGTGCAGGTGGCACGTAAAAAGCACCCACTACACTCACGGAGTGGTTGGCGTTAGGAAGGGCATCCAGCTGTAGAAACATTGCCAGATAAGACTGGAGCCTGGTGCAGCCTTCTGGCTTCCCAGATCCCCGGTCGAACCGTCCAACCCATGCTAGCATGGAGAACGGACGTTAAACGATGATGATGATATATATATATATATGTATGTAGAAGGTTAAAAAGTAATACACAAGTTGATATGTATAAAGAAAATAGGACAAGGTAGAAAATGCTAAAATAATTTTATCACGAGGAACATTTTAGTACCAGTTTCAGTTAAGACTTTTTCAACTTAGAGTAAAGCAAATTGACTCAACCAACATCCCAAAAGTAGCGAAAGGTCCTGCCTAAAAACAACACTAATGGAGATCCAAAAAAGGCTGCAATAATCCTATGAGGGAGAAAGCAGACAAAGAAGCATGGGTTATAAAAAACATTAAGTCAAACCCAAAGGCCTTCTTTCATCACGCGAAAGAAACAGCCTCAGTACACTGCAAGATAGGACCCCTCTTCCAAAAGGATGGCTCCCTCACAGACAGTCCAACTAAGATCAGTGAGATACTAAATGACCAGTTCAAAAGTGTCTTTACAACCCCATTGGAACACAGACAAGTGAACGAACCAGTGGACTTCTTTGCTGCTTCACCTATAACCAGTGAAGCAATTACAATGGAATACATTGACATTAGCAAAGAAGATATACTACTAGCCATATATGAAGTAGACACAAACTCAACTGCTAGTCCTGATGATTTCCCAGCAATCCTCCTCAAATCGTGTAAGCATGCCCTGGCAAAACCCCTCCAGATTCTCTACCAGAGCTTTCTTGCAAATGGCAAGCTGCCAAGCAAGCTGAAGGAGGGAATAATATACCCAATCCATAAAGGGAGAAGCAGAGCAGATGTCAAAAACTATAGTCCTATCTCTCTGACTTCACACATCAGCAAAGTCATGGAACAGATAATCAGAGGGGAACTAATCGCATTCCTTGAAGAAAATAACTTGCTGAGTGATACCCAGCATGGTTTTCAACCAGGTAGGAGCTGCCTGACCCAGATCTTACAACATTATGAGTGGGTGTTGAGGCAGTTACTCAACAACTCAAAAAATACATATATAAATATAGAAATATTACATTTCTAAATATCTCAAAGAGATATAAGCAGTAGTGGTATGATAGAGTAGTTGTATACTGTCAACTTAATTTGTGTCAGTCCCATTTCACTAGAATTCTTATATGTTTACAAAAGCTAGACAGGCATCTCCAACTAGCAGGCCATGCTACTCCAGACTGATGACAAGCAAAGACTCAGAAACTAGTCTCTAGATGCAGGCTTAGCTGGGTGGAGGTGCTTGTCTCTCCCTTGTAAACATAAGGACACAGGAAATGTGTCTATGCCGACAGGAAGCGTTAATGCTTCCTAGGGCTAAATAGCAGTGGTGTGATTCCAGGGAGGAAAACTAGAAGTAGTTGATAGCTTCCGTTATCTAGGTGACCAAGTCAGTAGCGGAGGAGGGTGTGCTGCAAGTGTAGCTGCTAGAATAAGAATTAGCCTGGGCAAAATTCAGAGAGCTCTTACCTCTGCTGGTGACAAACAGCCTCTCGCTCAGAGTACAAGGTAGACTGTATGACGCATGTGTGTGAACAGCCATGCTACATGACAGTGAAACATGGGCCATGACTGCTGAGGACATGCGTAAGCTCGCAAGGAATGCCAGTATGCTCCGATGGATGTGTAATATCAGTGTGCATACTCGACAAAGTGCTAGTACCTTGAGAAAAAAGTTGGACTTAAGAAACATCAGATGTGGTGTGCAAGAGAGACAACTGCGCTGATATGGCGAGAATGGATGTGGATAGCTGTGTGTAAAAGTGCCACATCCTAGTGGTTGAGGGAACCTGTGGAAGAGGTAGGCCCAGGAAGACCTGGGATGAAGTGATGAAGCATGACCTTCGAACATTGGGCCTCACCGAAGCAATAACTAGTGACTGGGACCTTTGGAAATATGCTGTGCTTGAGAAGACTCAGCAAGCTCAAGTGAGACCATAGCCTTGTGGCTTATGCCAGGGGTGTAACCAGCCCACTTATGCGTACCTTTCCTTCAATGGACACTAAATTCTGCTTGCTAAGACCTGTTGATGCAAGTGAAATCGAAATCAAATTCAATGACTAGCATCCATGCTAGTTGAGCGCTAACAGTACCATATGAGCGTAATCGTTGCCAGAGCAACAAGCTGGCCTCTGTGCCGATGGCACATAAAAAGCACCATTCGAGCATAATCATTATCTGCGTCGCCTTACTGGCACTTGTGCTGGTGGCATGTGAAAAAACATTCGAGCGAGGTCATTGCCAGTGCCGCTGGACTGGCTCCTGTGCAGGTGGCACATAAAAACACCATTTGAGTGTGGCCGCTGCCAGTACCGCTTGACTGGCCCTTGTGCTGGTGGCAAGTAAAAGCACCCACTACACTCTCAGAGTGGTTGGCATTAGGAAGGGTATCCAGCTGTAGAAACTCTGCCAGATCAGATTGGTGCAGCCATATGGTTCACCAAACCTCAGTCAAATCGTCCAACCCATGCTAGCATGGAAAGCAGATGTTAAACGATGATGATGATGATGATATATATATATAAAGAGAGACAGACAGCAACAGATATAAACATTCTCCATTAATATCTTGATCAACAGAAAGTAAACACTGCTAACATGCTAGTAATTTATGAATCAAACTAGCTGCCTAGAATGCTCTATAATATTCAAAACAGTCTAGCTAATGTATTTAAGTTCATGCAAGTTTATAACCAATATCTCTGTTTACAGTTAAGAGGTTACTCAGTCACTGATGAAATCCCAACTACTCTGCCCAATTCATCTTTTTTTGTACACAAAGCTATGAACATATAGAGACAAACTGTTTACATCAGTATATTACAGTGTTTGCTAAAAGCAATACGAGCCATACTCAAAATTCATATGTTCAATTCTGCTCTCTCTTCTATGTATGTAGATTGAAATATTACTTCTGCACATGTATACAAGTGTTGCCAGTTCAAAATTTCTTACTTCTTAAAGTTCAAGGAATTCAAAAGTCAAAAATACAAATCTTGAGGACTGTATGTAAATATAGTCTGTAGCACAAAATACAGTCACATATGGAACAATACAATACAGTCAAGTATAAAATAGCAGAGTTCAGTAGAGTAGAATAGAGTAGTTAACAGTAGTTAAACTAGAGTACAGTAAACAGTATAATAGTGAACAGCAGAGTATAACAGAGTGACATAGAGTACAATACTGTAAGGAACAAGGAAAGAAAAATGTTAAAATTATTATAAGCAGTGCAATGTTGGTGACATTATATAGAAATATGTTTGTGAGAAAGTGATTGCTAAACAGAGACAGAGAGAAAGAACATTGCCATTGCAATGAAAGCAAATAGTAATAACAAACTTTGTGATGACTAAAAATTAAGATGCCTAAAACAGCAAAATGCAAAGCACCAATAAAGCAAGGATTAACTCCATGTAGCAAACATATACCAAACTTAGAAATAAATTATTTCATTGTCCACAAATACTTGTAACATAGTGCAATGGTTGAGCTAACAATAGTTGCATAACCTGATAGAAATAACAGCCAAATGACTCTCATACCACAGTTAACTATTGTAATAAATAAAGACAGATATATTGAGCAGTGTACTTCTAAATATACAAAAAGATGAAATGGTCACAGTTGGAACACCTCTGATCATTAATCCATTCAGTCAGAATTGTCCTGGGATTGAACAACAATTTAACAGTAAATTCATGTTACTTGATTATTTACAGACCATAGCTATAGATAATGATATATAATAGCCACATGCAACCATTCTACATAGCTAAGTCTTTCTCATTTCATAAGCATCCTTGCTCTACTCTGATAAAATCCAAGATTGACACAAAACTCTTTCACCCAGAATCAAACTTAGTACAAAGAATGACATAAATTTGGGAGTAGCTACATTTTGTCTATGTGACAAAATAATAATAATAATAATAATAATAATAATAATAATAATCCTTTCTGCTGAAAGCACAAGGTGGGAGGGGTAAGTCAATTATATTGACCCTAGTGCTTAACTTGTACTTATTTTATTGACACTGAAAGGATGAAAGGCAAAGTCAAACTCAGCAGAATTTGAACTCAGAATGTATAAACAAACAGTATGCTGCTAAGCAAACTTTGGAATATTTGTGGTGACACATTAGGCTGGTCAAGCTAAATTTCACAATTAACAATTACTGGACTTTATTTCAATATTGTTTACTATGATGGTCTTATGCACACAAAGTATTTTAATGTGCAATTTGGTTTTCATTTAGTCATCTTTGCAAAACTGACTATTTTTCACTTTGTGAACTTTTTGTACTTACTGTATGACAATGCACACAATCACTAGTTGCCTCAGATTCCACTGTTTTACTTTCAAATTCTAATAAGGATTAAAAATCAACTTAAGATTATGAAAAGAAATACACTAGTGGTTCACTAAACACCACCAGTCACCATAAATAAAAAAATTTTAACATTGGCACAAGACCACATATCTTGAGGGAGAGATACAATCAATTGTATTAGCCTCAATACATGACTGGTACGTATTTTATCAACCCCAGAATGATAAAAGAAAAAGCTGATTTAGTTGGCAGCTGAACTCAATGTGTGTAGAAACAATATAACAATATGAGAAACATTTTGTCCACTATTCTACCAACCTTGCCAATCTACAGCCTTGCATTAACTATGACTAGTAAGTTTCTTTTGTGATGAGCCCTTAAACTTGTAGGTGAAAAAAGTAGGAAATAGTGAGATAGATGTGTGACTTTCCCAATAATACCAGTAAAGCAGACCAAATTTCCTCAACTTGGAATTGTATCCAAGTTTCTAACTTAGATTAACAGAAACTTACAGTCAAAATAAGTATCCTCCACCAACCAAAAGCAATGAAATTAGTTATTTATTATTTTGAGAAGCTTTTTGTTAAAGATCTTTTTAATCCCTGTTTGTAAAACCAAACCATATTACATACCTTATTTAGTTTATAATGGGTTTCAGGATAGTGTTGGCGCATTCTGTAGGGTTTCTTGTTGGATTGTGAAAATAAATCACCTTTAGACTTTGTCCAGCTCCAAATCCTAAACTCTCAAGAATAAAACACTATATGCTTGTGTGAATGTGATAGCTACCTGTATGGCAAACAACAGCACCAAAACAATACTTATTTAATAAAATAGCATTAAACAACTGCTGTGTAGACTTATCCAATCAATACAAGAATTAAAGAAAATAATTGTATTCAATTTACTTATCTATGCTGTGTTGTTTAATCTCAAGCAGTCTTAATAAAGTAGACCTATGATCAAGAACATTCCAGTCATAGCCATTCTGCCATTTTTTTGCCAGATGTAGCATACTGTGGACTAATTATCCAATGGATAGGTTTTTTCTAAGACGACAGAGAGGTTTGGGGGTGACTTGGCTGCTCTTTCTAGAAGATTGAATAGAGATACAAAGATGCTGATATAGAGGCCAATAAGAGAGATGCTATATAAACTATTTGTCTAGTTAAAATAGATTTCTAACTCAGCAGAAAATGTCACATATTTTAAGGAAAGAATGTATATGGTTGAGTCAAACTTAGTACATAACCAATACTTAGTTTAGCCTGGCAGAATAAAAGATTTTGAACTCAGAATATAAAAGAACTACAAAGCATTTAAATCAATACTATCATGACTTCCAGTCCACTGTCCTTCTTGTGCTGCTAAACAATCAATTGATATAAGTCCATTTTTTAACTGGACTGGATCTTTCAAAGTTTGGCTCTTTGGATTAGCTTCTGCAACATTTCTAGCAATAATAGCTGTTAGTAAGCTTCATAAGATGAAAAATATTTTTTGGTGATGTTCTTACTCTACCAGAATATGAAGAAGACATGACAAGTGAGAGGTATCAACCATGTCAACCAATTATTACAGTGAGAATAGTTATATTTAGTATCTGTTACTATTAGTAGCAGTAGTCAGTAGAAGGGTTAACTTGCTGATTACAGGATTTACAATAATAGTTATATGTAGTGATATCTAATATATATAGCAGAGGATGTGTGTGTAAGAGAGACACAGGCAGAAAGACTAACACTTATTCACATATTGACAACATATAACAGTAATGACAACAAAAAAATTCCCAACAGGTGTGATTTGTAAAACAGAACCCACAGTGAAACTGCAATGGTAATTTGTAGCTATTCAGGGTAGTTGAAGCAACTTCAGACTAGTGACCATAGACATCAACTATGATTGAAATGAAACAGATGTGCAGCTGAGCAAATAATTAAGTCAGTTCACAAGCTCACAGCTTATTCCCCTCAATCAATATGGGTAGTCGATTTTCTCAACAATAAATAAAATCTGAAGTTGAAAGAAACTAATGATGATCTGCAAGAACAAAAATTATTTAGTGACACTCTTAAATTGAGTTTATATGCTGTGGGTGGTTCAAGCAAAGCCCTTCATCATGCCTACATGTCATTCAAAGTTATCTAAATTTATAAACTATCTTAAATTTCTATACTTCTGAGATGAGAAATTTATATTATGTACAGTAATCAATTGCCATATCACGGTTCACCTATCGCGCCCTCAGTACATCGCGGATTTTTCTGGCTGATATATGGAAATTTATATCACGGACTCCTCAGTATATTGTGAGTTTCTGCGGCTGGTAGGCATTTACACTTTTTTAGATTTTAATTATTTCTGTGGTAAAATAAGCATTTTCATGCTTAAAAATTAATAAATTAATAAATAAACATACAGTAAAGTACTGCACTGTATAACACATTAATTAAAATACAGTAATCCCTTGACTATCACGAGTGTTACATTCCAAAACCTTTCACACAAATAATAAAAATCTAAAAAACTATCGGCCACAGAAACCCGGATATACTGAGGAGTCCATAATATAAATTTACATATATTATCCAGAAAAATCCGTGATATACTGAGTGCACGATAGGTGAACCACGATGTACTGAGTGAGTGATAGGTTAACCACGATATGGCGAGGGATTTGTGTATATCAAAAGAAAATACGTAATGTATTGTAGATGAGTAAACAATGAATCACACATACTGTATGGCAAATGAAACTCAGGAGGCGAATGTGAGGTGTTGTTTTGCATTTATAATAAAATATATATATACAAATTATAAAAAAAAAATAATAAAGAATACGCAGTACTGTTTCTACTTTGCGGATTTTTACCTATTGTGTGTGGGAGGTGGGTTTGGGACGTAGTACCAGCGATAGTTGAGGGATTACTATACATTGTTTATATTAGTCAGACTGGTGTCACACTTTGATTGCTGCTTTCACATTACAGCTGTTGTATGCTCCAGTCTTCTATATAACTTAAATTCATGAACTGTAGCTGTAGTAGAAATGGGTTACATAGAAGTGAAATCATGGTCAGTTCATAATAGACAGCGACAATCAGATATTTTGATGGACTAAGTGGTATTGTCAATGGAGAGGGTAGAGATGTTCATAAATCTAAATTGGGTATTTTAATGTGACAATTTATTACCTCAATTTACCAAGCAACTGAGATAACATACCAGACATGAATAAGTATGTTGTGACACTAACATCATATCCAAATGAGACAGTTGTTATTCATCCACTAAATGTCATAAAAAACTCTGGAAAACTTTAGGCCAATGAACTCTTGAGATTTACACTGGGTATAATACATAAGGACATAAATAAAATCTATAAAAACCATACCAGAGTTTACAACTTTATTACAGTCTGAAAAAATAATCCTGAGTGGCAGAGCACACAGCACAGATAAACAAACATTTTTCTTTTCTTTCCAAAAGACAATATTATAAACACCACAAGATCATATAGGTGTACATGGTCATGTGGCTAAAAACTAACATGCAACTATTGAAAACACTTAATAATAAACATAATAATTATTTCTAACATAGGTATAAGGCCACAAATTTGATGGGGTTAGTCGATTGAATTAACCCCATTACTTGACTGGTAATTCCTTTTGTCTACTCCATAAGGATAAAAGGCAAGTTGATTTGGATGAAATTTAAACTCAGAACATAAGATACATAACTAAAGACTACAGGTATTTTGTCCTGTTCTAACAGCTCTGCCAATCCACCAGACCTTAAAAATAGTACTAATTGTTTCTAAATTAGGTACAAGACCAGAAATTTAGGAATAGGAGGTTAATTGATTAAAATGACTCAAGACATGAGTGATACTTTATTTTACAAACCTGGAAGGACAAAAGGTAAAGTAGATCTTGGTGAGATCTGAACCCAGAACATAAAGACAAGAGGAAATACCACAAACATTTTGCCTGATGCTCTAATAAACAGTTTTTATTATTATTATTATTATTATTATTGTTATTATTTAAAGAACTGTGAATCTCATGATCCACTTTTTGAATCTTATGTCTTCAGCCTGGGCTTATCCTTCCTTTTCTGGGTCTTCTTTCTTTTGTGGTTGTCTCTGACAGCTTGTTATTCTTCTCCAACTTTCATATATGCCCATCATTTCAAGCCTTGAGCCTATTGAGGCAGGCTTTTTGATACAATATCCTAGTGATGAGCACAGAATAGATTTTTTTTCCTGATGGTAGTTTGGAAACAGTAGTTTCTGGGACCTGCTGTTATATTCTTGCCACTACTGTAGTTTGCTGCTTTCCTCCTTTCTCTGCTTCTTCAGCTTCTCAAGGAGAAATCCCCCAACAGGCTCTGAGAATCACATGTATAACAAGTGGGATTTCTGCCTTGCATGGCCTGTCTAATTACCAAAAATATATAGTGCTTACCAATGCCCACAAAAGAGCAACTAAAAGGAACTCTGGCAAAAGTGTGTTCCATCAACCAGGGTGGAGTATATGGAAGTGAGTCCCTGGTCTTTTAAAGACCAAGGAAGATCCAAGGTAACATGTGGAATTGGTGTGTCCACATACCTGCCCACACACTAATGACACAATATATGGGGAGACAAAACCAAAGAGTCATAGCCAAGGACATTGGTAGTAATATTTACCCATGGTTCATAACATTTGCAGTACAGTAGAGACAAGAGATGAATGTAGATGTTACATGAAGCAACATGTAGTCATCCTTGAATGTACTCTATCATGGGTGGAGGAAGAAAAGTATTTAGACTGACAATGCAGGGCTAACATCCCGGATGCCAGTTCCTAAATGTATTCCTCTGGCACAAAGGCTATGTCCTTTGTAACATGTCTCTCCTGTGTTCTCTTCTTGTTGGGAACTGACTAGCAAAGCTAGCAAAACTGCAGTTATTGCTATTAAAGTCATTAGAAATATCAATTTTATTCATTTGTTAGAGTGTCTCTTTCTTTATATGTATTTTTTCCCTTTTCAAATTTTGTGGTGACAATACCTATTTCTTTATTACCCACAAGGGGCTAAACATAGAGGGGACAAACAAAGACAGACATAGGTATTAAGTCGATTACATCGACCCCAGTGCATAACTGGTACTTAATTTATCGACCCCGAAAGGATGAAAAGCAAAGTCAACCTCAGCGGAATTTGAACTCATGACATAACTGCAGACGAAATACCACTAAGCATTTCGCCCGACATGCTAACGTTTCTGCCAGCCCGCTGCCTTCAAGTGGTGACAATACCACTGCCACTATGACCACCCTTTTACACCTCTCCATGCTGGCATGAGTTGGACAGTACATTATGGTCCAAGCCAGTTCTTATTCAAAGTTATTGCCCTCCTAAATAAATCAGAGAACCAAGTTTCACTCAGTCATCTAAGTTTTGGCAAGGTTTCTACAGTTGGCTGCCCTTCCTTACACCATCCTTTTTACAGAATGTAAAAGATGCATTTTTTCATTGCACCAATAGTTGAAAGACTGTCACACTCTCAGTGAGAAGAAAGAATCCCTTCAACCATATGTTGTCTCTGCTTGATTTGTCGACCACTTTGCAGAGTGTACTGGATGTTTTTTCATGGCACCAATACTAGTGAGATCACTATGTAACTAGCAAGACTAAACAGTCCTCACTACTCTGAGAGGAAGAATGGAAAAGACTGTGGTGACATAAGCTGAGTTGCAACAGAGGTGTTAAAATGTAATGGCAAGAACTGGTTTATTGTTGTCCGAGGGTTGTAGAGGAGAGAGATAACAGAAGGGACAGTGGCAAGGGGAGTAATAAGAGAAAAAGAATACTGAGAGAGAGAGAGAGAGAGAGAGAGAGAGAGAGAGAGAGAATAAGGATGGGTGAGACGGAAGGGTGTTATTGTTTTCAAAATTTCTATCAAAGATTCTTAAAGGATGTATCTATCACCTTCTACTTTGTTTCTAGAGCCAGGAAGCCATTTTGAATAAAGTCTTGTTTACATTGCAGCAAAACAGAAAAAAAATCCTTCATTTAATAAATCATAGTAAAATCCAACTTTTCACAGAGCTGTTTTTAGAGGTTTCTGTACATTTTTAATCACAAATAACAATGATGATGATAAATAATAATAGAATCTGTTCTAGATAAGTTAACCCAACAAGAAACTCCCGAAAAATATCTGGCCAAACAATAAAGACATACTAGAAAGTTTTCAGCTTGAACAGATGACACATTCAGCAAGAAAATGCTTTCCTACTTTTACTAACAAAAGAATAGTCAAGACAGTGTGTGTGGGGGTGTGGATGTGTGTGTGGATGTGTGTGTGGATGTGTGTGTGTGTGGATGTGTGTGGATGTGTGTGTGGATGTGTGTGTGTGTGGATGTGTGTGGATGTGTGTGTGGACGTGTGTGTGTGTGGATATGTTGATGCGTGTGAGTGTGGATGTGTGTGAGTGTGGATGTGTGGATGTGTGTGAGTGTGGATGTGTGTGAGTGTGGATGTGTGTGTGTGTGAGTGTGTGTGTGTGTGTGAGGATGTGTGTGTGAGGATGTGTGTGTGTGAGGATGCGTGTGTGTGTGGATGTGTGTGTGTGAGGATGCGTGTGTGTGTGGATGTGTGTGTGTGTGGATGTGTGTGTGTGTGGATGTGTGTGTGTGGATGTGTGTGTGTGTGGATGTGTGTGAGTGTGGATGTGTGTGAGTGTGGATGTGTGTGAGTGTGGATGTGTGTGTGTGTGTGTGTGAGTGTGTGTGCTGGGTGTTTAATAAAGAAATAACATTTAAACCTGTTTCCTATTTGAAAATCTGACAGAGTAAACATATGAGAGATGGTGTAAGTGAGAGTATGAGAGCTACATGTATAGATGACTTTTCCAAAATGCTACAGTATATGCAGACCAAGTTGTTTAGCAATGCTGATCAGCTAATAAACTTGACAGACACAGGTGATGAAAGGAAGACACACACACACACACACAATTCATTTGCCTTGGTCTACTGATGACCACATCCCAATCCTTCAATTGCAGAAAGAACATACAAGTGATTGACTGAAGAAGCAATGTTGTCTAACTGTGTGCATATCACTTTTCTTGCTTTTCAATCCCCTCTCCAAAGCAGAGACCATCAAATTAAGTGGCAAAAAGCAATATCTTACATTCTTAAAGAGTTCAAAATAGTCTTCAGCTAGCCATTGAACTATTTCCTTGGTCCCTATTGTGTAAATAGTTGGAGAGAGTCTCACAGGGGAAACAAAAGCCTGATATATGCCCTACATCTGCGAGCCATCTCAGCTGACTAATATTATACAGATTCAATGCTGTAGACATCCATACAGATTGTAATCACACATTACAATATATAAATGGTTTAAATTTTTATTATATTCTATGGTATATTGGATTTCATATACAGTAGGAATCTACTATTATTTAGGTTGAGAATCAAACCCAAAAATGAACAATTCTTCAGTTAATGCTTATTATGATCTTTAAGTTCAAGTCTTTAAATAATTTTGCTAATTCTTTTCAAAATCTATCTACACATTGGCCATTTTTCTCTGGGAGTTAGAAAACTCTCATCTCAGTAAATTTTCCTATTATGTGAACTGAATTTCTTTTGTAGTGGGTCTAAAACAGGGGTCCCCAAACTTTTTAGACCATCGACCCCTTCATGGAATCCTTGACCCCTCATCAACCCCCAGGTATGTACAAGAAAATAAATAATAATGATTAAGTAGATGTGCATTTATCGACCCCTTGAACAGTGGGGGGTTGATATCAACCACTTTGGAGACCCCTGGTCTAAAATATAAACTCCAATAATGCTTGAAACTTCTGTCAAATTCCTGGCACCAACATTAATATCAAAAATGTCAGTGAAATTGTTCTGCATTGTTGGAGATGCAATACTGAGAGCAGTGGCTTTGTGCCAGGAGTTGAGAGGTTAAAATATGATAGAGGGACAGGAACAAGGGTTTTACTGTAGAGGAGGTACATGGCTACCCTAGCAGAAAAGGGAGAAAGGATAGTAGAGATGAAGTGTGAAGATGTACCTGCAAGAAACAAAAGGATGGATAAAAAGGTAATAGGGACAGAGAATTGATGGCTGGGAGGGTTGGTGTGCAAATGTGTGAAAGGAGAGTGACTGACAATAGAGATGAGGATAGAGACGAATGCAGTGAATGGTGAACATGAGTGGAGGCATGGCCGGTAGTGAATCTCAGTTTGGTTGAAAGAAAAAGGAAATATGAGTGGGTCAGGGAGGAGATGGTGATAGGAATCAATGCATAAAAAGTGCATGATAGAGAGCAGCAGTATGGAAAAAAAAAACTTAGATAGATGAGAAATACAAAGATGATATGAAGCAGGTGGGGAGAAAAGATGCACAATGATAGAGATGAAGGTCAGAAGTCTGCAGGGGTGGTATATAGTGAGTGACAAAAAAAGGTGGAGGGGACATTGATGGCAGATATGAAATGGTGTTCAAGGATAATACAATGGTAAAAGATGATGTTGAGAATATGGGATGGGTAACAAGTTAAATTGTTCCAAGAAGAGGAATAACTAGTAGCACAAAAAGGAGGTATAAGTGCAGTTCTATTCTCATGACTGCTGAAATCATAAAAAATATATTGAACAATAGATTCACTGAAATAAATGAAAATAAAATCAAATAAAGAAATAAGCTGGTCATGGCTGAAATGCCTTTGATCAAAAGTCTTCTGAATCAGGGTTGACCTGGGATTCAACAACAACATGGTCTTCTGTATCTGTTACTAGAGACTAATTACTCTCTACCAAAATAAAAATTTTGGGGGTCCCTTCTTTTTTCCTTTTTTGTCAGATTCATAAAACATGAGCTAAATATGAGAAGTTTGAACTTATAATGTGAACCTTAATTGAAATTCAAAAATAAGGAAATTTTAAACTTATTCATTCAGATTTAAATTTCAGCAAGTTGAAAGGTAGAAAGTACAAATAAAACATTTCTACTCTCTACTCTTCCTCTTTCTTTATTTTGCTTTGAAAGCATCCTAGGTTTAAGAATGTAAAATCTTGAAGCAAAATGAGAAAAAAAAAAAGATTCATATAGAATATCTATTTTTGTCTCTGTGTATACCAAGAATATAATTATAATTATAAAGAGAAAAAATATTGTTGCTTGACCTGCTAACATACACACACCCACACACAATGCATGTGTGTGTGCGTTTGTGTGTGTGAGAAAGAGAGACAGACAGACAGACAGAAAAACAATACAAAGAAAGCAAACAATGGGTTAAAAAAAATAACCCCAGCCTTCTACTTAATATGATAATTGTTTTTCTCCTATGTAACAGAAATACCAGTTTTGCTCAACTGTGAACAATGGAGAACATATTTTGATTAAATTGATTTCAACTAGTTTACTGTTATTGTTTCAATAATCCAATTCCTCTTCTTCACCTCACTGAAATCACAAAAGTTCCCATGGCTGTGTGGTGAAGAAGTTCACACTACAGTCACATGCTTCTGGGTTCAAATTCATTGTGCAACATCTAGGGCAAATGTCTTTAACCCCACAACTTTGGGTCAATGTAAGCTTTGTGCATAAAACTAAGTAGACTGGAAAACTGTGTGGATAGTCATCAGATGAACTGTGTTTATTGTTAGGTGGTAGGCTTAATTTAACACCAACAGCTGGCCCTTGGATGCCTTTAACAGAATCCACTCTGTTGCAAACTTTAGACTATGTCTCTCTGGTCTGAAGATATCAAGACCTTCAACCTTTTCTTTCAGCAACCTCAGAGACCCAGCAAAATGGTCATAACTGCTGCTCTTCCTACTCTGACTATATGGAAAATACTAAAAAAAAAAAATTCATTTTCTCATAAAACTGACACTAAACAGCCAACCATTCACTAATTGCACTCATCTCATTCCTCTTTACTATAGGTCTTCCTAACTATAGTTCAATTTTAAAAAATTATTTTAACCCTTCCACAGGCATGTATGATTAAGTTGGTCTGGTGGTACATAAAAAGCACTATCCGACTCGTGGCCGATGCCAGCGCCACCTCGACTGGCTTCCGTGCCGGTGGCACATAAAATACACCAATCCGACCGTGGCCGTTGCCAGCCTCGCCTGGCACCTGTGCAGGTGGCACGTAAAAAGCACCCACTACACTCACGGAGTGGTTGGCATTAGGAAGGGCATCCAGCTGTAGAAACATTGCCAGATAAGACTGGAGCCTGGTGCAGCCTTCTGGCTTCCCAGATCCCCGGTCAAACCGTCCAACCCATGCTAGCATGGAGAACGGACGTTAAACGATGATGATGATGAAAGACAGTGAAGGAAGCCTCTATGCAATCACTCAACATGATAAATATAGCAAGTAAATCTTCTTCAAATTACCCTACCATTAAAAAAGAGTGGGAAGGATACATTGGGTAAAGTAGGCCTGGATATTCAAAAAGACATGATGTTTCAAGGCTGAAATATCTTTGATCATAGGCCAGCTCATTTTTCTAGCTTTTTGCATTTTTTAATGCTTTATTTACACATACTCCAAGCCTTCATTGCTGTCTTTCTTTACTTGACTTATATGTCTGCTTTCTGTTCCCTCTTTTAAACCTTTCAGTGGGACATTTGAGCATTATATTCAATAAGCACATTATTATTAGTATCATTATCAGCATTATTATAATGAAAGGTGGCAAACTGACAGAATCATTAGTGCATTGGACAAAATGCTAAACAGTTTTTCTTTTGGCTTTTTATATTCTGAATCTAAATCTTGTTGAGGTCAATTTTGTATTTCATTCTTTCAGAATCAATAAAATAAGTATCAATTAAGCACTGGGGTCTATGTAATTTACTAGCCCACTCTCTGCAAATTACAGGCCTTGTGCCTATAGTAAAATAATTATTATTGTAAT
Source organism: Octopus sinensis (assembly GCF_006345805.1). Classification (NCBI taxonomy): domain Eukaryota; kingdom Metazoa; phylum Mollusca; class Cephalopoda; order Octopoda; family Octopodidae; genus Octopus; species Octopus sinensis. The sequence continues at coordinate 24,302,706 of NC_043002.1, read as the reverse complement.
AATATATTGAAATTTCATAATCTAAGGCCTAAGATACAAATTCTGTTAATTGTATGCTGTCAAGTGGGGATGTATATAAAACTATCAGGAGTATGTATAAAAAGTTGTCAAGTGAAGGAGGATACATAAAGAAAAATCAGCAGGTGTAGGTATATAAAGCGAGTAAATTTGGATAAATAAAAGGTACATAATGATACTTTCCTCAGTGTATAAGGAGATAATTTATTATTGGTTGGCAAACAATTTTTGGGTCACATTTATAAGGAGTGATAGAGAACCTGAATCAGGAAGGTTAATAATTAACCTCAATGAGTAACCAAGGATAAAGCTAATAACAATGATTCCATAGTTTACCTCCAAAACATATTTTATTTAAACTGTTAAATTCTCTGAGACTGAAATAACTGGGTGTTATCAGTGAATTTCAAGTCCAGTTTTAACTCTGGAAAGTTGGTAGTTAAAAAGGAGAGGAGGAAGTTCAGGGGGGAAATAATCAGAGACATATATTCTTGGTGTACTAACTAAATGCTATACAACTATCAAAGCTGGTAAATATTCTTTATAATAATTCTTGTTCTTGCAATATCATGATATAATCTGGTTGTAATTTGTTTTCAAATAACACATACACAAACTCAAAGATTAACTACTGGTTGCAACCTAAACAATAAATGATTGGGTACAGTGTATTCCTATACACTGTACCCAATGGTGTTTTAAAATATAGCGCAATTGAAGGCAGGAGGAGGTATGGATGGATAAAATGGGGTTAGGTGGAATTTCATAGAAGCAAAGACTGTAGTGAAAATAAAGCTTGAAAATTAGTCAGTGCCTTGATTAAGCAAACCTATGATCAAAGGTACTCAAACTATGGCAACTGTCTTTTATACAAATATAGTGCACTCTGGAATACATTATTCAATAAGTAATGTTTGAAGGTGATTTGGTTGCTATTTATAGTAGATTAAAAGACTCCAGAATATAGTGAATGAAACTTGCTAATCTAGTAGGTAGCCTGCTTTTCTTTCTTTTAGTTTGTTATATTGTCCATAATATTTAGTGCAGGCTTCCCAATATGATAGTATTTAGATACAGATCTAGTGACAGTATCTTAGTGGTCAGCATTGAAGCTGCTTAAGTGGTCAATGCTAGTCATTTTCAAGCTCTGAAATGTTATCTCTCAATGTAACATTTGGGTTTTATGGGGTTCAAGCCAATGAGGAAACCTTTACAAGATTGCTCAATCTGCTAGAAATCGTAGCTAAATCTTCATCAAAATAAATCTTACCATTTTAAAAATAAAAGAATACATTGGATAAGATGGTCCCAGATACATTATATCTGAATAAAAGATGTGATGGTCATGGCAGGAACACCCGTCATCATAGTTCTACTAGATCAGGGTTGATTTTACACTAAATCACAACAATGTCAAAATTAATGCTGTTGTTTATTTACTTAATTATTGTCTTTCTATGTGTATAAAGACTCACAGCGTCAGATAACCTATCTCGCTCCAACTTATATTATCAACAGGTGGACATAAACCCAACGTGGCACGCTAATAAATTACTTGACAATGTTACCGCACCATAACTTCTGTTGTTGCTTATCTAAATAACAAGTAGTTTCTGCTTGTGAATTACTTGTGTTCACTTTAATTCTGTCTTGGTTACAGACACAACAGAGGATAGAAAACTATACAAACCACTCAGCTGATTGTCAGGTTCTCTACTCACTCAGCCAAAATGATAATTAATAACAAAATATTTTGGCCAACTTTATAACAAGTTTCTTCAAACACTTGGGATGTTGAAAAACAAAAATCAAATTATAAAAAAGACAAGGGAAGAATACTTATTAAAAATAAGACACAAGAAAACCCTGTAGCCTAACACCTTAGAATATATAAAATATGTTGATTGTTATGCTTTGCAGGTAAATTAACAAAGAATGCAAATATCTGACATTTGATTACAACTGTTATTGTTTAACTCCAGGTTAGTCTCAAATGAACAGACCTAAGGCCAAAAGCATTCCAGCCATGACCATCTTGTCTTTTACTCAAATGCAGTGTCTCTTAGACTACATTATTCACTGTTTCTTTCATTTTTGTAAAACAAAACAGATTTTAAAGGGCATTTGGCTGCAATTTCTGGCAAATCAAGCCATCATGTAGATAATTCCCTCATTGACTTGTTTGATTACAAATTGAAATGATTGTATCACAAATGGTCAGAAATAAAGCTAAATTAAAGGGAAAAATAATGTCAGTCTTTTTTTAAAAATAAATACATAAAATAACCCCACCAAAATAAAACAATGTATTCTTCTGGTTGCAATCAGCTTGAAACATAAAAGTAGATTATGTTGACCTAAATGAATAAAACTGAAGACAAAGTCTGAAAGAAAGGAAAGGATTGGTGATGGACAGAACTGATTTATTTGTAATCAGAATATAATTGAGAGATAGTTAATTAGGTTAGCCATTACTTAGATAATCTTTAACAAACATTGACATTTTTTTTTAATGGAGAATTTTCAAGAAGAAATTTTAACAAGGACAGTGAGACAATATTAAAAAATATTTCAAGACAAACAATATTTCAATGCATGAAGGGCGGTGAGCTGGTAGGATCATTAGCATGCAGGGTGAAAGGCTTAGTGGTATTTCGTCTGCCATTACGTTCTGAGTTCAAATTCTGCTGAGGTCAACTTTGCCTTTCATCCTTTCGGGGCCAATAAATTAAGTACCAGTTGTGTACTGGAGTCGATCTAATCAACTGCACGCCCCTCCCCCAAAATTTTGGGCCTTGTGCCTAGAGTAGAAAAGAATATTTAAATACATGTGTTGTGTGTGTGTATGTAAGTTTATATATATATATATCATCATCATCATCGTTTAGCGTCCGTTTTCCATGCTAGCATATATATATATGAGTGTGTGTGTGTATACAGGGTATGGAATAAACTGTCATCTAAATTACGCAAAAATGAAATAACATGACATCATCATTTTACAGATATGTTTACCAAAATTACATAAAATATCTTGAATACTAACTGTAAATCTATTCAATAGATTCGCCATTCACTTCAAAACGTACTTCTAACAACTTCGGAATCTCCTGCAATATATCATCATCATCGTTTAGCGTCCGTTTTCCATGCTAGCATATATATATATGAGTGTGTGTGTGTATACAGGGTATGGTGAATAAACTGTCATCTAAATTACGCAAAAATGAAAATAACAGTGACATCTCATTTTAACAGATATGTTTACCAAAATTACATAAAAATATCTTGAAATACTAAACTGTAAATCTATTCAATAGATTCGCCATTCACTTCAACCGTAGCTTCTAAACAACTTCGGAATCTCCTGCAATTCTTCTGGACAGTCTCCTTGTCTAAGCTGGTAAATGCTGTCATAAGCCTTATCTTCAGTTCATCTTTGGTGTTACAAGGAGCTTTGTTGGTCTCTCTCTCAACTGTACCCCACACATAATAATCAAGGAGGTTGCAGTCTGGGGAGTTAGGTAGCCAGATGTTAGGGATGATGTGGTCGCAGAAATTGTCTGACAGCCATGACTGGGTTCTCCTGCTTGTGTGGTATGGTGCAGAGTCCTGTTGCCAGACATAGGTTGTTCCAGCAACCAGCCTCTTGACCCTGGGCAGTACTACCTTCTCCAGGCACTTGATGTAGGCCACCATGTTGAGTCAGAGGCTGTGTGGGAAGATAAATGTAGGCATAATGTCACCATCACTAGTGATCACTCCAAACACCATGATGTTGACTGGATATTTGATTCTTATCACTCTGGATACACGTTTTGGGGACACAGCAAGCCAACGGTTGTTCTGTGTGTTCCCATCTGTTCATATTGGAGCTTCTAGCTTGAATGCCAAGAAGTACAGTATGTCATTTCCAAATTTCTGGCAGAGTGAATTGCATCATGATGCTGTTGTTCTCACAGACAGTACCCTACTACGCTGTGTAGTTGACAAAATTACAAACAAACAATGCACATGCGTGAAATTAAAAATATAAAATGGCAACAATTTACCCATCACACCCTGTATATGTGTGTATATATCTGATGGATTCTCCCATTGTTTCAATGTGTCCAGTGTCCATTGTGATCAACTCATTGAATTACCACAAGAAGTGGGTTAGGGTTCCAGGACTGGAATATTGATACATCCTAGCTTAATGTGACAAAGCTGAACTTTTCAATTACAGTTAGTCTATCTAGCAGGCTTCTCAGTTTCTTTCTACCTAAATTCACTAACAAGATTTTGGTTGACCCAAGGTGCTAATTCAACATGCCATGCATTAGGATCAAACCCAGGACCTCGTGGTTGCAAAGTGAACATCTTAACTCAACCAAGCCTGTATTTAATGTGTGTGTGAGAGAGATAGAGAGAGAGAACAAATAAAAGGTGAGTGAGTTTTATCTATATATGTTTGTAAAAAAAGATAATGGAGTATTGCTCTTGCTTCTCTGCATGTACAAACACTCTTCGCTTTATCACAAAAAGGGCCACCTTTGGCTCACCAACGACCTCCAATCTCTAGCCCCCAAAACTATTATATAGGTCCCTGTTTTTCAGTTCTGAACAGTCCTGTAACAAACTTCACCCAGGCCCACCTGACGTACATGTCTCTCATCATCGCCAAAAATCAGTCTACCACTCCCTCTCATCAGGCACCACACTGTCACACTTCTCAATCCTTCCTCTTGACAAAAGTACTTTTTAAGAGGAGGGTCTGTGGTAGGATTCTGGGTTTTACACAACTGTAGCTATTAGACCTAGAGAGGAATGTTCTATTTAAGATTTCAAACATACTGTTCTTGTTTTAAAAAAGGGAAATTTTAAAAGAAAACAAGATCTTATTGTTAACTTTTGCACAAGTATTGTCAGCGAATTAGTCACAGATCAGCACTGATACAGCAGACCTCTGATCAAACCATTCAAAAATTGGACCAAACGATATTTTCCCATCTTTTTTCAAGTCTATCGCATCTAGAACTACATTATCATATTGGTTCTTTCATTTTTTAAAACAGTAGGTCATGGTCAGGTCGAGGGACCACACATAAGTTCCCTTGTCGGGTTGTGTTATTGTAGTATGAAAGTCTCGACCACGGTCGAACAATGATGATGATGATTGTAGTAGTTTAGCCACAGGTCAACTTTGACCAGGTCTGTCTTCGTAGGCTCGTGTTTAATACAAAACAAAACAAATAGTGAAAGCTGATCAACTTTCAAAACTGTCAAACAGGATTGTCGACTTTCAGTTTAATAGGCAGTTTATAAACCAGGTAAGCCGAAAGTACTTGCGTCAAAGATTGACACTCTCCTGAAATATTTTACATCTAGGAAGTGTCCACCTATCCTATTTAGAACCCTTTCACTGCCTACATTTTCAAATTCATAGATAAATGTATGAAAAATCACAACTCATACCCACTTGCTTCTCCATAAAAAGGTTCTACGCTTACGTGAGCAAGAATTGAATATTTGCATTCAATAGAACGATGAAGTTACTGTTGAATTCCAGATCAGTCCTGATGAAGCAAACTTATGATCAAAGACCGTGTCCATTTTTTCTCCGGACAGGAACACATTTAGCTGGTACTTTTAGCAAGTCGATTAACCATATAGAGGTTCCCTGTCAACTTCACTGTTACGCCAGAATGGTGAAGTTTGTGCAGACGGCAAAGGGTCTTGGTGATTGATGTTCAATGTCCGAGATCAAAGTAACTCAGTCGGAATCAATATTAAGTACCAGTTAGAATACGAGTCGACTCGATTGCTCATACATTATCCTACTACAAAATCGTATTAATTCTCAGGCAAGGAAATCGATATTATTTACATAGTCACATGGAGAGTGATTCAGGTTGTCGCCAAGGTTCTAAGTTCAAGTTATACCAGGGTTTCGCGCTACCTCTTTATTCGTCCATGGTTCGATCAAAGGCTCCAGTGTTCCATTCAATAAACTATATCCACAGTTTTTTTTTTAAACAACACAAACTTCTTGTTTACTCAAAGAAAGACTTTTCTTCTAAGGAAATCATTATTTACATATGTAGACGGAAAGAGAAAGAGCCAGGGCAGTGCTACATGGAGAAAGTGAGTGTCGGTAGGAGTAGGGTTAAAAACGACATTAGAGCATAACTGCAAATCTGCAATTCTGACAGAACACAACATATTTGTGGGTTACGAAGGTGTCAGAAATAATCTGCACTAGAATTTGATACGAAAATCGCCAGTATTCATTTTTACTCACGTTATTGCCGGTTATAAATTGGTGAGGGTGGTGATGCCTATGTAAACTGCCAACGTGTTCTACCATTTTGACGCACCGCAGACGACTTGGGAAGGGAGGTAACTCTTTGCAAAGTTGACCGTTCGGGAGGTTTTTAGGTGGTTTTTCTTCTGCTTTTTCCGGTAACACTCGTATACTTTCGTTGAATTCCGGTAACACTCTTTCCGGAATAGGAAATAAACAAATATATGAATGATGGATTAAATAAAATAAATGGCTAATTACGAAAGTATGGCTAAGCTGGTTGAGTGGTGTAAAAGAGAAACAGATATAAATAGAGGGAGTAAGAGAGAGAGATAAACATACACAAAATATAGATGAAAAGACCTCCCCACCTTATCCACTACCAGAATGATTTGAAAATAAAATGTAAAGAGGATATACAAAAAAATTATATTTCTATGAAAAGGAAAATAAAGGAGGTGTATGTGTGAAATATCGCGAAAATGAGCAAAGGGGAGTAGTATGAGTGATAGCCACCGTTACAAAGATTGCTGATGAGTGAGGGGGATTAGATGCGAAAGAAAGATACCAGTGAAAAGAAACATAAACAAATAGAGAGAGAGTAGCATGGTGATACTGACAAAAACAGACGATAGGGAACTTGAGAGAATATGTTTAGGAGATGAGTGAAAGTAAGGAAAATATGTAGAATCTTTTAGAGAGTGAGTGAAGAGAAACGAAATTTACTCATGTATTGAGAGGGTGAGAAAGGAAGTATTAATAGAAAGCGAGAGATGGCCGAGGATTTTAGTAAACATACTTTGTTACCAGGACGTTTAAAGTCGTTGTTCCTAGGACATCTTTGCTCCTTCAGTTTGGAGGATTAAACAAACAACGTAAGAACAGTGAGACGTCGATTGACTAAGGTAAATATTGACAGATTTTTTTCATTCAAATTTATTTTTCCAAAGTCAGAACGAAAAGAAAAAAAAATACAGCATCACAAGAAAGGCGGTTTCAGTTCGTTAAAGTCATAAAAAAAAAAAAGATGAAGGATGGAAGCTAAATAAAAGAGCTTCTCCCTGGCCTGGAAGAGGTTTGGCAACCTTTCGTTTGTTTATGACTTGCATTTATCTTTCGTTGGGCAAGAAAGAAACTGCTACATATTGTCGAGGCTCATTCATTGAAAAAAAATCTTTCTCTTCATTTTTGCTGTACATGATGGGGGAAATGTTTAGAGTTGTTGAGGGTCTTTCTGCTTCTTTTGTATATGTTGTGAAATCTGTCATGTTGTGTGTGTTGTATTGCATTCTGTTATGTAGCAATGTAATCTATAAGCATTGTGTGGTGTGTTACCTTGTAAGTCTGTAGTGTTAGGTTGTGAAATAGTGATTCTCTTTGGTTGTATTATGGTATAGTGCGTGATGTTGCGAAGTAGTATATCTGTGGTATGTTATGGCGTAGAGTGATGTGAAGAAGTGTGTGAGCTATTGTATATTGTGTTATGAAATGGTGTGTGATCTATTGTGTGTTGTGTTGTGAAGTAGTGTGATTTATTTTGTTAAGTAATGTGTGATCTATTGTGTATAGTTCTCTGAAGAAGTGTGATTTCTGATGGGTTGAGTTTGTACATATGCCAGTTCCTTTGCTGTGTGTTTTGTGTCTGGCAATATTATGGCATATTTTGTTTTGAATGAATTGGATGATTTATTGTGTTCCGTTTTTGTTTTATATAAATTATATATAATATAGAACAATTATATTGTTTTCTATTTTCTATGTGTTAGTGTATATTTTCTGTTGTTGTTTAACTCCAGCTCAGCCTTGATCGAGCAGGCCTATAGTGAAAGATGTTCCAGTTCTGCCCATCTAATCTTTTTGTTTATCCAGAAATCTAGGAATAGATTATCCAACGTGCCCTTCCATTTTAGTTCACTAGCGTGTTAATTAAAGGAGATTTAACAACTATTTCTAGAATTTTTATTTATCGCGCAGAGGATTCTCCATTGGCTCGTGATATATTTTGCAGTGTGGTCTCTGTGGATATGTGGATGTGGTTATTATTGTTTTGTATATAGTGTTTTGGATACGTTGTGTGAAGTGGTATAATGTCTGATGTGCTTCTTTACTTAGCATTTCTGTTATGTATTATATATAAATACATATACGGACTTATACCCATATGTATTTTAGTGACGCTGTGAATTGAAGCCACCAAGCTTTGTTATAATGTAATTATAGCTGTGTATTGTGTGATTCATTGAGTCTATTCTTGTTTCATATATATATATATATATATATAGTGTGTGTGTGGGAAATGTTTTATGCAGCATGGTGTGTTTCTTTCATAATTGTGTTTCGCTCCTTATTGTGCTCTCTCGCTGTCCATTTCTTTGTGTGTGTGTGTGTGTGTGTGTATACACTTATTATTGGCTTCATGCTGTGGTTGAGGTAACCCCGACAATAATAATGATATACCAACTCCATTTAACCAATTTGAGTGTTTGTTTTGTTTTTCGCTTTGTGGATTTTTAGACAATTACACACACACACACACACAGTGTATGTATGCTGGTGTAATACATATTGTGGAATACTCCATTTGATGTCATATGCCATACTGCTCTTTGTTTTCATCCATACCCTTTTCTTCGTTGTATGTTGATATCTTTCGTATTCATTCAACTGGATCTTTCTGAAGACTATATTGGTGCGTGTGTGTACTTAAATATAATATATGCTGCCTATAAAATTGTACTTTCTTTGTAATATGCAATGTATACTAGCAGTTTTTTTTCTCCATCTTTTGTCTGCGTCTTTGGTGTATTTGTGGTTATTTTAATTTCTCAATACATTGAGAATCGGCACCCTTTTCGTTACACATACACACTACTTTATTTATTGGATACTTTTTTCCCTCATTTGTAAACAAATGTTCACCAATGCACACGGATATACATGCCCTCACACTCGTACCTGAATTTAACAGAGTACACCTTAATTCACATTGATTGGAGTACAACTCAAAAAGCAATGAATGCATACTAATACTTCAGAGCTGCGACAAAAGTTTTTATTGAAACAATAACACTAAAAAAATTCTACATACCATTTTAAATAATCACACACACACATATAATAACATAAATATATATATGTCATCATCATCATCATCATCATTTTAACGTCTACTTTCCCGAATGGAGTTGAGGCAGATTTCAACGCCCGGATGCCCTTCCTGTCGCCAACCCTCACTTGTTTAGATGCGTGACAAATATTTCTTCATTGACATGTTTGGGCAGAATATTGGAAAAAAATGACACTGCTTGTATGACAGTGACAAGCATTTTACAACTATCAATGTCAGGACAAGGAGGCGCGCGCACACACATACACACACACACAGCATGCTTCAGTCAGTTTCCATCTACCAAATCCACTCAGAAGACACTTGCTCAAGTGCCATGCTGTGTGACTGAGCCCAGAACCATATGGTTGGAAAGCAAACTTCTCACAGCCATGGTGTGATGATGATGATGAATACATACAAGCATATAGTCTTTAGCAAGACAATAAAGATCCACCTGATTCAAAATGAAAGATATCACGCTAGAAGACACTTGCCTTGAGTAGCATGCAGTGGAACTGAACCCCAAACCACATGGTTGGGAAGCAGACTTCTTCACCACACAGCGATTCCTTTTGTATATTCATGTGTCAGTGTGTACACACATTCAAAAAGCTTGTGCACAAGCACACTCATTTATAAGTGTGTGTATATATGTGTATGTATATAAATGTGTGTGTTTGTATGAGCATGGAAAAGTGGATGTAAAAAGAAATGATGATGATAGTATATATAACGATCTTCTGTACAGTTTTTGTGTGACAAATTTCACTGACAAGGTCTGTCTGAAATCCACCCTTTCCATACGAGGTTTTTCACAACATAGGTAATGTTATATACTCAACACTGGCTAATATTTAACATTGAACCATATCCTAACTCTCACATATAGTAGGTACCAGATGACTTGAGAAAGTTACTATATCCAAGGGAGATTTATCTTTCATCTGTTTTAATCCCATGAAGTTAGAACCAACTCTCTGGAGTTAGTTACTGCCAAAAGTGTATGTCTGTGCAAGTGTGTGTGTGTATATATATATATATATATATATATATATAGAGAGAGAGAGAGAGAGAGAGATACGCACACACACACACACACACATATGTATATTTAAAACAAGAAGGGATTAGATAATCCAAGCATTCACACGAACTGCACTCACAAGAAGCACTCACACGAACTGCAGCTATCTGAAATTATCTGAAGGAAAATGTCTCCCATGGAAACTTTAAGTGTCAAACAAACAGAAAATTCCATATGGCTTACTCCTCTCTCAGAGTCTAAATATACTCCACTATTCACTCATGTGTTATTATTATGGTGGCGAGCTGGCAGAATCATTAGCACTCTGGGCAAAAATGCTTAGAGGCATTTCACCTATCTTTATGTTCTGAGTTCAGATTCCACTGAGATCAACTTTGCATTTCATCCCTTTCAGGATTGATAAAATAAGTACCAGTAAAGCACTGGGGGGATGATGCAATCAACTTACTCCACTCCTCCAAAATTCCTGGCCTTGTAGCAAAATTTGAAATCATTTTATATATATATGTATATATATATTATCATCATTTAACTTTCTTTTTTCTATACTAGTATGGGTTGGATGGTTCTACATGAACTGATGAACCAGAGGGCTGTGCCAAGCTCTGATGTCTGCTCTGGCATGGTTTCTATAGCTGGATGCCCCTCCTTACACCAGAGTGTACTGGGTGCTTTTACCCTGACACTATCACTGGTGAGGTCACCCACCATGTACTCATAGTTAAATAAAGTCATATTACACCAACTCATCTGGTCATGAGTTTACATTTACTGCAGGTATTTTGTTGTTGTTGGGGCAAATGCTTATAGCTGCAGTTCGTCTAGCTGTCAGAAGTATCACATCATCTGAGAATGTTCCCTACCATTGGCTAGTGACTTGTCCTTTGGAGGAATACAACTCTCACTTTTCTTAATGCTATAGAGCCTGATGAAAGATACAAGTGATTCTTTCCTACATTTACCATGCCATCTCATTCATTTATGAAGACTATAACTTCTATGAGTAAACTTGGTAGATGGAAACTAAAAGAAGCTTATTATAGCATCATCATCATTGTTTTAATGTCCACATTTCCATACCTGCATGGATCAGGAGTTTACTGAAGCAAATTTTCTGTGCCCTGGTGTCTTTCCTGTCATCAACTGTCACCTGTTCTCAAGTAAGGTAATATTTTCCTGTGACCAGATATGTTCTTACAGGATATTGGAAATTATTGATGCTGCTTGTATGATAGTGACAATTGCTTTACAACTGTCATGACAAGGGAGACATACACTCACACACACAGACATACATATAAACAACAGGTTTTTTCAATTTCTGTCTACCAGATCCACTCACTAGGCTTTTGTCAGCCCAAGGCTGTAGTAGAAGACATTAGCCCAGAGTGTTTGGGAGGCAAATTTCTTATCACACAGTCATGCCTCTGTGTGTGTGTGTGTGTGTGTGCATGCATGCATGTGTGTGTATGTGCACACATGTATGTTCCTTGTCTTAACATAAAGCAATTGTTTTAAATGAACGTCACTATCTTATAAGTAGTGCCATTCATTTCCAGTCTTCTATGAAAACATGTTCAGCCTTGGGGAAATATTTATTACTTTACTTTGAAACTGGTAGATTGGCAATAGGAAGGAAAGTCACCTGGCCATAGAATATCTGCCTCAAGAAATTCTGTCCTATCCATGCAAGCGTGGAAAACTGGACATTAAAACAATAATAAGCATTACCTCTTCTCTCTTGACTCATTTCTAAAATTAAACAAAACAAAGAATGATTTGCATTACACCCTTCACAACAACCCAGTGTGTAACTCCATGTACCCATACATTTATACTCCACCACTACAAATAGAGCAGAAGCTTTTATGTAGTGATTCAACTGGCTAGAAATAGCTGTCAAATATCCTTTAATTTATCATCATCATCGTTTAATGTCCGTTTTCCGCGCTAGCACGGGTTGGACGGTTCGACCGGGTCTGGGAAGCCAGGGGCTGCTCCAGTCTGATCTGGCAGAGTTTCTACAGCTGGATGCCCTAACCACTCCGCGAGTGTAGTGGGTGCTTTTTATGTGCCACCTGCACAGGTGCCAGGGGGTCCGGCATCGGACACGATCGATTGGTGTTTTTAATGTGCCACCGGCACGGAAGCCAACCAAGGCAGCGCTGGCATCGGCCACGTTCGGATGGTACTTTTTATGTGCCACCGGCACAGAAGCCAGTCAAAGCGGCGCTGGCAACGGCCACATTCAGATGGTGCTTTTTATGTGCCACCGGCACGGATGTTATCAAATTTAAAAAAAAACACACAAAAAGGACACAATGAACAATTGTACTCCTAGATATACTACATCAGAATATGAATGGAAAGATAACTGCAGCAATACCTCCAATAATAAGTTTTCTCCATAAGGGCTGACCTGGAGTTAAACAACATGATTGCTTGTCCTCAAGGATTAGATACAAGAGTATGGGTGTGAAGTGTTTATTTTCCCACACCTATATACATTGTCAGGTGGCATTTTTTTAATTCGTCTTATCTTTGTTTTAAGCATCTGTGATTACCAGTAGTGACAACAACTTTGATGATGATGATTACAATAAATAAACCATGTTGTTAGTTACTTTAGAATTAGGCGTAAAGCCAGCTTTGATGGTGTCCAGGCAATAATAGTGCTTCTAGTCATTGAGCTATGTGCTTCACTACACACAAAACAAACACACACACAACATAACCCTGAAGGGAAGAAAGGTGAAGTTCACCATGGCAGTATTTGAACTCACTGACATGAGACATCAAAGTGATTAGGTTTGATATGGAATACAGTCTACTTACTGCAGTAGTAGTTGTGATGGTGGTAGCGGTATTGGTAGTGGTGATGATTATGAAAATGGTATTGATGATGTTAGTGGTTGTAGTAGTATTAGGTGTTGGTGGTAATAGTATAAGTTATGGTGGTGTTGTAAGGAATGGTGTTAATACATGTTTTTGTTTTTAATAAGATATGGAAAAGAATCTGAATACTGTAAGGCATTTAGTCTGGTGCTGTACCATTTCTGCCACTAGTTAGAGGAATTTATTGGAATAAGAAGATGAAGAAAAAGAAGAAGAATCACAAATTTTGGCAAAAGGCCACAATTTTTTTAGGGGAAGGTGATGATGTTAATAATGATGATGAAGTACCAGGCAGTGGTTCTTCTAATCTTAACTGATTGGAAGCATTAACATGTACATGTTTTGCCTTAGTGAAAAAATGGGCTACAGTAAATATTTTGCTCAGTACCACAGATTTGCTTGTCAGTTGCTTGACCATAACCAGTTGGGCATGTCCCTTAGTGGTTGATAATATGTGCATTTCTGATCACAAGCAGAGGTAGTGGGGGAGCATCATAGCCATGTGTTGAGAAGAATTCTTTGGGGTTTGGATAATTCACCTTTGGAAACATGGATGTTTCCTTCATCATCCTTAAACCACCCTTATCCAGGGACCTTTTGAGTGGGATGGGCTACTCAACCTAAAGAAAATTCTGACTGGGCCCTGCCTGCAAGGTCATGCACTGTTTATCTTGATATGAGGTCATCATGTCATGCACATGTGGTTGTGATGCATATGCCTGATGTACCCTTATAAGGTAGGTAGTCATGATAGGCAAATTGGACATATTGTCACTTTGATGGCATGCACTGCTTTCTCACTTATTAATAATAATAATAATAATAATAATAATAAATAATGGTTCCAAATTTTTCCAAATGGGTAGCCATTTTGTGGGAGGGGACGTGTCAATTACATCGACCCTAGTGTTCAACCTGGTACATCGATCCCGAAAGGATGAAAGGCAAAATCGACCTCAGTGGAATTTGAACTCAGTATGTAGTGGTAGACAAAATATTGCTAAGCATTTCGCCTGGCATGCTAACAATTCTGCCAGCGTACTGCCTTAATAATAATAATCCTTAGGAATTTGAACTCAGTATGTAGTAGTGGTAGACAAAATATTGCTAAGCATTTCGCCTGGCATGCTAACAATTCTGCCAGCTTGCTGCCTTAATAATAATAATCCTTTCTACTATAGGCACAAGGCATGAAATTTTGTGGGAGGGTGGTAGTTCATTACATTGACCCCAGTACTCAACTGGTACTTATTTTATAGACCCCAAAAGAATGAAAGGTAAAGTTAACCTTGGTAGCATTTGAACTCAAAACGTAAGACAGACAAAATGCTTAGCAGCATTTTGTCCAACATGCTAATGATTCTGCTGGCTGCCAGCTTAATAATAATAGTAATAATAATAATAATAATAATAATAATAATGGTTTCAAATTTTGGCACACGGTCAGCACTTTTGGCAGAGTGGGTAAGTTGATTATATTGATCCCAGTGCTCAACTGGTACTTATTTTATCAACCCGGAGAAGATGAAAGGCAACATTTGAACTTAAAATGTGAAGTCAGAAGAAATGCTGCTAAGCATTTTGTCCAGTGCAGTAACAATTCTGCCAGCTCCACCACTTGTCACAAAGCCTGCAATTTTGGGGGTGGGATTAAGTTGATTACATCGGTCTGAGTCCTCAACTGGTACTTATTTCATTGACCCCAAAAGGATGAAATGCAAAGTCAAGATAGGAAGAAATTGAGCTCAGAATGTTATAACAGATGAAATGTCACTCAGCATTTTGTACGACGTGCTAATGATTCTACCAGCTCACCACTTTCATTATCATCATCACCATTATTTAATGTCCACCTTCCATGCTAGAATGAGTTGGATGGTTTGACTGAGGACAGGCAAGCCAGGCTCCAATCTGATCTGGCAAGGTTCCTACAGCTTGATGCCCTTCCTAATGCCAGCCACTCCAAGAGTGTAGTGGGTGCTTTTAACGTGCCACAGATGGGAGCTGGTCAGGAGGCACTGGCATCAACCATGTTCGGATGGTGCTTTTTACATGCCACTGGCATGGGAGCCAGTCAGGGGGCAATTGTTTCAAATTTAGGCACTAGACCAGTAGTTTTGAGTGTTGAGACAGATCAGTTTCATCAATCCCAGTACTTTACTGAGCACTTTATCTTATTGCCCTTGAAGCAATGAATGGCAAAGTTAACTTCAGCAGGGTTTGAACTTAAAACTTAAAGAGCTGAGAGAAATACTTTAAAGCATATTTCCAGTGCTCCAACAGTTCTGTCAATTTACTGCTCTCAAAAAAGTGATGATATTTGATTTCTTGATTTTTTTTTTTGACACAAGGCCAGCAGTTTTGAGGAGCAGTGTTGGTGTTGGGTATGCCTCAGTGTTCAAAATTTATCTGCAATAAATTGGTTATAATTATTTTTATACAATTCCTAATATTATAAAAATATAACAGGATTTTTTTAACATCCAGTGGCTAGGAGGGTACATCCAAATAAAATAGTAATCAAAGGATTCCAAAGGTAAAAAATGATTGAGAAACACTGGTTTAGCCTTTTACTGATTTTGGCCTCCTAGTTATAAAGGTCTTTCTTATAAAGAATTTTGATGACCTTTTTTTTTTTGTACTTCTGATGATGACAATATAGTCTTAGAGAGCTCTAGCTATGAATTAAAGCACCAGTAACAATGGCAACATGAACTGTAGTATCAGCAACAATAACATCAATAAAAGCATCATTTAACATTATCAGCATTCTAGCCAGCTCTATCATAATACTAAGTTGAGATAGTGTTGACTACAGCAGTTATTTTTATTGAGGCCTTTATTGTCTCTTTCTTTCTGCCTCTGTCTGACTGACTCTCTCTCTCTCTCTCTCTCTATCTCTCTATCTATCTATCTATCATCTATCTATCTATCTATCTATCTATCTATCTATCTATCTATCTCTCTATGTCTTTCTCTTTCTGACTGTCTGTCTTCATAACAAGCTATAATCTCTCTCTCTCTCTCTCTCTCTTTCTCTCTCTCTTTTTCACAAATGGCTAAACTGTCTTATATATCTGCTGGCGATATTCTCTCTCTGACACACACACATACATGCACACAATCACATATGCCTGAATGTTCAATATGTATCTATCAAAGTAATAATTATCTCACTACACTGGTGAGAATGATATAAATGGAATCAAGGTGAAGAGCTGCAACATTTGTCACCAGGGTATCCATCATCTGAGTAATGAAACCCTTATTGATTTTGGTGGTGTGGGGGAAACAGTTGTGATGTTTATGACATTTCCAAAACCATTTGTAAAATAAGGTAAGGAACTGTAATGGAAATTGAACCGGGATATTCTTGATAGCCAAGTGAACTGAGGTAATGTAGAACTAAGAGTCCTATTCCAAATACAGGTAGAAATAATACCTGCATGGGTTTTGAACCAACTGAAGACCATCTATCTTTTATCATTTTACTTGTTTCAGTCATTAGACTACAGCCATGCTTCAAGAATTTTTAGTCAAATGAATTGACCCTAGTACTATTTTTAAGCCTGGTACTTATTCTATTGATCACTTCTGCTGAACCACTAAGTTACAGGGATGTAAACGCACAACATGGGTTGTCAAGCAGTGATGGGAGACAAGCACACACACACTTATATATAACGAACCTCCACCAACTATTCTGCCTTTATAATTGTGCACACCTTTCAATGCCATAAAGTCTGCAAATCTAATGGAGGCCTCAAAAGACATTTTAAGATCCACAAAGATCAGAACTTAACTGCAGCTCTTGGTGGTCCAAATTGGATGTGCAAACTATGTAGGTGTCTTTTCAATACATTGTCTGGTTTTAAAAAGCCACATCAGATGCCATGATGGATCTAAAGTGTAGGTAGGTACAAGAGGTGGTCAGACTCTGCATAAGGAGTAGACAGCCACCATATATACACATCCACGTACTGGGTTTCTTTGAGTTTCTGTCTATCAGATCCACTCACAAGGCTCTAGTCAACCAAAAGCTATATAATGAAAGACACTTGCCTAAGCTGTCATGCAGTGGAACTGAACCCAGAACCATGTATTTCGAAGCAAGCTTCTTACCACACAGTCACACCACTTTTCTATCTCATTCTTTTCGAAAATGAATTCCACATCAATATATTTTATTACTGTATTCATTGGATGGCATTAACTAAGCACTCAGCAAATATAGTTGAAATACTATAGTGAATGGGTACTCAACTACCTGACCTTAGGCTGTGAGTTCAAATCAGCTACAGGTATTTTGTTAGGCTTCTGGGCAAAATACTTTGGCCCACATCACCTCCCCACTTATCAGCTGGAAGAATATGCAGTGAATAATCTGGAAACATCAATTGAGTTAGACCTTAATCCCATGAAGTCTTAAAAAGCTCTTTGGGAATTAGCTGGTATTTACAAATTTGCTCTTTCTGTTCACTGAATAAATACTGAAGGAAATGTTCTAAATTCTCTGCCTTGTATGTAGGGATGTAAAAAATAAAGTAACTGAAAAGATGAATGGAAACAGCCTTAAGTCTCTAAATTTGAAAGATATACAGAAAAAAAAATATCTGTGAATAACTATTGACATCTTGTTTATTGAATCACAAGGGGTTTAAACAGATATTTAAAATATATAGGAAAACATATTTCACTTTCTTGTGGAATGGTAATAATATCAACTGTTTCTAACATAAGCTCGAGGTCAGAAATTTGTGGAGAGGGATTAGTCAATTACATTGACCCCAGCACTTGATCAGTACTTTATCTCATTGATATTGAAGGGTTGAAAGGCAAAGTCTATCTCAGCAATTTGAACTGTAAACATAAATTGACAGAAGAAATGCAGCATGATATTTTATTTAATATTCTAATAGTTCTATCCATAGCTCTTTTACTACTGCTACTGCTACTGCCACCACCACCACTACTGCTACTGCTGCTACAAATAATGTAATAATAATAATGACCCTTTCTCCTATGGGCACAGTTCCTGAAATTTGAGGGAGGGGCTAGTTGATTACATCGACCCCCAATGCACAACTGGTACTTATTGATCCTGAAAGAATAAAAGGTAGATGACCTCAGCAGAGTTTGAAGTCAGACAGATGAAATGCCACCAAGCATTTTGTCTCAGTAAAAGATGGGATGGAACACGTTTACTTGTAGGTCTACTTAACTAATACTTATCTAGTATTAACAAACTGTACAATTACTGGTGAGAGAGTCTCTACATGGTTGCTTGACTTGGTAGAAATAAAAGCCACATCATATACTTTTATCTTAAATTTACCTACATTAGATAATGTAGTCCAACATACTCATTAAAAGGTAGGCTGGTCACAGCTGGAATGCTTTTGATCACAGGTCTGATGAATATCAGGGTTGACCTGGGGTAAAACAACAATGACACTACCAGCATCTACCTGACTGCTTCACCTTCTAGAAATAACAGCCTAATTGTTTTTTAAATTACACTCTAATGCTTAAAAGAAAGAAGAAACACATTAGATGATGTATTCCTAGATATATTGTATAAGACAAGTTGATCGTGGCTGGGTTAAGGCTTATGTTGGACTACACAACACAACAACAACCTGAAGTAAATATGTTTTGATACATCAAACATGTTTACACATGCTACACTGTTTGGTTACTATGCAGTATAGCATTCCAGATATAATATTTATCTAGAGCACCATACTAAAGAGAAGACTGTCAGAAGTAATGTGACCAAGATTCTCTTCATCCTTGGATCGTTTAACAAACTCATTCAATAAGAAATTTGACCTTAGGAACAACTTGATGTAAATGAGTGAGTATTTATACAAGAATTTTAATTTATTTTTTGTTCAGTGAAATACAGTTTATTATCAATTCATTTCTTTATTGTTGTAGTGCATCTGAGCACTATATACAATTATTTCATTATATTATATGAGGAAGGAAGGGCATTGGGCCTTAAAACACTGCTTCAGAGAAACTATCTAATTTGCACATGATAATGATATCATTAATTTCTGTTCATCATCATCATTGTCACCACCATCATTATCATTTTATGTCTGCTTTCTGTACTGGTATGAGTTGGATGGTTCAAAATGATCCAACAAATTGCAAGACTGCATCATGCTCCAGTTTTTTTAGTTTTGGGATAGTTTCTACAGCTGAATGCCTTTCCTAATGCTAACCACTTTATGGAGTGTATTGGGTGCTGCTTTTTCCATGCCATTAATACTAGCAAGGTCATCGTGTAACTCAGAAGACCGTGCCCCCCCAACTCAAAGGAGAATGGGAGAGACAGAGAGTGATGACAAAGGGCAAAGTATGATGAGAGAAACAGATTTATGGACAAGAGAATTTGAAATTCATTTTATTGTTTTCTTTTTTTGTTTTCTTTTTTTATTTTACAAATACACTAAATTCTTTGTCATCCCCAGTTTCAATAACAATTGTTATATTTCAAAACAAGACTGGTCTGGTGCTAAATAACAATGCATAACATATAAGGTAAAGAGACAATAACCTCAATTAAAGTACTGGAATACTGGCCATATATAGTTATAATTTCAAATTTTTTTACTGTGTTGTGTTTCTGAATAAAGTTTCTAATTCTGTTTGCTCCAGTTTGTACTACCGAACCAATGTAAGTGCCACTCCTGTTTCACATTTGAAGTGGGCTAGTTCTAGGAAGATCCATACTGCTGCAAAAACAATTGCTCTAACAAATAATCCCACTTATGTAAGCTAGGAAAAATTGTATCTTGTTGTTGATTAAGCAAACCTATGATGAGAGACATTCCAACCATGGTAATCCTGTCTTTTTAAAAGTTTCTAGAACTAAATCATCTAGTGTACACTACTGGATGCTACTTCTAGCAGTTTGAGCAACTATGCAGAGGCTCCCTTGGGAAAATGCAAAACTATTAATAATAATAATAATAATAATAATAATAATCCTTTCTACTATAGGCACAAGGCATGAAATTTTGGGGGAGGGGGATAGTCAATTACATCGACCCCCCCCCTCCGTACATAACTGGTACTTATTTAAACGAACCCAAAAGGATGAAAGACAAAATCAACCTCAGTAGAATTTGAACTCAGAACATAATGATTCTGCCTGCTCTTCACCACAACGGCAGCAGTAGTAGTAGTAGTAGTAGTAGTAGTAGTAGTAGTAGTAGTAGTAGGGATTTGTCCTATTGGCAAGGGTCATAGATTGCTAGAAGCAGACATAGTTTACTGAACTAAACTTAGGACCTGTCTATGTGATCACTCAGCCTGCTAGAAATAGCAGTCAGGTCTTTCTTAAATCATACTCCAAAATCTTAAATACAAGAAGGTACATTAGAAAATGTCATGCTAAATATCCCTAAAAAAAAACAGGATCATCCAGTCAAAATGCCATATTTCTATCTTTTAGTCAGGAGGGGAGGTAGTGCCCATGACCCTTTACAGAGCATCTGAGATTAGCAGGTGGAAGAGGAGAAAGTATCCTTAAACCAAAGCCCTGACCTAAATGCATGCAATATAGTGGACTAAGGGCACCCAGTATACAAGGTGATGGTTTTAAACCAGGTGACAGATTAACTCTTCCACCCAAGTGGCCATTGCAGGATTTGAATTCAGAATACAAAGAGCCAGAACAAATATTACAAGGCATCTAATCCAATTATCTTATACTTCTGTTAACCCACTGCCATGGATTGGTAATTTTTTTTATCCCCCACCCTTCAAGAATAAATGGCAAAATTGACCTGGGTCCATTTGAAGTTATCCAACATGAACACCAAATATATGAAAGACAAAGTTTGGATTTGAACATGGGGCTCAGTGAGAGGACACTGATTCTGCTAATCCACTGCCCTATTATGATATTAATCTTAACAACTTTTTAATATAAGAACAGTTAATAGAAGTTTTTTTAAGTGTTTTCACATAGTGATCCTGTTAGATTCCCTCTTATAGATAAGAGTGGAACACCATTGTGTTTAGCATTTATACTGTTGTTGCATCATTTATTTATTCCCGTTGAACTTAACAGTGCAAGCCATTGAAACATTCATCTATTATGTAGTGCTCCTGCTACCTACAGCTGTAAACTAACATTTCCTCCCTCTCTCCATATAACTTAAAATTAATAATGAATTAGTGAGTTTTGCCAATGTTTTGCTCTTTGGGCTCAGTAAGGTGAGCCAATGAAACACTCATCAATTATGCAGTGCTCCAGCTACTGACATCCCCCACCATTCACCTTCATTTATAACATCATTTTTTTTGTACCCTACCATAACCCCTTCCACAATTCTACAAAGGAAATGGGATGTTTTGAACTCCTTCCTCTTTGTACTATTCTGGGTAGCACCTGATGGCATAGAACATTGTATGCTGTGTATACAGGTTGAAGGTGGTGGCCAGGTGAAGCCAGTAAAACCTGTAGCAGACACCAAGTTCAATCCTGCAAGTCAGCAGTGTGTATGGAGACAGGATGTGTCTGCTGTTCGTACTTCCTAGCTACTCCCTTTCCCCCACCTCTCCCTCCATCCACTTTTAACACAAACTCCACCACCACCCTCCGGATGTTTGCCCTGTAAGGACACCCAATACTGAAAATATTTACATACACGGTTCCCCCACGTCCACCCCAGCACTTCTTATGATGGAGGTGGAGTGAGTCGGTTCCCTTTCTTCTCTCTTCCTTTTTCTATCTGTCTCTTTCTCTTTGCCGCCCCCAGGATCTCTCTATCTATTGCAGTCACCCTCTTCTCCCTTCTCTCTCTGTCATATGTCTCATTCTGTCCCTCCCGGTCTCTCTCTCTCTCTCTTTGAGTGTGTGTTTGTTATATTTCCGCCTCCCTTTGTTTCCATTTTTCTTTCTCTCTGTCTTTCTCTACCATTCACACTTGGTTTATGTTAGCTTGTGTAAGTATGTATTTGTTCCTAAATGTATTTTATTTCTCCCCCCCCCCACTCTCTGTTAAAACATGCATGTGTATCATGTATGAGTTTTTTTTCTGTATCATCTGTTTTGTCTGTATATCAATGTTTTTTGTGTATTTGTGTGAATTCTACATCTCCTGCATGCTCCCTCTTGCCTCTCCCCCTCGTAACTCTCAATGGCCCTTGGTGGTGCTCACTTATCCACCTCATTTCAACCCCTAGACCTAATCGGCCCTCCTATGCTGTGACAATATTATTTCTAACCAAATGACCAGTCAAGAGAGAGAGAGAGAGAGAGAGAGAGAGAGTGTGTGTGTGTGTGTGTATGTGTGTGTGCAAACAATATGGCTGAGAAAAAAGTACCTCTGGGGAGAATCTGCATGCTAAATAACACATATGGTAGTCTTACATATGTAATATAGTGAGCTGAAGAAGTTGCATTGACATTCATAATTAACATTACTACATTCCATATATATATATATAAAGAGAGAGAGAGAAGTGTCTTATGTGTATTGTTCATTTCTAATTCTTGCTAATGAAATTAGCAAGACTATCGTAAGTTTCTCAACTCAGTACATAACCTATATGAAACCAATATATTTGTATTTAGTACACACGAACACTCCTCTGAAATACTTTCCCCTCAACCATACTGTTGATATTCATAATCCATGTGCTGTATCTACAGGTATCAGTGATAATGACCTCCCCATTCCAAAGTCTAAAGATTCCTGGTTTTTCTTGAGAAAGGTACAGGAATTGTTTATTGTTTTCCTTTGCCTTCTGTTTGCTGACTGTTTACTCCACTAATCTCTTGTTCTCCCTAACTTATCCTTGAGGCACAGGTCCTTAACCCTTAGCAGGAGGACCAGTTCATGTAATATCAGTGCTCCTCTGTATATCACTGGGTCTATGCAACACTTGTCTTGGGGACCAACCTGCCTCTGAAACCTGTATTTGTTATCCACGGGACCATCTTCTGCTATTTGTCTTATTACTAATCTCCTTGATAGAACCCTAGTTATAGGTTAGATAGTCACCCTGGGGAAGAGCAGAACTGGAAATGTAGTGACTAAGGATTAACCCCAGTGCTCCTAATCTGGAGCCACACCATCAAATGCCATTTAATGTCTTTTCCAGGACAATTATATACTGATCACCTCTAGGTTTTGCCAACTAAGTAGAATATGCTATGCTGAGGAGCTATAATAATACTGAAACATGTTTGTTACTTTTATAATTGTGTTTAAAAACAAAAGTGGCTCCCATCTGTATTGTCTTTACTTTCCAAAAATTTCAGTTAGTAGAGCTACCCCATGCACTTGTTTTTATTTATTTATCTAATTATTAAACACCCTACCATTAGGAGTTTTTTTGTTTGTTGATTGTAAGTATAATATCAATTAATCAAAGTTTTCCAACTCACTGTATTACATATATAAGATTCTGCTGCGTGTGTGAGACGGTGATGTGTTTGTATGTTGGAGTGTGTTTGTGGTGTGATACGTGTTTAAGTATGTGTCTGTCTCTGACATATGGTATGTTTTTATGTGTGGAAGTGTTTGTATGTTTGTGTGGCAGTGGTGAAATTTTGTGAACTGTGGGCGTGTGTATGTGTATATGAGGTCTTGTGTGTAGAATGTATGTATTTGTGATGTGATATTTATGTGTCTATCTGGTTCTGATGCATGCTGTGCTTTTGTGTATGGATGTGTTTGTGATATAGCTGTATGACATGTATCTATACATACACACACAGTTATACATATGTTCATACATATTTATCCTAAACACACATCTGTGCATACTGCATTCATACATTCAGATATATACTCTCTCACTCCCTTTCTCTCTCTCTCTCTCTCTCTCTCTCTCACACACACACATTCACACTCACTCACGCATGCATTCACACTTACACATACACACACACACACATGCACACATACACACACAACTAGTGATAGATGACTAAATGTCACAGGAATGTCATTTATAGATGAACACAGACAGATAAACACTTAAGTTGACATCTCCAGCCCACCCCCCTCTCAGTTTACACCTCCATTGTCTCTCTCTTCACAATACCCCTCACCCATCACACACCTGTAAGAATGATTTCAGAACATTAACTCTTTGGCATCATTTCACACTTATCTCACCTACATGGGTGGGTAGAGTAAGTAGTAAGAAAGGAAAGGAGAGGAAGGGGAAGTATGAAAGAGCTGGATAAAAAGAGAGACATGAAAATGAGGAAAGAAAAAGAGAGATTGAGAGAAAATAGAAGAGTCTCAAGATAGTTAGATTGGTAGAGAAACTCGGATGTCTGTATATTGTGTGCACATTATATATATATATATATATATATATATATATATATATAGGTGCAGGCATGTCTGTGGTAAGAAGCTTGCTTCCCAACCACATGGTTCTGGGTTCAGTCCTTGGGCAAGTGTCTTCTGCTATAGCCTTGGTCCACCCAAAGCCTTGTGAGTGGATTTGGTAGATGGAAACTGAAAGAAGTCCATTGTGTGTCTGTGTTTGTCCTCCAACCATCACTTAACAATCAATGTTGGTGTGTTTACATCTCTGTAACTTAGTGGTACGGCAAAAGAGACCAATAGAATAAGTGCTAGGCATGCAAATCGATTTCTTCAACTAAAACCCTTTAAGGCAGTGCTCCAGTAAGGCCGCATTCAAATGACAGAAGCAAGTAAGAGAATATATATATATAATCATCATCATCATTATACTTCCATGTTCTATGCTAGCATGGGTTGAACAGTTTTACAGGATCCAGTGTATCCAAGGACTGCATTGAGCTCTGTTGTCTGCTTTGGCATGGTTTCTGCAGCTGCATGCCCTTCCTAATGCCCATCACTTCACTGACTACTTTCTTCCTGCCATCTACACTATTGCGGTTGCCATGCAGTTCACATGACTACAAACTGTGCGTTGATGGTGGTGGTGGTGGTGGTGATGGGGGTCAGCTTCCTGCTAGGGGATAAGGGGATTACTATGAGAAGGGAAGGGCTAGAGCAGGTTCTTGTAGAGGGATCTGCATGCCTACTCACACCTAGTAGAGGAAGGGGGTGGGGGACAGAAAGAGAAAGTGACTAGTAAGAGCTGCCAGAGATAGATAATGGCAATAAGGTGATCAGGTGGCCCCACAAGACTCAAGCTGAGTAGAAGTGAGGGATCAGTTAGTAAGATTGTATGGAAGGAGAATGTGGGGATAGCAGGCAGATGGCCAAAATGGATAGTGTGGTTGAACAAGAACAATAAACTGGAGAAGATAGGGGATACAGAAGAGAGAGTGGGGGTGAGGCAAGTGGCAAGAGTATTGAGATGATGCAGTTACCAGGGGGAGGACAAGAGGAGATGATATGGTTGGGTTGTCTCTAGAGGTGAAGGGAGAGAGAAGGGGTAAGCATAATACATGAGAGGTGAGCAGAGAGTCACTGTAATGAAACTGGAGAGCACAAAACATAGAACTTCCTGAACTCAGTTTTGTTGAAGACTATGAGTCTTTTCAAGATTGCCAGAGATCCCAGTCTTTAATCATCTCTTTCATCAAGCCCAAGGTCCTAAAGTCAGCCATGTTTTTCTGCATTTCCCTCTTCTGCAAGTTCTAGCCACATTTAGGATCAGCACTTCTTTATACAGCTGTCCTCATCTATATGCATCACATGTCCATACCAGCACAGTCTTCTTTCTCAAACGCAACATCTGCTTCCTCTTGTGCCCAGTTTTTCACTCAGCACCTTTGTACTGATTTTTTCATGCACGCATGCACAAATACATTGCACATCAACTGGAGCATGTTTGCTTTAATGATGTGCTCAGCATGACTACAGTCCAGTAACTGAAACAAGTAAAATATAAGATATATATATATATATGTATACATGTGTGTGTGTGTACATATATATATATATATATATATATTATATTATATGCGTGGTCGGTTACCAGAGTCATTAAAAAGTCAAAAGGATTTGTGGCATTATTTGTTCTAACGCTTTCATTCAAATCATACACCAAGGCCAGCTTTCAGAGTCAATACATATAGGTCAGTGCTTGTGCAGTCTTCTTTCTCTCCAGCTGTTACATCCTAAATGTTCCACTGAATCTAACGGGAGGAGGTCAAGAGGTTGTCGCAATTTGCTTTAATCTATATGTGAATTTGATGGTAATTCCAGTGTAAAATTCATTACATTTCTTACATGTGATTTTATACACCATGTAGTACCAAAGACATAAAACCATGTGTAGCAAATGTAATAAATTCTACATCAAAAGTACCATAAGACTAGTTTACTTATGGCTTAGCCCCTTCGGCCCAGCTGGTACATATTTGTACCAGTCAAAAATTTTACAACCCACATCTTTAAAATTCCCATTCTATGTGATGCAGTATAATACCACACTGGTTTTTCTAGTAAGTATGTAGCACCTGGCATATAATTGGAATGTATGACACTATAATGACTATTCAAAAGCTTGCATGCATTCACCCCACCCCCACTCCCGCGCTATTACCGACTGTTTTTAAGTGTTTATTATTGGTTCTCATGTTTTGGTAAGTTATTCATAACATTTTCTTCACTGTAAACATATTTACTTAATCATAAACATATTGTGCATAGTTTATAAGCATTGGATAGTAATATTCTTGCAACAATGTTGCAATACATATTTCTAAAAGTAAATAATTTTGACTGGTACACACCTGTACCGTTGTGGTTTTGTATAGGTATGCACTTGTACCGTTGTAATTTGTTGTATAGCTAAGATTGTACCAGTTGTGTTATAAAACTGTTCTATAGAGAAACTACTTGTTGTGAATCAAACATACACATACAATTTTTTCAATTAACTTTCGTATTACTCCCTAATAATTGAATTTTAAATTATTTTTTTTTTGCAAGATTCACGCAGTATTTTGATACAACTGGTATGTACATGGTACTTCATCTAAATACATTGGTACATGCATGGTAGATTAAAAGACCCAAATGGTACAAATGTGTACCAGACTAAAAATAGTGTCCACATAACTGATACCATAATAAACCATCTAATAAGCATCTACACTATATAGTTTTACCAAAATTTTAGAGAAAATATATGCAAATCTTGAGAAAAAAATTCCAGGTTGAAAGGGTTAAGGAACACCTCTATGCTAAAGGTTCACTCATCAAATAACACCTATGGAAATGCCACACCCAAGACATCCAAGTTTCCATTGAAGCTACAGAAAGAAACATTGGTAACTTGAGAATAAGGGAAGCTATTTTAATTAACAAGTAGTTCCCATGAATTAATAACAGACCTGAACTACACACAGCTGGTCGGGTACCATAGCAACACAAAACAATTTTTCTCACACACACACACTACAAAGTAGAGAAATCAGCTATTAATGACATTACTCTGTTTATTTCTTGAAGAAAAGGTCCTAACCCTGAAATATTAAAATACCAGATAATAGTACTAACTATTGACCTGTATTATTAATTTTTCATACTTTGCATTGTTTTGGCTTTAAAGAAAATATTTAAGACATATATATTCTCAGAATTGTTTAAAATAAATAGACAATATAATGTCTATCAGTTGATGCATAATACCTCTGGATCCCCTCCATTTTCTTCTTCCCATATATATATATATATATATCATCATCATCATCATCATCATCATTTATCGTCTGTTTTCCATACTAGCATGGGTTAGACAGTTCAACCGGGGTCTGGGAAGCCAGGAGGCTGCACCAGGTTCCAGTCTGATCTGGCAGTGTTTCTACTGCTGGATGCCCTTCCTAACGCCAACCACTCCGTGAGTGTAGTGGGTGCTTTTTACATGCCACCAGCACGAGTATCACAACTACAATTTCCATTTGATTTTTATTTTGATCTTGATGTACTTGACTCAATAGGTCTCCTCAAGCACAGCAGGTTATTATGACACAAAAGGAATACAGTGTACCTATTTTATAAACTGAGATACACATGATAATATCATCATCATTTTTACATCCACTTTTATTATGCTGGCATGAGTTAGATGAGATTTCTTGAGGCAGCATTCTACAACGAGACAACTTTCCTGCTGTCAAGCCTTGTTTCCAAGAAGGATATTTTAATCCATTGAAATTTACATTTTGAACTGCTGAGCAACAAGATATAAGCAAGCATTACCAATGCCTGAGCAGTGTCAGTGTGATGATGCAAACAGAGAAATACACATATACGCACATATAAGATTGACTCACATACAGTTTTTATCTGCCAAATTTCATTCACAAGGTTTTGGTCAACTTGAAGCTATAGTGAGAGACATGTGCCCAAGGTGCTATGCAGTGAGACTGAACCCAGAATCACATTACATGGTTGGGTATCAAACTTCTTAATTTCATAGTCATGCCTGCATCCATCTCTCTTTCTCTTTTTCTTCCTCCCTTCTCTCCCCCCTCTCTCTATATACATACACACATCTATATATATAGGTTTGATAATTCAAACAGGAGAAATAGAACTCAATATTCTATAGTAAATATATCTTTATTTAGCCATAAGTTACATGGCTTTACAGCTAATAAAAAAGGTTGTGTGTGTGTGTATTCTCAGCATCTTTGGATTCTCAAGATGCTCTTTTTCCTCCCTTTCTGTTACTGGTTTGGATTCAGTTGCCTATATTCAGTCCAGTACAGGATGAAAGTTCTTACCCAGGCATAGTTAAGTTGATTACATTGACCCAGTGTTCAACTGGTACTTATGTCTTTTACTCTGAAAGGAAAAGTTAAACTTGGTGCAATTTGAATTCAGAATGTAAAGACAAACAGAATACTGCTAAGCATTTCACCCTGCATGCTAATAATTCATCCAGCTTACAGCCCTTTCTGTTATAAACACCTTAAACTCCGTCACATGCCTATTCATCTTTCAGTTGACTTTCTAAGTGCACCATCTTACCAGTTCTTGTTTATCAGTTCCTCACCATACTATGCGCATTTCTGTTTCCCCATCCTTTGTGTAACTTCCTGAATTTTTCGTCAGTATTGTATTTTTATTTATCTATTTTATATTTATTAAAAGTTTTTATCAGTGTTTTATTGTAATTAGTTTTCTCTAATCTTTCTTCAATTTTTCTTCTTTCTCCCTTCCATTTATATGCTTTACATTCACTTCTGCTGCATTCCTCTTGCCTCTCCATGTGTCTCACTAATATTCTTCACTCACAAAAGTAAAGCTTTTTTTCTTCTGTAGGTGGATATCTACGAAGTAGAAACAGTACTGTACTGTATATTTTTTTTAATATTTTTATAATTTGTATATATTTATTTCATTATAAATGCCAAACAACACCACACACTTGCCTCCCAAGTTTCATTTTCAATACAGTATGTACAATACTTTATCTGCTCATCTATGGTTGTTTGTTCCTTCTCGAGCCACGCCTGGCTCATTAGGGCCTGTTTCCTTGGCATATAGGTTCCCCACCTGGACGGGATGCTGGTCCGTCGCAGGTGAGTTGCAAGATGCAGGAGGAAAGAGTAAGAGAAAGTTGTGGCAAAAGTTCGCTATTACCTTCTGCCAGAGCTGAGTGGAGCTTAGGTGTTTTGCTCATAAACACACACATCGTCCAGTCTGAGATTCGAACCCGAGAATCCCTCAATCGCAAGTCCACTACTCTAACCACTAGGCCATGTGCCTCCACTCACTCATCTATGTTACACTCTGTATTTTCTTTTACTATATTTTAATTAATGTATTATATACAGTGCAGTACTGTATTGCATTTGTATTTATTAATTTTTAGGCATGAAAATACTTATTTTACCACAGAAATAATTAAAATTTAAAAAATTATGAATATTTATCAGCCGCAGAAACCCGCAATATACTGAGGAATCCGCAATATAAATTTACATATATTAACCAGAAAAATTCACGATGTACTGAGGGTGTAATAGGTGAACCGTGATATGGCAAGTGATTACTGTATATATATATATATATTGTGTTAGCTCTACCTTAGATATTGCTGGAAGCAAGAACAATCTTTTACGTCCATACTCAAGGTACAAAATCTGAGAATTGTTTGTTTAGGCTTTGCCAGAAGACCATTTTGAATTATATTTGTCTAAATATTAACATTATACAGAATTGCCATGATTCCTTTTTAAGAATTCTCCATTAAATTAGTCTCAGCATCAGTCATCTTTCCCTGGTAACACCAGGTATCCTGTTACTATATATTATACACACATGCACACTCCACTATCACCATCATCACCATCTCTATTTTATGACGAGCTTCCCTACTAGCAAAAATTGAATGAATCATCGCGGGCTCAATTCTCATTCAGAATTATTACCGTTCTAAGCAGGTCAAGGGAACATAGTTCATGTGTACATTCCATTGTGGGCATAGTTTCTAAGGTTGGATGCCCTCCCTAACACAAACCACTTTCACAAAGTGTACTCGGTACTTTTTCCATGGCATCAGCATTAGCGAAGTAATCATATTCTCAGTAAGACTAAAGGGTCCTCTAAGCCCTACATTGACTTCACTCTTTTGACAACCACTTTGCAGGGTTAATTTGGTGCATTTTGTCATAGCAGGAGTATTAGTGAGGCTGCTTTGTACTCACATGATTAAAAAGTGCTCGCATCTCTATATTTATATTCATTCAAGGCAAATATAATCAAGAGGGGGAATAGAACAGATAGCAATGACAGAGTATAATCTAGCATGAAAGAGGAACAAGGGCATGCGCGCGCGCACACACACACACACACACACACACTTTCTCTCTCTCTCTTTCTCTCTGTCTGTCTGTCTGTCTCTCTCTCTCTCTCTCTCTCACACACACATACACGCATTATCATCATCATCATCATCAGTTAACAACCATGTTCCATGTTTGCATGGATTGGATAGTTTGACAGGATCTGATTGGCCCAAGGACTCTATTGTGCTTCAGTGTCTGCTTTGGCATGATGTCTATGGCTGAATGCCCTTCCTGATGCCAACCACATTACAATGTGTTCTGAGTTCTTTTTTTCTTTTTCTTTTTTTTTTGCCATGAGCACAAGTGAGGTCACCATGTGGCTTGCAGTACTACAAACATACATGAAAGAGGGACATCTTTATATTAAGGGATGAGGTGTGTGTGTAAATATATGTATATATATATATATATGTGTGTGTGTGTGTGTGTGTGTGTATCAGTAATTTATTTTCTGCTGAAGATTCTAGAAAGATAAAAACCATCTTTTGCTTCAGAATATATTTATTACATATTTTTTTAATTATATTTTTGTTATAAACTGCATTTATTCTTTCTGATATTACTATGTCAAAATTTTTCATGTTTTAATATAAGTTATGTCTATATCTAAATATATCTCTATATTTTTATGTAATAATCTCCAATTTGTTGAAAAGACTGCTTTCATTTGCAAACAAATTCTGAAAACATATGTGTGCAGCAATTGTATATTCATGCAATTTTATCTATGTACAGTACCCTTCTAAGATTCTGTAAGATTGTGTTTCTCTCATTAGCTATTTTCCATAAACAAAACGGAATATAAAAGTATACTTTCAACACCTCCCACTATATCTGGGAAATCGATTCTTCTTTGCATCTGAAATTTTCAGAAGTTATTAAAAATAATTTTGGCACCTAACTTTAATACACATTTATTTCCTGCTGAATATTGTAGAGAATTGAATTTGTTGTTCGTCCAGGATATTTATATACAATTTTGTTGTAAAGGTTGGTTGAAGCACAAGCATAGCACTGTCCTTAAGAAGTTTGCCTCTCAACCACATGGTCTTGAGTTCAGTTGCACTGTGTGACACTTTAGGTGTCTTCAACTCAAGCCCAATCTGACCCAAAGCCTTGTAAGTGGATTTGTTAGATGGAAACTGAAAGAAGTCCCTTTTGTATGTGTGTACCCATAACCTGATAGCATGTGATGATTGTAAATGAACATCATCATACAAGTGATGCTGTTCATTTTCAGTCTTCCAGCAAAAACACATCTGGGTGTGGGAAACTACTTACTTGCTTGGATACATGGGTTAGTGACCGGAATGGTATCCATCCAGAGAGAATCTGCCTCTATAAGTTCTTTCTGACACATGCAAGCATGTCATTAAATGATGATGATGACGAGGTGTGTGTGTGTGTGTTTGTGTGTGTGTGTGTGTGTGTGCTTGTTTACATTAGCATTTCTCTGAAAATTCACTTAATGACATTGCTGTTATTTCCTGTCAATGGATCATCCACTAGTTTTGCACTTCTGAAGCTGTATGGAATGGGAGATTCCTTATGTGCAAGTAAGGTCAGTAAGAAGAAGGGCATCTGGCTGTAAAACAGTGCGTCAGTAATACATATGTCTAACCCATGCTAGCATCAGAAAACAGATGTAAAAATGACTGAATGACTGTATATTGGTATTGATTATCAGAGGAATCAGCTATAATGTACAAGAGTGAACGGAAGAAGGACAATTGGTATGGAGGACGACAATTGGTCAGTGGAGTGGCAAGTGATCCATGGAAGAAGTAGTGAATGAGGTTTCCTTCAAAATGCTGGACTGCACAAAGACAATACAGGACCATAACACTCTCTGTTAGAGCAAAACCGTCCAATCCATGCCAGCATGGAAAAATAGACGTGAGATTATGACAATGGCAATAATTTCATATATATCAAAGAAACAAGAACAACTATTCATTACATTTATACCAAGGTATTAAGAGTTTATACATATACACATATTTTAAAAACCAGAAAACCATTTTTGTCATTTTTTTTTTGTCCCACTTCTTTCTAGCTCTCTCCCAAACAACAATGAGCACATTGTTTTAATTTCTTATTGTTATATATACACACACACATACACACCATCATTATCATCACCACCATCGTCATCAAATTCTTCATCTTCATTATAGTGGTGGTGGTGGTTTGTTGTCATCAGACACCTTTTATATTCACAACTAAACATCAGTTATCCACCACAGTCACTACCACCAATACCACTATCACCTCCACAACCTCTCACAACAACCAATGTCACCACTTTCATTACCACAACCTCCACCACCACTACTACTACTACAACTATCACTTTTACACCTCTACCACGACAACCAGTATCATATCACCACATCAACTACCTCCACCACCACTACAACTATCATCACCTTAACCATCATCAATACTACCATTACTACTAACACCACCATTACTACCACAACCACCACTACCACTGCCATCTCTACCATTATGCAGTTCTGCTGTCTCAACCAAGCTGCAGTTGCAGTATTTCGGTTGTTAAGTGTATATTGTACATTTTCAGCTGCCACTTTGCCAATCTAAGAACTGTAAGATGCAGCAATATGGCTGTGACTGCTTCATGTTTGGGGGTTGGCAAATGGATGGTTGGGTGGAGGTGTTATCGTTGTGATGGTGGTTGTTATGGAGAGTACTGTGTGCATTTGTTGTTGAGATTAAACAGATTTATGATCAGAGGCATTCCTGCCATGACTATCTTGTCTTTTTTATTTGTGTATCTTAGGACTGCATTATCCATCATTTCTGTTGTTTTTTTTAAATGGTGAGAATATGATTTGGGTGTTATTTGACATGTTATTTCTCGCAAGTCAAGTGGCACATTGGTGTTGTTCTAGAACAGTGGTTCCTAATCTGGAGTCCACAGACCCCTGGTAGTACTGGGGGTCCATGAACTAAATTCAAAATTTCATATATATTTATATATATATATATATATATATATATATATATATATATATATATATACACATACATGCATGCATACACACACACACACACACACACACACACAAGGATAAGCTTATTAAAAGGGGTCTCCATAGGAAAACTCGTTTAAATAAAAGGGTTGGGAATCACAGTTCTAGAGAGTGGAGGTGGATGTTGTCTAGCTTCTGGTCACCTCTGATTGAACAGCCCGGTGATGTGACCACCTTGTTTTTCTTTTATCCCAACCTACTGTATCTAGGACTGCATTATCCAATGTGTTCCTCTTTTTTCATGAGACATTAATACATTATATGAGGGAAATTTGGCTGCTATTTCTAATAAGTCTAATTACTACATAGAAATTCCCCAACAAGGTTTGTTGTTGATGTTGTTTAAATCCAGGTTAGTGCTAATCTAATTGAGCTATAATTCCAGCTGTGGCCATCCCATCTTTTATTTAGGCCTATGTTTTTCATTCATGTTGCTATTTAGCCCCAATTTACCCCTTATCCAGCAGATATATGATTACAAATGTTTCAGCCATAACTATCCCATATTTTTCCCAAGCACATTATCCTGTGTTCTGTTCTATGTATGTAAGTGGGGCTGAATTTGAAGGGGACTTAAATGCCATTTCTAACATGTTGAGTAATCACATAGAGCTTCATTCATTAATGTTGTTGTTGTTGTTGGAAAAGAATAGTGTGGGTTTGTGAGAGGACACATGATCCTAGAGATGTTATTGTTTATTCCAAAGTTAACCCTGATTCAGTCAACTTATGCTCAAAGGCATTCCAGCCATGACCATCTGGTCCGTTATTCAGATATAATCTAAGACTACATTATCCAATGTATTCCTCATATTTTTTATTGTATTTTATTTTTTCTCCCCTAATTTCAATCATTGGAGTGCAACCATACTGGTTACACCAATTTCAGTAGGGTGTAATTTGAGGAAGATTTGGCTATTGTTTCTAGCAGGTTGATCAATTAGCTAAAACTTCCAACATCTGCTCATATAAAAGGAGAGTGTTGTGGAACTACGGAATTCCAAAGTGTTGATATTCTTAAGGAACATCAACATCTGTGCAGGCATGGATGTATGGTTTAGAAGTTTGTTTTGTAACCATTTTGTGTTCAGTCCTACTAAGCAACACTTTGGTTAAGTGTCTTCTACTAGAGCCCCAGGATGGTCAATACCTTGTGAAATTTTAGGAAGCTCATTACATTTGCATATATGTGTGTGTATACAAATGTACATGAATATTGACCTTTGAGATGAAAAATAAAAAAAGCTTTACTTATAAAACTGGTAAGGGTTGGCAATAGGACGAGCATCCAGGTGTAATTTCCTGTCTAAAATAAGCCTTCATCCAACCCATGCTTGAATCGAAAAACTGGCATAATGAGCAAATGAATGAATGATATATTTGAAGTTGATGATTCATTTTGTCACTTCTCTGAAAGTCAAAGCCCTGACTTCAGAAGGATGCTTATGACTAGAAGTTGCAGATGGATTTTAAAGGAAATGTTTTGTTCCTAAACCATTGCATTAATGATGTCTTGATTATTGAGTTGTTGATGCCGGATTTGGAATATTTAATGGGCACATAAAAGAAAGGCTTAAAATATGAAAGGTTTAGAGTTATTAAGCACAAAGATGGCAGTATAAAGTGCTTCCTGTAGAAGTGAGATATCATGGACTTTCAGATGGATCTACAATGTGAACTTAAGAGGAATAGCAGAATAGTGATTTGTGAATTGGAGCAAGAAACAGAGAATTCTTTGTTGATGGAAATGCAGAGGTATGTGAGAAAGAGAGAGTGAAGAATATATAGTAAAATAAAATAATTGCAGCAAGATGTAGTGTTTACAGCTGCACCCAGTTTGATGTGATAACTGCATGGTTAACAGAAGAAAAGGGAAAATGTTATTATGATGTGGGCCATAATAACATTTGATGTTCCAAAGTCTTTGGAACATCAATGATACTCATTACACTGCTGGATGGAGGAGTACTGCTACAAAGAGCGAAAACCATTATGATCTTCTGTCAATAGCTGATAAAAGGAATTTCTTAGAGTGCAAACAATATGTAAAATATTGTATATATAATTTTGTGTGTGTGTGTGTGTGTGTGTGTAAAAGATGGTAGGTCTCCACCATTTCATGATGAAGATTCAGTTGTTCAACTGAATTATCTGCTCTTCATTTTAACATATAAGCGACCGAGCATTTTACTGACATGTGTGCCCTTAACATAATTCTTAAGCAGAGTCAGTGTGACACAGCATCTGACAAGACCGTACTGTTTGAATTACAGGTATAATCTACTTGATGTGGTTCTGTACATCTAAGCAATTTCACTCACAGTGTACATCTAAGCAATTTCACTCACAGTGTATGTACTTACTTGTACTTGTGGTGACATTCACCCTGGGCGGGTTGAGTCGGCTTCTTCTACCATGGAAGAAGTCTCATGGGAATATGTGGATTTCACAACCGGTCTCCAACAATCCCGCATGTAGAGACATCCTGTTTGCCGCAGAGTGTCCGCAGATGCAGGGACAGAACGACCGAGGAGCCACCGGTTGCCGAAACAGACACTCCGAGGATTTTCACCAGAGCCCCGTCTACCGGGTTGTGGCCCTAATACCACTCGGTGTCAGACCAATCTGCCTTGGGTAGCCCTACCAAGAACCAAAGTTCCCGACGGCATAGCTCTGACGCTACAATGTATGAGTCAATCCATACAAATAAGTGAATGTCATCAAGTCTTATCTTTACAGCTGTTTCAGATAAACAATCACTGGTGCCATAACCATGTATATAATGTAATATCGTCCAATAATATTAGATTAACACAGATTTTAGAGAGCTGTGATGTGAAATCATGTTATCCTCATAAGAAGATTCTGGTGAACAGTGTAGTGTAGAACAGTGTTTATAAATATATAAGTTCAATGGGAAATCATGTAAGAGAGGTGGCGGCGGTGGTGGTGAGGAGGAGGAGGAATAATCTGAGAAACATTAATGGAAAGATGGGATGGGGAGAAGGGTGGGGTTGCTAAAATAGGGTTAGTAATTAAAAGACATCGATTGATGGCATCAAGAAAGAAAGAGATGAAATAGGCCATGAAAATAAGAAAGGAAGTTAGATCAAAGAGAGGTCAGTATCTAGTGAAGAGTCTTATATGTGTGCGAGTGTGTGTATATACATGTTTTTATGTATGTGTGTGTGTGTTTATATATATATATATATATATATATATATATATATATATATATATATCATAGACACAAGCATGGTTATAAGTTGAAAGCATAGGATTGTGGTTAAAAGTTTGTTTTGCAACTATGTGAGTTTGAACTCAGTCCCACTGCATGGACATCTTGGAGAAGTTTCTTCTGTTACGATCCTAGGCTGTAGTGAGTGGACTTTGTAGATGGAAACTGAAAGATGCCCATCATGATTGTGTGTGTGTGTGTGTGTGTGTTCATGTCTCCTTGATCACATGCTAATTGTAAACAAACATCGCTTTTAAGTAGTGTCATCTGTTAACAGTCTTCTGTGTAAACCTGTCTAGCTGCTGGTGTTATTCAATTCAAAGGATTAAGGGGAAATATTACCTTACTTAGAAACAAGTGAGGATTGATAATAGAAAGAGCATCCAGCCATAAAAAATGTGCATCAGCAAATTTTGTCTGATCCATGTAAACAACAGGTGAATGTTGAAATGATGATGATGATGATGATCTGTGCATAGTGGCTGTGGTGATATAAAAGAAAGGAATCAACAGCCCTGCAATTTTGATGAAGGTGTGTTGGTGGCAGCTGCTATTGCTGGCATGAAAGCATTAGTTACCACCTCAACTGATTTTATGGCAGCTGCAGTTGTTGTTGTTGTTGTCATTGTTGTTGTATAACCCTAAGAAGTATAACCCTAATGCATACAAACACACACAGCATGGCTTCTGTAATCAACCCAATGGTGGAACGTGAAACCTACTAGACAAGGAAATGGAAGCAATAATAGTTGCTGTCATAGAAACCTCATGTTTGGACTTGTTGCTTGGTGGTGGTGGTGGTGGTGGTGGTTGTTGTTGTGGTGGTGGTGGTGGTGGTGGTGGTGGTGGTGGCGGTGTTGGTGGTGGTATTGATGGTGGTGGAGGAGTTTATAGCTGTGGCTGGGAAGTGGTCGATGTAAACAAACATCTTCATCCAGGTTAGAACTTTGAAGGGCAATAAGACTAATAGTGGTGAAGGACATCTCCCCCTCCTCACACACACACACTCAAATAAGATAATGGTGAGGTAGTAGATGTCACAAACTTTATGGAAGTAACTGCCCTGGCCAAGTGCATACTAGACCACCACTTCAATTCAAGTGCAGTTTTTGTGTTTCAAAACAGAAGTTCTATGTCATAGTTGATGCAGTCATCAAGACAATTGACTGTAATGGTGATGGTGGGATGTAGAAACTGGATTATCCAGTAGATAAAATACTGGACTACTTATGCTTTTCATGGCTCCCATGTTCAAATCCTGGTGCTGCAGTATTGCGTTTCTGAGTGGAATGCTTTATTTTACAGTATTTTAATATTACATTATTGTTGTTGCTTTGTCTAATCAGTCTCTGATCAAGAAAATCTTTGATCTATGCTCTTTTTATAATCATCCCATCTTTTGAGGACTATGTAAGGAATACTTTAATGTGCTGTTCTCTGTTTAAGATGATGAGATTTGGCTGTTGTGTGTGGCATGTCAAGAACCACTTAAAAGTTCCATTGTTGGCTAATTGTCTTAATTGCCAGTAACAAGTGCCACCAGATTATCTTGATCTAATGATGACACTTTTGTGTTGTTACTTGTCCTTCCTGAAATAGCAGCAAAATATTAGGTGCCTCTGCATAGTCACACAATCTGCAACAAAAGCAGCTAAATTTCCCTCAGAACTTGCCTTAATGTCTTAAAAAGACATTGAATAATGTGATCCTGGTTTTCCCTGCACACAGGAAGATGGTGGCTGGAATAACTTTGTTTGGAGGTTTGCTTGATCAGAGTTGACCTAAGATTAAACAACTCCCACCACATGAACCAATAAAGGAGTGGCTATGTGGTTACCCAACTTGCTAGAAATTGTGTCTAAATATCCCTTTAATTATACCCTACCATTTTAAAACAAGGAGATATTGCATAATGGAGTCCAAGAGTTAAACCCTCCTTCCCTTCTTTCCTGAGCGTCAAATAATACTTTAATTGTTCCACGTCCTCGCGTTGCTGTGTTTTTTTTTTTTCTGTGTTTTCTTGTTTGGATTAACTATATATATATATATATTATGCACAACACTGCTTTAATGAAAAGTGAAACAAATTTATAGGATCCTGGTATGTTCTGGGAAATAGCCTAGCTCAGTATGCAGGAAAGGAGGAGGTATAAACTGCATATCTTGTACCCAATATAAACTTTAGACAAAAGAGGTATAGTGGATTCACTGGCAGACTAACAAAGAAAGTATGCTTCATATATGACAGATGTATTGAAGAAGTACATACAAAGAACACACTAGAAATAGATTATCTTAAATGCTCGGATCAATCACTAGAAGTATTTGATAACATTTGTGATCTCAGAGATATAATTTACAGAGGGGATGGTTGCTATGAAAGTATAGTAGTCAGGGTTAGAATAGACTGGAAAAAGTTCAGAGTGCTTCTACCATTGCTGATAACAGAGGTCTTTTCCCTCAGGGATTTTATGATACTTGTGTTAGAAGTGTGATATTGCATGGTAGTGAGACATGGGCCTTGAATGCAGATTACTTGAGAGGTGACTGAAAAGAAATGAAGCAAGTATGCTCTGTTGGATGTGTAATGAATGACAAAGTACAAATGCTTTGAGAGAAAATTAAGCATAAGAGGAATCAGATGTTGTGTGCAAGAAAGAAGACTTTGCCAGTATAGACATATGATGTATATGGATGAAGACAGCTGTATAAAGAATGACTTAATGTGGATGGAGCTTGTGGATGAGGGATACCCAGGATGTCATTGGACGAAATGGCGTGTGTGTGTAGAGAGAGAGAGAGTTTATTCTCCCAGATATGTATATTTATTTGTTTATTCCAAAGTCCTGCACAGTTTCACACAGCTTTATCATATTCTCTATCCACGATGGAGATGAGTAGCAATGTCCCATGTGACAGTCTTGATTGTTGCTGAGAATTCTCAGCATGAAACCAATCATATCCTTGTTAACCCACAAATAAAGTATATCATCATCATCACTTAGCATCCACCTTCCATGCTGAAATGAGTGTATATATATATATATATATATATATATCATCATCATCATTTAACGTCCGCTTTCCATGCTAGCATGGGTTGGACGGTTCAACTGGGGTCTGGGGAGCCCGAAAGCTGCACCAGTCCAGTCAGATCTGGCAGTGTTTCTACAGCTGGATGCCCTTCCTAACGCCAACCACTCCGAGAGTGTAGTGGGTGATTTTATGTGCCACCGACACAGGTGCCAGACGAGGCTGGCAAACGGCCACACTCGGATGGTGTTTTTTTTATGTGCCACCGACACAGGTGCCAGACGAGGCTGGCAGACGGCCACGCTCGGATGGTGTTTTTATGTGCCACCGACACAGGTGCCAGATGAGGCTGGCAAACGGCCACGATCGGATGGTGTTTGTTACGTGCCCACAGCACGGAGGCCAGTCAATGCGGTACTGGCTACGGCCACGTTCGGATGGTTTTCTTGTGTGCCACGTGCCACCGGCACTGGTACCACAAAGATACAAATTCCATTGATGTTCATCTATTTTGATTTGTTTTGATTTTCACTTGCCTCAACAGGTCTTCACAAGTGTCACAAGAAGGAAGGTAAGCACAGGTGGACTGACTACGTCCCAGGTAAGGGCCACGGGTTATGGCCTGACTAGTCTTGCCGGGTATTCGGATGGTGTTTTTATGTGCCACCGACATAGGTGCCAGATGAGGCTGGCGAACGGCCACGATCGGATGGTGTTTGTTACGTGCCCACAGCACGGAGGCCATTCGATGCGGTACTGGCTACGGCCACGTTCGGATGGTTTTCTTGTGTGCCACTGGCACTGGTACCACAAAGATACAAATTCCATTAATGTTCATCTATTTTGATTTGTTTTGATTTGATTTTATTTTATATATATATATATATATAAACAACTGTCCCTGTTCTAAATCAATTTCCTCCTCAAGACATCCCCACCAACTATCATCTTTCTAACTACAGTATTCTGCTGCTGTAATTAAATGTGAGCAGGACTGAATATTTCACCATTTTCCCTTGATACCACTTATCCATCTTACTACCTGGAATCCATTCACTTGTTATCCATTGTTAATACTATTCCCTTTATCTATTTCTTACATTGATCACCTTCAACCACACATCCTCTCTCTCTCTCTCTCTCTCTCTCTCTCTCTCTCTCTCTCTCTCTCTCTCTCTCTCTCTCTCTCTCTCTCTCTCTCTCTCTCTCTCTCTCTCTCTCTCGTTCATCCTTCCTGTGTCTACTGTACTATTACTATATATTGCTGCACTTCACTGTAGGCCTACTGGATCAAGACTGACTGGGTTTTAAACAACATGAAGGTCATCTGGCGAAAGTTACTAGAGATAGACTAGCAGTCTATCCAAAGAGAAAATAATCTCTTATCCACTTTAATGTGATAGCTGAGTGGATCAGCCATTCAATAACTGATCCTTGTTTTGGAAGTTTACATCTACACATTCTTTCATTAATGTTTCTGTGCAGAATCCAATTCTACATTATCCCTGTTCATCTTTGTCTCATGAATAATTACCCAGTGATCAAATAATATTTCTAGAAATAGATGTTGTATTCTATCCAGGGTATGATTTTGCTCTGATCAACTTCATGCCATCAGACTTGAACTGATGAGTTAGCAAGTTCATAGAGACTGGTGTACTCTGGATTTTCTAAAGCATCAAAATGTAGTGATGGATTCAGACACCATTTAAAATGTTGTTACCTATTATACAGTTAACCCTGAAACAGGCAACACTGAAACAAGTTTACTTAGCTGATAGATTGAACAGGGTTGTTTCATGACATACAGTATTGAACAGTGTTTTCTCAGTAATTTCTGCAACTAATTGCCACAGTCACTCAATCAATATAAGAA
Source organism: Octopus sinensis (assembly GCF_006345805.1). Lineage (NCBI taxonomy): Eukaryota > Metazoa > Mollusca > Cephalopoda > Octopoda > Octopodidae > Octopus > Octopus sinensis. Next base: position 24,260,362 of record NC_043002.1, on the reverse strand, counting down.
GTACCACCAATTTGTGCAACTACATTATGTTGTGTCTCCTAAGACAAGAATGTTATCCAATTAAACAGCCTGACCAAAGCAGAGTGTACTGTCTGAGGAAACACAACACAATGGCTAAAACTGCAAAGTGATGGTACATATTATACAGCTAGGTAGACTGTAATGAAGTGAAGTGTTTAAGAAGACAACACAATGGCTGTAACAGAAAATGATAGTAATTATTACACAGCAAGAGAAATCAAGAAAGCCAGGATATCAAAACCACACACTGTGTATCTCCTGAAAACAGAAACAAAATTGTGTTAGACAGTTAGACTCACAGATAGACAAGGAGTTTGATGGAGACAAACAGGAAGAAGATCCAAAATAAATAATATTGAGTAGACATGTCTGTCAGAGAGGAAATAGGAAAAGCCAAGGTGGAATTGGTTAGGTTTCGGTCAGCAATGGTCAAGATTGAAAATAGATAACAGGAAGAACTGGTGGAGGAAATTACAAACCATCTAAATGCTATTCTGGTTACTGAATGGCAGCCAAACAATTTTAGAAATGGTCTACCATCATCCTCATCATCATTCATGGATGTAACGATGTTTGTTGGAGTTAGGTGTGGGGGAGGATCAAATAAATGTATGTGTCTTTATTAAGTGTGGTTTTATATGCCTAAGAATGTGTAAGTTTTGTATATATCTTACTTGTGTATGTGCATGCATGTATGTGTGTATGTGCATGCGCATGCACACAGTGTGAGGGGAAGAAGTTTGCTTAGGAATCACTTGATTTCAGATTCAATCCCACTGTACATTACTTTGGATAAGTGCTTTCTACCATAGCGTCAAGTTGACCAACACCTTGTGAGTGGAATTTGGTATACAGTAACTATGCAAAACCTTGTCGTGTGTGTGTGTGTGTGTGTGTGTGTAGGTATATATCTACCTGACTGTTTTTCTTTCTCTCTTGTCTATACAAACATTAGTGACAAACCAGTGCTATTTAGATGAAGTTCTTTGCTCATTATTACTTTTACAGTAAAAAATGCATTGCATCAGTGATTGGTAGTTGGAGAACTGTAACCAACAGTACTGCTATTTGCAAATTACAATATAAAATGCAATACATATGGTGTGTGTGTATGTATGATTATAACAATGCAAGTTGGAAAGGGAAGGTTTCCTTCTGATAGTAAGATACCCTTGACCAAATGGGGTCAAGGTAGTAGATGGATCAAAGATCATTACCTAACACACAAGTGGCTGTGTGAAAGACCCATACTTGCACCCAAGAAGATTACAGTCAACACCATCAACTGGTAGCAGTTACAAGCACTTCTAGGAAATAGGCTTACCTAAAATTAGAAACAAAATTATATCGCAGATTAGGAAAAGTAATTTACTGTCCTGCTAAAAAAATTAGCAGTTTTGACATGTCTCTTTAATTTCACTCCCGTTTATTTTTTTCTTTAAAAAAAACGCTGTCCAAAACATGAGATTTTCCACTTCTCTCAGCAAGTTCACTGTGCTTTTTTGTTGATTTTACTAAATAATACATGTCTTGCTGATGCAAACCAACACCTGCCACTTTGGACTCTGTTTGATCATGTGTGTATATGTAAACATACAGGGTGCAGTGAATAAACTGTCGTCTAAATTATGCAAAAATGAAAATAACACTGGCATCTCATTTTAACAGATATATTTATCAAAATCACATAAAAATATCTTGAAATACTAAAGAGTAAATTTATTCAATGAAATCGCCATTGGCTTCAACCACAGCCTTCAGACAGCTTCGGAATCTCCTGCAACTCTTCTGGATGGTCTCCTTGTTTAAGTTGGTGAATGCTGCCATAATCCTTGCCTTCAATTCATCTTTGGTGTTACAAGGAGTTTTGTTGGTCTCTTGCTCAAATGCACCCCACACATAATAATCAAGGGGTTTACAGTCTATGTAATTAGGTAGCCAGATGTTAGGAGTGATGCAATCACGGAAATTGTCTGAGAGTTATGACTGGGTTCTCTTGCTTGTGTGGCATGGTGCAGAGCCCAGTTGCCAGACACAGGGTCTTCCAACAGCCGCCCTCTTGACCCAGGGCAGCACTACCTCCTCCAAGTATTTGATGTAGGCCTCCTTGTTGAATCTGAAGCCATATGGGAAGATGGAGGCATAACGTCACCATCACTAGTGATCACTCCAAACACCATGATGTTGACTGTATGTTTGATTTTTATCACTCTCAGTACATGTCCTCAGATTGACATCCAAACTCTCTGAAATGTTTGTATTGTATATATGTAAATAAATTTATTTTAAACAATTACAAGTTTTTCAAATTTAGGTGCATTTTCAACAACAAATTTGCCTATATTTTTTCCTGCGTGGAGATACACCCCCACTTTTGTTATATATATATATATATATATATATATGAAGTGTATTTAGCTTATTATTACCTGATGTATCCAGTGGCTGTGAGTTCAAATCCTACTTTTTTATATAGCTATTGTGCAGTGGTTGTGATGGAGTGGTAGTGGGGTTAACCGGTTGGTTAGTAATGAGAATGATGGTGATGTTTGTTTGTTTGGTTGGTTGGTTGGTTGGTTGGTATAAGTAGATTAATAGTTTCTTGTAGCAGTGGTGACAGCAGTTGGAAATAATGCAGGGGATGACGCTTGTGGTGACAGTGGAATAACATTGATGATGTGATGATGATGATTTATTTTTTTGTGTTGGGGACATTTGATGAAAATGATGAAGCATCTATCAAATATCGATCCAAGATTTATGATATATTCTCTGTTTATCAACAATAAAACAATGATGTGGGATTAACTATGTAGCAGATATACTTTGTTTCATTATTAATACAATCATCTGAGATTACTTACCAACACACACACACACACTCTCTCTCTCAAGCACACACAAGAAATAGAAAATTACAAGTAGTTGTTTGTTTTTTCTGTTCTTTACTTTTCTAGATTCATTTGTGTTCATTTTACTCAATCCGGTATTTTTTTTACCCATCATCACCAGTAACATCCCTTCTGCTAAGAGCATTGACAAATCCATCAACACTTTTTATCAACCCACCCACCACCATCACTGGTGCTAACAACACTCCACCATCAGTAACTACTCCATAACCACTACTAAGAACTCTTCCTCCACAACTAGTAACAACAACTCCTTAGCCATTACTATTAACAACTCTTCCTTCACTACCACAACTGAACAACCACTCTGCTACCATTAACAGCTTCCTCTCCACCATCACTAACAATTCTTCTTTTCATTGTTAGTAATAACTCCCTTCTCCACTCCCACTTACAAACCAGCTCCACCACTATGAATCTACTTGAAATCAAACCTAAATATAAAGAAGCAAAGACATTGGATAATATAGAGCTAAATATTTCTAAAATGACAGGATGGTCATCGCTTGGATGTTTGAAATTAGGTCTGCTTAATCAGAGCTTATCTAGGATTAAGCCTTGTATGCCTACTCCACCTCTGCTGTCACTGATACCCACCCAGAAGAATTAATATTGCTGTCTCTTGCCTGTGAGGAATTTGGTTGAGGATCCTTTCCCTTTTACCTCTTGCATACAGCACACATCCACTCATCAATCCAACATTTCATTGTGCCTGTGTTTGTGGATACTACCATAAAGCTTTAGAACCTACATGAAGAGTGGATGTACCTTTAATGGGAAGGCTGTTTAGTTGTTGATCCATTACTGTTTGATAAGGTCTATACCTGTGAGGAATAAGAAAAGCTCTGCTGTCGTTTGCTCACATTTCATATTCATCATTCCACCCCAACACCTATCTTTTCCATCACCATACATCTCTCACTCTCTCCTTGCACTATGCCTGCCTCTCTTTCCTCCCATATTCATGCAACCTACCTAACCACGTATCATGGCTCTCTCTCATCCTTACCCTGTTTACTAATTCAAACATTACTATTCTGCTACTCTTCACCTTGATGCATCACTGGTATATCCCCTACCACCCCTTATTCACCATTAGTATTTCCACTCCTCACCACAACCTAATATCTACAGTTGTCACCTACTTTTCCCTACCTTCCCTACTTATCATCCTTCAACACTTGCTCTTCATTCACTATACCCATTTCCATCACCCATTCTCTATCTCTCACTTTTCCATACACTCTATCAAACTCTACCTACACTCTTGGTACTTTTGTCGCCACTCACATCCACTCACCTCATACATTGAGAATCCACCCAGACAACGCATTTCCATTGTTTATACCTCATTCCAGCTCCACTCTAATCACCCTCACTCTGTCTTCTCAAATGTGAGTGGTCATGTAGCTCTTCTACTGCAAAAAATCAGTTCTACTCTAGCCTCTTCTCTCATACTTGAACCCCTTGTCTCCTAGCATAACGTCACCTCTCTTGAGAAAACAGCCTGTATATGTGTAAAGTTGTTGGCATTACGATGGGTATCCAGCCATTGAAACTAAAGTAGACATGGGAGCATGATATAATCCTTGAACACAGATCCTCTCTAACCATCCAATCCATTCTAGCATTGAATATGAACATTAACTGATGATGATGTTTATATGTAAACTAGCAGCACATAAAATATGCATAATTCATGCTGCTATAAACCCACACTTGATACATTATAAAGTGATGGGTGAGCAACCAGAGACATAGGTCTGAATAACCTTTCATCTTGTTAAGGACATGGTAATGTCTGTAGTGTTGGTACCATGATGAAATGCACCCGTGTGAAATGATTGATGTTAGAAAGGGCATCAAGCCACAGAAACTAAGTCAAAAATGAAACTGAAAAATTATCCCGTCAAGGATAGCAGTAGCTCTGAATAAGAATTCATGTATGTACCATGATAACCTGTCCAACTGATGCCAGCATGAAAAGTGGATGCATATACATGGATGGCACGTAAAAAGCACCATCCGATTGTGACCGTTGCCAGCCTCGTCTGGCCCCCGTGCCGGTGGCACGTAAAAAGCACCAGCCGATCATGGCCATTTGCCAGCCTCGTATGGCACATAAAAAGCACCCACTACACTCACGGAGTGGTTGGCGTTAGGAAGGGCATCCAGCTGTAGAAACACTGCCAAGTCAGACTGGGCCTGGCGCAGCCTTCTGGCTTCCCAGACCCCAGTTGAACCGTCCAACCCATGCTAACATGGAAAGCGGACGTTAAACGATGATGATGATGATAGGCACAACCATGTTTGTAGGGTTAAGACTTTCTCTTCAGAAAGCTTCTGAAGTCCAATTGCTGGGGGAAAAAAAACTGAAGGAATTTGTGTGTATTCATATACATGTCTATCTTTGTTTTTCTCTCTCTCTCCTCTGCTTTAAATATATATATATATATATATATATATATATATATATATATATATTGTGTATGTGTGTGTGAGAGAGAGAGAGATTCAGTCAGTGTTCATATAATTATCTGTAAAATACTCATGCAAACAAAATGTGTAGTTATGTAGTACTTGTAAATTTATGCTTTAGCATACTGTTTCATTTGTCTAGTCATGTTTGTGTTTTTTTTTTGTGTGTGTCTTGAGAATGTATCAATTGTGCTTTGTGGTGTGCAACTGCATATTTAAGTATCTATACCTGTGTGCGTAACTAATATTGTAGCAGTATGTGTGTGTGCATGCAGAAATATGAGACATGACTGTCGGCAGTCATGAAAATTGACTGCAGTCATAAAAAACAAATATCATCTGCACCACATCAACTGCATCATATCATCAATTACACCACATTAAATACAGCAGAAATTTGCATTAAAAAATATGACAACAATTACAAAAATTGCACTAGTAAAGATGTACCAACAACAACTACCGTATGGTGGAAGGGTGTTGGAAGAGAAATGTTGAGTCATTCAGTTTAGGAATTTTTTTACAGTTAAGTAATGAAAAGGAAAGAGAAAAGGAACTAGTAAAGAGTTTGTAAAATGAAAGAAACAATGAAGTTACATCCAGTATTGTAGTTGCATCATAAAGGGGTATGAATGCTACATCATCTTATTTTTTTACACTATTCTCTGTAATTGAGGTGATGACAAGTATCTTTTGAAATCTATATGACACTGGTGGTAGTAGTTGCAAAAGTAGCAGTAATAGTTGGGGGTTTTTGTAGTTAGTGGTAAGGTGAGCACTTTGGGGATGGTGTTGAGTGCCACAGTGGAAGTGATGGTTATAGTTTTCTTCTTAGTGATGATGATGCTGGGTGCCTAGTGATGGTTGTGGTAGTGAGGGCCCTAATAATGTTGATGAATACACCAGTAATAGTGGTGAGAGTTTACCATTGAGATATTCATTTCATGCTTTATGAACATGTCAGGCTCTAACAACAGACAATCCATCTATTTGTGTTGGTTATTCATCTATGATCCCCACCTGTACACATTGATGCTACACTTTTGCAAATTTCTTTTAAGGATGTCTTTGAACCACTTACATTGACATCTTTGCATGCACTTCCTTTCATCCAAAATGAATTAAACAGTTTTTGGACATCTCATTTTCCGACATTCCCACAACATGACCAAATTATAAATTTGATGTTGCGTAATCATAGTTTCATTGCAGAAGGTATTGGTTTACTGCATCATGCTAACAAGCTTCCAGAGGATGTGCTTGATTTTTCTCTTGTGTCCAGGTTTCAGAGCTATACAAGAGAATAGTTACAACAGGAGTAAACATTGACAGTTAATCTTAAACTCTTCTATTATGGGCTGATGGACTATAATAAACATTAGGGGAATGAGTTCTGAGTACTGAAGGACTGTGACTTGTTCTCTGAATCTGTTGCTGAACTCAGTGCTGATTCTCACTTCTCTGACCATGCCAACTCTTGTCTTCCTGACAGACTAATATTATCAATGACTAATGTTAATGACTTTCTGACAAGTATAGGAAATAACTCAAGGCATGTTTTGGTATTATTCTGGCAACATCAGTGCAATAGAAACTTCACCATACTTGCCAAATTAGCACTGGAAAAATCATTTAGTAAACTCACAAATTTTGTAAATACATTTTCTGGATTTATTATTATTATTATTATTAATAATAACAACAATAACAACAACAACAAACAACAACAATAATAATGCAGAGAGCTGGCAGAATCATTAGCATGCTGGGCAAAATGCTAAATGGCATTTCGTCTGTCTTTACATTCTGAGTTTAAATTCTCCTGAGTCAGCTTTGCTTTTCGTCCTTCCTAGGTTGATAAAATAAGTACCATTTGAGCACTGGGGTTGATGTAATTGACTAGTTCCTCTCCCCCAAGAATTTCAGGCCTTCTGCCTATAGTAGAAAGGATTATTATTATTATTAGTGGTGGTGGCAGTGGCAATAGTAGTAACACTATCAATGTATTGGTAACTGGAGTTTCTAATAATAATGATAGTAATTTCTAATTTAGTCACAAGGCCAGTAGCTTTGAGAAGATGGAGCTAGCTGTTGTGGCAAGAGTCATTGACACCCCTGTGGGATTGAAAGAATGGACTGGCTGAACTCTTATAAAAAATAGCTTATTGGTTGAGACAAGAGAGAAGTCATAGGAGACATTGAGAGTTTGTATTTATTGGAGTATTTTGAAGTGCATTGTGTGAAGACAGTTGTGTCTATCTCCACTTCATGAAATCTGTATATCCAACATATAGAAGGATATAAAAGTGGTGACGAGGGTATCCACTTACAAAAGTGGCGACGAGGATATTCAAAGCTTACATCGGATGTTAACATTTTCTTTTAATACATAATCAAAGAAAAATTAGTTAACATAGAAGACCTATTAGCGTCCGTGGTGCAGTTGCAACAGCAAGAGCAACAACAGCAATTACGAACAATGGTCTCCAAGAGTAGCCACAACACTAGCCAATTACATTGACCGCAGTATGTAAGTGATACTCTATTTTATTGACCTCTGATAGGATAAAAGGCAAAGTTGACCTTGGTGGAACTTAACTAAAGAACATAAAGTGTTGGAAGAACTACTGCCTTAAATATTTCTAATTTAGGCACATCATATTTCACCAATGTTTTTTTTTTAACATCCACTTTTCCTTGCTTGCATGTGTCAGAAGGAATTCACTGATGCTGATTTTCTGTGGCTAGATGCCCTTCATGTTACCAATCCTGACTTCTTTTTCCATGGTTAGACATGTTTTCAGCAGACTGGAAACAACCAACACCCCTTCTATGGTGATACCACTCATTTGAAACCATTGTAGGATGTCATGACAAGAAGACTCAAACACGCACACTCACATATGCATGCACACCTACCCACACACACTCACGCACACACACACTCACACTCACATGTACATACAATGGTTTTCTTTCAGTTTCTGTTCACCAAATCCACTCACAAGGATTGGGTGGGCCTGGGGCTATAGTAAAAGCACTTGTCCGAAGTGTGACACAGTGAAACTGAACTCAAAACTACTTAGTTGGGAAACAAACCTCTTAACTATGCAATAATGCTTGTGCATTGATTAAATCACTCTCAGCACTTCATTTGTACTTATTTTATTGACTCCAAAAGGATGAAAGGCTAAGTTGACCTCATCCTGATTTGAACTCAGAAAGTAAAGATCCAGAATAGATTCCACAAAGCATTTTATCATATGCTCTAATGATTCTGTCAATCTACCAAGCATTTTTCTTTTTTCTCTCTACATACCTAAGCACAAGCATGGCTATGATGTTAAGAACTTGCTTCCCAACCACATGGTCTTGGATTCAGTCCTACTGTGTTGTACCTTGGGCAAGTGTTTGCTACAAAGTTCCAGGCCAACCAAGGCCTTGTGAATGGATTTAGTAGACAGAAACTGAAAGAAACCTGTTTTATATATATGGAGTGATTGTAATGTAAATACATCTAGAGTGATTGTAATGTCTTTAGCTGAGTGCCATTCATTTTTTTTTTAGGGTTGCAGTGATGTTAGTTAGTTAGTTAATTTTTTGGCTCAAAAAGCAAAAAGCAAGGCCATGTAGGGGGACATGGAGTTATGTACAGGGTGGTGTTCATGTAAAGAGTTCAGGCCACTTGAGGTCAAGGGAGACTTTGAACCGAGCGGTCGTCGGCATCTTCACCATCTCGTCTGGCAGCTTATTCCACGGATCCGCAACCCAGACAGAGAAAGCCCCTCTCCTTCGATTGAGATGAAATTGTCGCAGATAGAGCTTTTCGGAATGACCCCGCAGCCGACACTCTGGAGCAGGAGTGAAGAACAGCTCTTTTGAGAGGTTACACTTTCCGCTTATGATGTCTCTCTCTGGTATAAGTAGTGCTTGAGATTTTGATGTTAAAGTTGTTGTTTTTTTTGGCATGAGTAGTGTTAATAATAATAATAATAATAAAAGCCCTGTTGCAGTACCAGGCACTAGCTCTCGTGGCTTCTGATCTGAATTGACTAGAAGTGTTACCATGTGCATTGTTTTGTCTTGGCATAAAAGATGGGTTACAGCAAACATTCTGCTCAATGCCACAGATTTTCTTGTCTGTTGTCTGACCATAACCAGTTGAGCATGTCCCTTAGTGGCTGATGATATGTGCATCTCTGATCACATGCAAAAGTAGTAGGGGAGCATCATCACCATGTATTGAGAGGAATTCTTTGGAGTTTGAATAATTCACCTCTGGAGACATGAGTGTTTCGTTCAACATCCTTAAACAACCCCTATTCATGGACCATTTGAATGAGATGAGCTACTCAACCTGAAGAAAACTCTGAGCCCCACCTGCAAGGTTATGTGCTGTTTGTCTTGATATGGTTGTGATACATGTGCCTGGTGTACCCTTATCAGATGGGTAGTCACAATAGGTATATTGGGCTTCGTATATTTTACCCTAGTGTCACTCTGATGGCATGCACTGCTCTCTCACTCAATAATAATAATAATAATAATCCTTTCTACTATAGGAACGAAGCCTGAAATTTTGAGCGGAAGGAGTAGTCAATTACATCAAACCCAGTACTTGACTAGTACTTTATTTTATCAACCCTGAAATGACGAAAGGCAAAGTCAACCTCAGCATGATTTGAACTCAGAAAGTAAAGAGCCTAAACAAATAACGCAAAGCATTTTGTCTTATATTCTATATATTGTCTTATCAATCATTGCATTATTTATAATAATGAAGGAGGAGGAAGAAGAAGAAGTGTTTCTTGTTTTCACTGCTATTAAACTTATTTTGAAAAGGAGAGCAAAACTATTCTCCACCCACCCATCCACCTATACCAAATAAAGTATTACAAAGAAGATAAAAGACATCAGGTTGATGTGAAATACCAGACTTTCTGTTTTTCATCAATGCTGCATCTACTAAATGATGCTACAACTGCAATCATGCTGCCTTTATGATAATAAAACAGAAAAAATCTGAGGGAGGGGGGTGAATCAAAGTGGAACATCAAAAAAAATTTAAAACCTCTTTGATTAATAAAATCTTTTATTTCAACAATTTTTTAAATATGAAACAAGAAGCAGGAAGAAAAATAAAAAGCAGGTTTTTCTCTCTTACAGCTTTGGAAAACAAATTTTATGGGGTTTTATATATGTATATCCTCATTTAATTTCCTTTTGAAAATATTTCTTTTTAAAGAAATATAAAATAAATAAATGAATTAAATTAATGTGAAGGAGAGATTGTAGATTTGATAACATTCTGTTCTCTCTTTTTTCCTGTTTCTCTTTCTCTCTGTCTCTCTCTTCTTCTCTCCCTCTGTCTCTCTCTCCTTCTCTCCCTCTGTCTCTCTCTTCTGTTTTCTTTACAAAACATCCTTGAGATAATTCAGGTTTCTTGCATATGTTACAAAGTATTATAATTATTAGTATTACTAGAGTAGTGAATGAGTAGAATTGGTAGAGAGCCAGATAAATTTTCTTGCGATATTTAATTTCGTAGCATGCATTTTGAGTTCAACTCTTGCCAACATCCATTTTATCTTTCATGCAATCAGGGATGCTAAAATAAGTCACCATCATGTACTGGTGTTGCTTTGATTGACTGTACTCTTCTCATAAAATTTCTGGGCCCTCTGCTTTTCTTAACAAACATTATTCTTATTTTATTGTGTCTGGGGAGAGTCATTCTCTTTTAGTGCCTTATTACTTAGCATACTCACCAGTTTGTTATCATTATGATTATTATCATCATCATCATCATCATTATTATTAGAGCAGTAGGTAGGAGAAATGGTACAGCACCAAATGAATTGTCTTCTAGTATTTAGTTATCAAATTCTGCTGGGACACACCAGTCAAGTACTGGTATCAGTTTGACTGACCTCACCCCTCTCCACACAGAAAAAAATAATGATAATAAATTGTGTAATCTTGTGTCTAAGTTAAAAATGTGTGATCTTGTTTATAAGTTAAAAATGTATTCTTATTATTTAAGGCAGAGCTTACTGCAGGCAGTGATGCTCCCACATAGCCTCAGCTGTGACAGCCAAAAAGCAAAAGTGAAGATTATGGGTTTAACAATCTAATTTGCCATTTCTTTAACCTGTTTTCTGTTGTATCTTTATCTGATGATTAGTACATGCTTCTTTGGTTCAGTGGATAAGTGTATTATACTACATTTACCTAGAAATAAAGCTTTGTGGTTCGAATTTAGTCCAGTATCATGTACATATTAAGAAGTTCACTTTGCAACCGCATGGTTTCAGATTCAGTAGTACTGCATGACACCTTGGACATATGTCTGCCTGTGTTTGTTCCCCAACCCTGCTTGACAACAGTGGTTTGGCAAAATAGACCGATAAATAAACATGGGTCAATTTGTTCAACTAAAACCCTTCAAGGCAGTACTCCAGCATGGCCACAGTCCTGTGGCTGAAACAAGTAAAAGATAAAAGATATCCAGAAATAAGAACTCTCATGATGATCAAAGGTCAAATTGACCAAAGCATAGAGTAGATATAAATATCAAAAACTGCCTCATTGCATCTATTTTTCTATGCTGGCATGGCTTTGGATGGTTTTTCAGAGGCAATTTCCCTTTCATCATAAACCATTTTAAATGCCTCTTACAAACCCGTCTTAAATTGGTGAGATTAATTGGGCTAAACTTTTACCATGTTAATGTCTGTAAGCAAAGGAAGTATAATAGAATTTGGTAAACAAAGGAAGTATAATAGAATTGGGCAGCAAAAATTTGGTCTAAATACTAAGCATTCCAAAGATCAGATTTTAATGTTAAACTGGATGGTGCACTGATCCTACTTCATGAAAGTATAATGTATGAGGCCCAATGGCAGCTTCTGGAGAATGGGGTCCAGGAAGGATACAACATGACAATGGGAACCAAGGATTGTGGGTTTCCAACAAAGGAGTTATGCCTGAAATTTGTGTGTTTGTGTACACAGAGGAGGAAATCTTTCTGTGAAGCAAATCCCAGCCACTGCAGACCATTGTGGTGCTGCGATTGTTTCATTTAGCAGTTTACAATTTGTGCCTGCCACTTATATGCCATGTAAAAATTTCTGTGACATGAATACTAGAAGAACAGCAGAGAAGGGCTGGTTCAGAAACACCTGGCACCAGATATTCTTGGGAGACACAATGTATAAGGACGGGAATGGAAGGGACTGCATCAGATTGAGCATGTAGGAGGAAGCTTGCTGCTTTGTGTCTCATGGTGCAAGAAGACCTAAAATGTAAACCGTGTGTGTGTGTGTACGTGCGTGTGTGTGTGTGTGTGTGTGTGTGTGTGTGTGTGTGTGAATATCAGCAAGTTGTATTTTATTTAATTACTTTTTCTTTATCTTTTTTCAGATAAACACTGAATATTGATTTTTAAAGAACTTTCCAAAACAAGAATCTCAAGCAGAAATTACCATCCATTCAAGAATACTTTACAGAGACATCATTCCTTTCATTGGCTCCTCATCCAGTTCTACAACTAGATCTGACTGGGAACATTTCTGGATCCTTTTCAAATATTTCAGCTTTCCCATGACATAAGTGTAATGGCATTTAGTAGTTTTGTCTACAAACCACTGTGAAACATTACACCCTGCAACAAAGTACCAGTGGCACTGTTTTGGGGGATGGTATTCAAATACAACTGTTGTTGACCAGTGTTGATTTTTTACATTCCTCAAGAACATTATAGGACCAGTATTGTACACTGCAATCCATCTCTTACACATCCCTATATTGCAATTTGATGCATTTCTACAACTTGTTATAATACATCCAACAACTCGCTCCCTTAGATCTGTTTATTATGTATACAGATATACACACATACAGTACAAAAAATTTATATATACATATATATTAAATATATAAAATCATAAAGGAAAAAAATCCAAGTTATTGATCTGATGGTCCACTTGTGTAAATCCCTATCCAAATTCAAGTAATAATATCAACCATCCCTCTCCAGTCTATCCATGCACCTCACCTTTTGAAAACTTGTAGGATTGGAACATGAAAGCATACAATATTGAACCAGATGGTTTTACTGCCCACTGTGACATTGTATTTCCACACGAACTACCATAGCTCTTGTTTGAATAAGAGACATTGGCATTTGTCACATTGGCTTAACAGTGTTCTTTGGAATACTAGATATTAACGAAAGATATCAACTTCAACTTATATAACATATGCACACTCACACACACACATATGACATCTATCTATATAAATTGTATATATAGCATATAAATAAGCACATAAGTGTGTGTGGGTACGTGCACGTATACATTTGTTATTTTACATGTTTAAGTTGATTTATGAAAATCTCTCTGAAGTATCACTTGATTATAAGAATTTATAAGAAGAGAAAAAGGAAGAAATATTAGTAGCAGAATAAAAATTCTTGCTTTTCTTTGTCCCCTGCCACTCACACATTTCTTCAGTTTTTTCCTGCATCCTCCTTTTGCATTTTCTCACTTGTGTCCTGACTTCTCCTTTCCCATATTTCCTCACTCAATTCTCCACCCACTCCCTCCAAATATGGAACAACATCAATCCAGTCTCAATTCCCACCTGGCACAATTTTGTGCCACATTCAACTTTTGTTTTTATGAAGTGATGAACTGAAGAGAGCCTGTTGATAAAATGTTAGATCTGAATGGTCATCCTTTTCTTTTATTTGTCAGTCCCTGACCCTAATTAAGCAGCAGGACAACCAGCCTCTTTTGTCCTCCATCTCTACCCTACCCTCTCAAAACACTCCCTACTTTACTTAAAACCTCTCCTTAAAACTGCTTTTGAGATGGGATCTGGCATTCCTTTATTGAATGAGTATAAGCAGGACTTTTTTTTGAAGAGGTTGCCCCAAACAATATTGGGCGGCCCTAAGCTGCGACTTGGCTATGATGCTCCGACATATGTGTATCTGTCACAGATATGTTTCTTTATCTGCCCATGCATCCTTGCTGCGATGTTCACAACACTTGTCGAGCTCTACCTCCTTCAATCGGAAGTGGCAGCCTACATCTTTGGTGCTATCATGTCCATCTTTGTCATCTCTGTGCAAGTTCTGTCTACATTGTGCCAGCAGTCACAGAAGTCAAGTGAGGCTGTTGTCACCAAGAAGCACTGTGCGTTTTCTGAGGACGATGAGGTGGAATTTACAGCCTGCTGTGCCCCTGAGACACTGGAGTTTATTGTGCCAGTGAAGAAGTATAGAGTCAACATCCTGATCCATTCTGTGATATCAGGCGTGATGTGTGGCTTGGCACTACTTGCCTTGCTGCCTGTGTCAAACATCAAGCCCCTCTACAACAGTGATGTTGCTGCAGTTCTGCTCTTCTTGTTTGGCTGGTTATCTGTGTGTATTGCACAGTATTCACTGACTGTTGGTGCACCACCAGAGCCAGCAACATTCCGGACAATGGACACCTATGAAATATCTCATCTGATGCGGCCGACCTATGTCTTCATATGTGTCATTGTGGATGCTATTCAAAGGTAGGTTTAATCCCTTTTAGTATTTTTGATTTCTTAATGTACTCATGATGCCACTTGGTTTGAGATAAAGTACTGAGTTACCACCATAAGGTACCATGTTATATATTACTAAGTCTTAAAGTACTATGCTACTAGGTCATAAAGTTCTACACTACCAGTCATAAGGTACCATGCTACAATGTTATATGGTATCACATAACTAGGTTATGCCAGATCATATGGTACCATACTACCAGGTCATGAGCTACTAAACGACGGGTCCTAAAGTACCTGATTACTGTGTCATATATGAATTCACACTTACTTCAGGCCTTTTGTTGTCTTGTGCAGACAAAAATGCTACATGTCTTGCTTCACATGTTGAGATATAATTACCAGTTTATTTTGTTAAAACCACTCTTGAAGATTGCCATTGTATCCAAGTGGAGCTTATCAAATATGATATCATTTAGATCCAGAGCTAAGTAACAACCCTTAAGAGTCCTTGAAATGCTTTGTGATATTTACAAATCCAGAAATGTCACAAAAAGTACCTTGGGGTGAAGACAAGTACTCTTAAAGTGTGAGGCTTAGTTCTGGATCTCCATAATATAAATTAGATGAAAGGGATAAAACATAAGTTTTCATGTGTGTCATTTCCAAGGTATGGGAGTTGTGTACCTGTCACCTATGATAAACTGGACACTATTCAAATCGATATTCATATCTCATTTAGTTAATATAATAGAACTCAACAAAATTAAGTGGGCTTTGAGAATCTTTGGGATACATACAGATCTTGTAAGAACTTCACCTATGATAGTCCAGTGTGCTATCCATGAGAAGTTTTATCTCTCAACTGCTTAATACTTTGAAATTGAAGATCTTATGAACTCCTGAAGGCTTGTAAGAACATGTATTGCATATCATATGACATCAAGTTTTGTGTACAAGACATCTCTGCGTCATGAAGAGATTGAGTTCAATTCCAGTTGATCTATCCCTGTCTGTAGTTTTCACTTCATTTATCTACCTTTATTTTCTCTTTTACTGATTTCATTTATTGGTCATAGTGGAATACTACTTTCAAGAATTTTGATCTATCATATCTACTCCAATGCTTACTTCAGTCTCATATTTATTTTATTGATCTTTCTTATTGAACTGCTAAGATAGTACTAACATTCATTATCTAATGTATAGTTAGATGGGATGTGTTTTTTTTGGTTGATGTTATTTTGTTAGAGAAATTTTTCTTATAGTTAAATGTATTTTCTACTGTCAACTACTCAACCATTAAGTTAATAGTATCATACTAGGCCAGGCAGAGTTAAGTGTTTTACTCAGAGCCATAAAACAAAATGTTGTGGTCACAAGACTCGAATTTACCTTATAGTCATTTTACCTGTTTTCAAATAGGAATAAACAAAATAAACTAAATTGGATGTGCATAGCTTGATGTTACCATGAACAATATTCCCTCTAAGTTTTTGCTGGGTCTGTACAGAAATTTTCATTGTGAGCAAATTTTGCTTTTCTTTGCAAAGTATGTGTGCATCCATGAAAGTACTTACTTTTCAAATTTCTTCAATTCTGAAAAATCAAACTTCGTCTTAAAAAAACCTTTCCTTTCCTCGTTTTAAAACATGCACACACACAAACGTAGAGCTTAGAGGGAACACTAACTATGTGTAAACAGAACTTCATGTCTCCAGCTTTGAGTTGATACCCTTAATCTCTTGTACTATCTGACTAAGTTTATAATTGTGTATTTATGTTATAAAATACTATTTATTCATTGTCTTGGGTGTATATTTCTGTGTATTTTTCAGACAATATCCCTCATCTTATGACCTCCTGATTGCTAATCAGGTACTTCACATTTTCATGGCTTGCTTACCAATATGTTGGACATTTGGCATGTTACCACCGATAGATGCTGGCCTCCTATGGCTAGTAGAACAAAGCCATATATTCCTCTTAGGTGGATCTCCAATGGCTTCAAATCTCAGGTAACACATTTTCCTTTATAGACCATGTCAACTTTTGTGATTGTTGCTGATGTTTGATGTTGTTGTTGTTGTTACTGTTATAACTTTTGTTGTTGTTCAGTGGCCCATTTCCTTTGCTCTAGCAGACATTGTGAGCACATGTGACCAACCTGGAACGATATGGTATTAGACATCCAGCTGAGTGTTTGGTCCTTAATATCAAATCAGTACTGTACTGCCAACAACTTAGTCCACCAAGTGATACATAGTTACTACGGTATGCTGTACATCACTATACTGTATCCATGACTAACTGTCAACAAGCCAATCCATATAGCTGCTCTTGATGCTACAATGTAAATAGTTTCTGTACAGTGTCCAAAACTAAGGCATTTAACTATCAACAACCCAGCCCACTTTCTCTATAAATGTTTGCCTTCTGCACTTTGCATGAAAACTGCTTCGCTATAGACAGTGACATTTATTGCAATTTCCCTATCAACAAGTCTTCTCATAGTTCTGTGCTTTTAAAGACAAGTGGAATGAAAACTCCATTACTTGAAAAACAATTAAAGATTGGTAACAGAATGTCTCAATAATACATTCATTAACGATATATTAGCATGAAAAATGGGCATAAAATGGACAAATTATATATCCTGAGGATATACATATATATATATATATATATATATATTGTATGGTAAGATGTTTGCTTTCCAACCATATGGTTCCAGGTTCAGTCCCACTGTGCAGCACCTTGGACAAGTGTTTTCTGTAGCACCAAGCCAACCAAAGCCTTCTGAGTAAATTTGGTAGACGGAAACTGAAAGAAGCTCGTTGTTTATATATATATGTGTGTGAGGTTGTGTTTGTCCCCAACACTGCTTAATAACCAATATAGGTTTGTTTATGTCCCCATAACTTAGTTTGACATTAGAGATTGTTAAAATAAGTACCAACCATAAAAAAAATATGAAGTATTGGGATTAGTTCATTCAATTAACACTCTTCAAGGTGATGCCTCAGCATGGCTGCAGTCCATTGATTGAAACAAGTAGAAAATAATCAAAAGAAAGATATTTGCCCCCAGAATATATGGTGGAAGTTGACATGTATCCAAATATGACCTCTTCCTAGAAAGGTTTGCAGGCTTGTCCAGAATCAAGCAAACTTTATTCTAAGTCTTCTTGATTAATAGGTGAGCAGTTTTCTCCTTGGAAAGAGCTGCTCAGTCATCCAAGGTGCTGCCAAATCCCTCCATTACCAATGTTTGGAAATGAAGTGACCAATATTTGCCTACATACAAGTATGCAATTACATACTTTCTGCTGGTTAAGCCTATGTGTTATTCAGGAAAACTAACAAAAATGCTATCTACTGCATTTTCATACAAGCTGTCTCAGATCTAAAGAAGCACACACATGCGCATGCACACTCATGCACGCACACAGTGGTCTTCTTTCAGTTTCTGTCTACCAAATTCATTCACAAAACATTGCTTAGCTCAGGACTATAGTACAAGACATTTGCCCAAAGTACTGAGCAGTGGTACTGAGCCCAAAGCCATATGGTTGGGAAGTGAACAAGTTTAGTGAACTAGGGTTGACCTGGGGCTAAAAACCAATTACACTAGCCACCAATACTATAAACTCCAACAAGCCAACTAGAGAGCTTATTTCTGATCATTCGACCTGCTAGAAACAGCTGCCAAATCTCCCTTAAATTATAGTTTGCTGTCTTAAAAAAAGGTAAGTTGTATGACGTCTTGGGGTCCTTACGCATAGAAAAAAGTCAAGACAGTCACATTTGAAATGCTTTTGATCATAGATCTGCTTTGTCAGTTTTAATTTCAGTCTCCACTAAAATAACTATCAGTACCTACAAAACAGTTTCTACATAATCAATGGACTTTTATATTTAATGGCTTCTATATTTAAAAATTACAGAAGGATGAATTGGTGATGCAGTTCAGTATTTCCCAACTTAGGGCCCAGGCTCCTCTGGGTTGTGTGGAGAGTTCATGAGTTGAGTTCAAAATTAGTTGAAAGTCAGACTTTTTGAAAGCTAAGTGTCCTTGGTAATGAAAGTGTTTGTAACCACTGATATAGTTCTTGATAGATCTGTTGATTAACTTTGAGATAAACAACAACAATAGTATTCCCATTTTTTACAGCATTGACCTATACATAAGTATGGTACCTGTTTACAGGTGGGCATACTGAGCTTAGAGAAGTTAACTGTCTTATCTATGGCCACAGTAGAGTGGTGAAGATAGATGCAGGAGGTGAACTAATGACATTTTCGATGTTACCCAACCCCCATCACTACCAACAACCACAATTGACATAATCATCTCCTTTAATCTACTCATTCAGATTCAACAACAATCTGTCAGTTGAATTCTTTTTACATTCCATTTGTTGCCAACCTGACATTACAAATTGAAGTAAACTAAAACATAATCAGTCACACATATTGTGTCAGTAATTATCACAATTCAATGTCTGTCTTTCATGCTGGCATGGGTTGGATGGTTTGACAGAAACCAGCAAACCAAATGACTGCATTGAGTTCCAATGTCTTCTTTGGTATAGTTTCTACAGTTGGATGCCCTTTCTAATGCCAACCACTTTATAACATGTATTGGGTACTCTTTACATGGCACTGGAAGTAGTGAGTTTGCCTAGTAATTCATAAGACAAGCTCCCTCGACTCTCAATCCAGTGGAGGTGTCTTAGAGAGCAGGTGGCTTTAGATCAAGTGCTGAGATGTTAAAGCAGTCATGGACAAACTGTGACCTGTGGGACTTTCTAAATGGCACACCTTACCAAAAAAATTACCCTGAATTCTTCTTAGTAGCATGGCCCACATGTCATCAGGCCATGTTTCATGTGACACACTTCTCAAAAAAGGTTGTCCATACCAGGCTAAAATATGATACAGAGGTGGGAATAGGTGTCTTGCTGAAGAAGAAATATGTAGCTGTCCTACATTAAACAAGGGCAAATGGGAGTAGCTGGAAAAAGAGATAAAGGTGATGACGAGGCGTCAGTGTGTATTCTCAATGTACAAAATAGTTAATGTAAGAGAAAACAGGGGCAGAGGATGAGGAAGGGTGGTTGTGTAAATTTGCAAGAGTGCAGAAGGATTGTGATCAATGATTAGTGATGGGGTTTGTGGTGAACAAAGGTGGAGGCATGGTTGATGATGATTATTGGATTGGAGAGAAGATGAAAGAAAAAGGAGTGGGTCAGAGAGGAGGAAGTGATGTGGTGGTACAGAAAGGGTGGAGGAATAGAAGGAAAAATGTCCAATTAAACACATCGTTGCCATGTTTCCCAATTTGAATATCATATGTTGTTCCTACTTTTCCTTGAATGTGCAGGTCTGTGGTGTGTAGACATGATAGACAATATTAAATGGTTAATGAAGTGGTCCATTGTATTGAAGTGAGTGGTGACAGGTTGGCTCGGCATATGTACTAGAATACTATGAATGTATTTGCTAAAGGAATCAGTGACATGACAACCTGTTTCACCAATATGCAAAAGGCACCATTAACTTTGCAAGTGGTGCAGTATATGATGTTAGACATGTAGCAGAGGTTTTGTGTGACATGGTCCTCTGACTTAGGATGGGTTATTATTGTAGTGTTATTGATAGAGTGACTGGGGCTATGATGTGTCTACGTTGTTGCAGAGATTCTTATTCCTGAAGGCAAGTTGAGGTGCCTTAATTTGCTTAGTCAGATCAATGCTGATTAAGACATATCAGCTGTAACTACTCCACCATTTTTTTAGCATATCAAGACTACTGCATTGGCCAGTGTATCCTTCTTAAAGATAGTAAAGTATGTATGTTTTGTTGGAGATTTAGCTACTATCTTTAGCAGCTTGAATGACCATATAGGAGCTCCCTCATTAGTTTTATCATCATCTATTGGGTGTCTAGAAAATAAAATTCAGTAATATGTTTGGGTTTAGTTCACCCAATTATACTTATCATTGTACATACATAAGAAACCAATATTTTTGTTAATTTTTATTGATGCATTTATTAATTAAATTTTCTCTTTTTACTTTTGCAGGTCATGTTTGATGCTAGCTCTGTCTGTCTGTATCTATCTGGTAGTACTCTATATGCCCGTCATGCTGGGTTCTAACAACAATATCCACAACAACAACAAAGCGACCCTCATGAAAGACAAAGTCACACTTGTTGCATCAAATGGAGCTCAAGGTGGTGGTGGTTGTGGTTTTGGTGGCGGTAGTGGTGGCAGCATTGGTAGTTGTGGTGGAGGTAGTGGTGGTAGTAGTAATGGTAGCATGGTCAGCTGTGGCAGTAGAGGTAGTGGAAATGATAGCTGGATCAACGGTTACAGTAAGGGTTTCATGTGGAGCTGGGGTTATCGAGAGGTGCTGTACCACACATTAATGACCTTATGTGTCAGCCTCGAGTCTGGAGTACTCTATTTCTTTGACTATGCACTAAGTACCGAGCTAGCCTGGTACTCACTTGGCTACATCACTGTTGGCTTTTGCATTGTAGAAAAGGTACTGCAGGACATCCAGAGAGTGTACATTGTGTTTGGGCTGTGGCGTAACCCTCTCTATCCACATACTGTACACCGTGTCAGTGTTTACCAACGACGTAAAAACATCCTCAAAGTTTTTGGTTTCCTGAGGAAGTGCATCATAAAATGGGGTCAGTACCAAATGCCAAAACATTTTTGTTTCTTTTCTTTATCTGCTTTCTATTTGTTTTTGTTTATATGCTTTTATAATTGTTTTATTTTTCTAGATCAGTGATTCTCAACCATTTTTTTTACTTGTGGACCCCTCTGATTCCTATTTTACTCAGATGGACCCGCCTAGCCATTTGATGTTTAAAAATTCCTAATATTTTTTTAATAATTAAACATTGTTACGAATTGTATAAAAAGAACTGTTAAAATATTTTGTGTGTTAGAAGTATATACAATTTATTGGAAATAAATTTTAACAACAAAATCTTATATGGACCCCCAAGGTGCCATATGGATCCCAGTTGAGAGCCACTATTCTAGATAGATTTGTATCCTCTCTGTGTTTCTCTTCCCTTTTGTAGTTGTGTGTGTGTAGAGTGTGTCTAAATGTGTAGACTCTAGGTATGTGTGTAAGTGTGCGTCCATAGGTATTAGTGTTTGTATGTGTACATGAACTGTTTTTTGGTTTTTGTTGTTGTTAGTGTACAACCCTTGGTCAGTCTAGATCCAGTAGATTTTTAATCATAAGTGTTCTAGCAATTACTTTCCAGTCTTTTTTTTTCTAGTCATTATTTACCTAAGACTTTATTGTCTAATGCGTCCTTCCTTCTTTGAGGGTGGTTGGGTGTGATTTGATGGGGATTTGGTTACTATTTCTCGCATATTGAGCAAACACATTTAAATGTAATAAAATGTTTTAAAAGAAACTTAAAGTGCCTACCTGATAACTGTAAACCTATGTTGGACCACCATGTATAATGTATGTGTTTTAGTATAATGGTCAGTACATTTATATATACATTATTACATTAGATTTATAAAGCCCTAAAAGTCACTCCAGAATTACCCATGGGGCGTTATGGCTAGGGGTATGAGCCGCGAGCTACTAACCCCAAGAAAAATGTTTTAAAAGAAACTTAAAGTGCCTACCTGATAACTGTAAACCTACTGTTGGACCACCATGTATAATGTATGTGTTGTTAGTATAATGTGTCAGTACATTATATATACATTATTTACATTAGATTTATAAGCCCTAAAAGTCACTCCATAATTACCCATGGGCGTATGGCATAGGGGTTATGAGCGCGAGCTACTAACCCCAAGATTCCTAGTTCAATTCCAAGCAATGACCTGAATATTCCCCAAGATACCTAACAACAAACAAGATGAGGACAAATACCCATAATGTAAATAATGTACATAATTCCTCATCTCTTAAATATAGAACTGTACATTATATATGTATAATCTGTGTGTATGCATGTTCTATGTATAATGTGTGTTTGTATGCATGTTGTATGTATAATTTATGTTTACATTCTGTATGTATAATGTGTGTGCAGTCATGTTATACATGTAAAGTATGCATACACATGTGTATAATGTGAGTCTGTACGTTCTGTGTGTGACATGTGTGTGTTTGCATGTTGTATGTATCATCATTCATTTTCATCACCATCATTTAACACCCGTATTCCATGCTAGCATACGTTGGAATAGTTTAACATAATCTATGTTCATGTTGCATATATTTTGCATGTGTGTGTATGTGTACACACTTGCTTGAGATCACCTTTAATTGTCTCACTTCATTATTAACACCATGTTCCATTCCTTCCAGCTGGACCCATGGTTATGATTGCATATTTGATAGTATGTTTGAAACCTGTACAGTCCTCTATACCTCTTATAGACCAGATGAACAATACACGGCTTATATGGTGGTCTCTAGGCATCATGCGCAGCTTCAGATGGGTGAGTCTCTGTATTACTTAGGCTTTAAATTTTAATCATGCATTCATATGTCATAGAAGAACTGGTTATAGTACTATTGATGTCTTAGTGCAATAGATGTTATAGTATTATCAGTATTGTAGTACATTGATGTCATGCTACAGCATATCCAGTATTATAACTTAGGCGGCAAGCTGGCAAAAACATTAGCGCGCTGGGCAAAATGATTAGCGGTATTTCATCTGCCGTTACGTTCTGAGTTCAAATTCTGCCGAGGTCGACTTTGCCTTTCATCCTTTCGGGGTCGATAAATTAAGTACCAGTTACGCACTGGGGTCGATGTAATCGACTTAATCCGTTTGTCTGTTCTTGTTTGTCCCCTCTGTGTTTAACCTCTTGTGGGTAAAGAAATAGGTATTATAACTTAGTGTTTGATAGAACGACTTGTTAAAATTGAGGAGGTGGAAATGTGAGGAAGTGGTTCAGTTTCTCTCCACATCAAACAGACCCTGATGCAGGATTACATGAACTAATTACATTTCTTCTGGCTGAATCATTAGGATGACAGACCAAATGCTTTATAATATTTCTACTGACTCTTTATGTTCTGGGTTCAAATCTTATTAAGATCAACTTTGCCCTTCATCCTTCTGAGATTGTCAAGTATCAGGATTGATGTAACTGACTAGCCATCTCCCTCACATCTGTTAGCCTTGTGCCTAAATTAGAAACAATTATTTATTACTCTTATTAAAGCAGTGGATTGATAGAATCATCAGAGCATTTGACAAAATACTTTGTAATATTTAGTTTTAGCTCATTAAATTCTGAGTTCAAATCTTGGTAAAGTTAACTTTGCCTTTCATCCCTGTACAGTTGATAAAGTACCAGTCAAGTACTGGGGCCAATAATATTGACTACTTCCTGCAAAAAGAAGAAAGAAAAATTTCTGGACCTTGTACCTAAATTTGAAACAGTTATTATTATTATTATTTGATGAAAGCACTCAGCTTATTTTGCTGGGTATGATGGAAAGTGTCAGCTATCCACAGCTAGCAGACTAAGGTGATACTTGTTTACATTCTTATTATTACTAGCTAGCCCCGTGCCATCAAAAATGACAGCTGATTGTCTTATTTTATATATAAATAAGGTACGTAATAATCACAGATACAAACATTGACATACTTCCCTTGAACACACACACACAATATACTCACACAGTTAAATCACTGATTTTTCTTTTCAGCGTTGAATGTTCACCATCCCAATTCCATTGCACACACACATACATTCACATGACTCCCATTTACATACACACACATATACACAGGCAGAGTTGAAACACTGTTTGATTTTCTTTTTTTCACTGTAGGACTTCCTTTGTCCCACTACCAAGTTTGCCATCACCTCTTCCTTCCTTATTTGTCTATCACCCCTTCTTTTCTCATTCATATGTTGCAATGGAGAAAAACACAAGAGTATTATTAGTAGTAGACTATAATAATACTCTTTTATCATAGAAAAAAAAAACACTCGATAGGGTGGCTTTTAAGTTAGTATATAGCTTTTAAGCAACTGACCCTGAATGGGAAGATCTACAGACAGATCTCTGACTTGTTTTGGAGAATTTGTTGCAATTGCTTCCTCCAGAGTCATATCCCAATGATGATCATATTCATCACTAAAAATCATGTAAAAAAAATCACCAAAAACAATTGGAGTAATGAAAATGCAGGAATCCAAAATTTCAGGATTGCAGGTCCGGATTCGGCCCAAAATGTTTTTAATTTACTCACGGAGTTAGCCTTTAGATTATAAAAATCGTTATCGTACAAAAAAATTTGTCACAAAAAGTCATGTAAAGAAATTGCAAAGTTCAAGGAACTCCTACCTCTACTGACAACTAAGGGCCTC
Organism: Octopus sinensis; assembly: GCF_006345805.1. NCBI lineage: Eukaryota > Metazoa > Mollusca > Cephalopoda > Octopoda > Octopodidae > Octopus > Octopus sinensis. The sequence continues at coordinate 24,235,007 of NC_043002.1, read as the reverse complement.
TTGCTCAGGGTGAAAGGTAGACTGTATGATGCAGTGAAACATGGGCCTTTCTTTCTTTCAATTTTCTTTTATCATTTCAGAATATGTAACCCCACCCACATTTTATGTTTGTCTTTCATCATTCGCCCTTGTGACAAATAAATGAAATCAACATCATCATCATTATTAAGCAAATATTTTCTGTTTTCTTTGTTTCAGGTGTGGCAGAGCACAGTGCATTCTCTATTTGAAGTTTCTCTCTGCCATTTTTTTATCCTCATGAAACCAGTTGATATCTGGCTGTTAAAGAGGCAGTTTGCACCTCTGCTGCTCCTTGGCCTCAGCCTTGTACGAGATCGATTCATTCAGTTCATCAACAAGGTCTTCTTCTTTCTCACCATCCTCATCACTTCACTGACTGACCGAAAACTGAGACGACAAGGAACGGGCACCATATTCTGCCTCTCCATCCTCTTCCTGCCGGTCGTATTGCTACTGATAGCTGTTACCACGGTGATAAGTGCACCACTGCTGCCACTCTTCACTCTGCCGCTTCTCTTCATTGGTTTCCCGAGACCAATCAAGTTTTGGCCAGCTTCAGTAGGCAGTTCAGCTAACATCTGTCCTGACTCTATCTACTACCGCCAGTTTGCAATGGCCCTTGTTCGCAGCCTGCACAGTGCCTTCACATCAGGATCCTTAGGTGAGTAAAGCATACATTTCCTTCTACATTTTTCTATTTTTTCCTTTGATAATTTTCACTTCCTCCACCTCCTCTGCAAACACAATTCCACCACCAACTCTACAGCCAGCATCTCACTCTGTCATGGTCCTACTATTTGTTTATTTCATCTTGGCATTGAGACTAATCCAACTGCAGGATAGTGATGGTATTTAGGTTTCCTCATCATCGTTATCACCTACACCAGCATGGGCCTGGCTGGTATATAAAAAGCACCATTGGAGCGTTGGGCCTCAAAGAGGCAGTAACAGGTGACTGAGACCTTTGGTGATATACTGTACTTGTGTAGACCTGTCAAGCCAAGTAAAATCATAGTAGTCACGGTTGATGCTAATGTCATGTCAATGGCCCTCATGCCAGTGGCACATAAAAAGCACCCACTACACTCTTAAAGTGGTTGGCGTTAGGAATGGCATTCAGCCGTAGAAACCTTGCCAAATCAGCTGGTGCAGCTCCCCGGCTTACTAATTTTCAGTCAAATCTAACCATGGAAAACGGATATTAAACGATGATGATGACAACTGATTCTTAACCTTTTTTACCTATATTCTTCTTTGATTCCTATTTTATTCAGATGGACCCTCATAGCCATTCGATGTTTAAAAAAAATCCTATTATATTTTAAATAATATATAATTTTAAATAGATAAGTGTTATTAGGAATTGTATAAAAAAGATTGTTAAAATATTTTGTGTTATATTACAAATTTTATTGCAGATAAATTTTAACAACAAAATCTTATACGGGCCCTTACAAGCTATATGGACCCTCATTGGAAACCACTGACCTATCCTGTGGTGTCATATGCTGTTGAGATTAATATCCTCATCCTTATTCCTTACTAACAGGTGAGGAGGGATCATAGTGGTGGTAGCTTTGAGGTGTAGCACATTAAATAGGTTTACGTCAGGTCTTGTCTGTATGCATAAAATTTCACTTGCATTGTGGAATTCCTCCTCAAGCATTGCTGTCAAATAAAATGAATGTTACAATCCACAAGGTTTCTTTTTATCTGTCAATAACAAGAGAGCTTCTATGTGTTCACTTTACTTTCTAGAAATAGTAGCCAAAACTCTCTTAAATCACATCTTGTCTTAGATAAAGGATATATAAGAAAATTTAGTTCTGCATGCTTCTAGAAAGGCAAGATGGTTGTGGATGGAATGTCTACTCAGTTAGGATTAACTTGAGCTTAAGCAATATCAACAATCCTTGCTTAATTTGTCTGTTATCTCAAGAGGACAGTTTTTGCCAGACATGTTTATATTTTAAATTAATCTTTTTTGTTTTATTTTTTTTTGTTTTCAGGTGATCCAAACCCAGGGAATTTTTATTTGGTACGTTTCCAAGACCGTCTTGCCTGGATCAGTGTGTTGGAACAAGGCAGTAGCCACGTGTCAATCAGTGTGAAGGGACTTGAACTTCAGGAGACTACGTGCCACACAGTTGAGGCGACACACATCGACACACACTTTGAGAGTACGTTTGAACCCCACCTGCACGGCAGCACAGTATCATCAGCATTCAGTTGGAATTCCTTCAACAAGTACCCATTCCACACGCTTACACCTTATGATGCGTTCCCGGTACAGACCTACTCTGATGCACGCAGTGTTCTCATTGGGGTGATTGACTCACCCAACAGCCTGTTGATTGCAAAATCCTACTTTCTTAAGAGTTTTGTTTGGTTACTGCTTCACCATGTGTTTAAAGTGAAAGAGAAGAAGGAGGAAGGACAGATGCCCTTTATGGAAAAAATGCCCCAAATTATTGACATTCCTGGGGAGAAGTCTGAGAAAATATCCATGGCTGATCACGACCTTTTTGCTGTGGGTAACAGTTTCCGAATAGATGCCAGCCAGGCTTCATCACGTCCCTCTACAGCTGACTCCTCCATTGCAGCCAATGCAGCTGCTGCACAACGGCGCAAGTTATCGTGGGCGTCGTCTGTTGCCAGCTTCACGGACAGCGTCTGGTCTGAGGACCGGGACACCCTGGACAACCGAAAGAAAGCCCCGATGACTGTGCTGAAGAAGGACCAGATCTCACCCATCACCATAATTGTCCAACCTCGGGCCAAACCAGAGATCACTGAGGAGTCGGAAGATGATGATCTGTTTGTTGAACCGTCTGTGTTTGGTTTACCAGTTACTGATATCAACAGGTCAGTCACATTTTACAGTAACATATTCTATTCATATATCACTATTGCTGTATTTGTCATTGTCACTTTTTACTCATTATCATTGTCACATCACTGTCAATATCATCATCATTATTGTTCACTTAACTACCTCTACTACCATCATAGTCTACATCACATCAAGACCACATTTATATATGCATTTATAAATACAGATGATTTTGTATAGTTGTTGTGGTAGTACTGATAGTGGCAGTTTTTGTTATAATAAGAGTTATTTATTTATTTATGCGCCCTTTTCAAGCCTAGCCAGGTTCATGGGCCCGGTTTCTGTGGCATATGTGTTCCCCCCAGCTGGATGGGATGCCAGTCCATCGCAGCATTACTCAAGAAACAGGAAGAAAGAGTGAGAGAAAGTTGGAGTGAAAGAGTACAACAGGGGTCACCAACAGCCCTTGCTGGAGCCTCATGGAGCTTTAGATGTTTTCGCTCAATAAACACACAACGCCTGGTCTGGGAAATGAAACCGTGATTCTCCAACCACAAGTCGACTGCACTAACCACTGGGCCATTGCACCTCCACTTATAATAAGAGTATTGGTTACTTAATTTCATTCACCTGCTTTCTCTCTGTGTATCTTTAGTATCTCCATCACATGCATTCCTTCTGTCTCTTTCTTCAGTATTTCACCACAGCCATGTTACTCCAAGAACCAACAGAAGAAGCTACACTCCAACGGCAGCAGCAGCATCTACCGTCCCCTGACCAGCCTTGCTGGCTCCCCAGACTTCAAATGCATCTACTCGTCACAGTTGAGCCTCCCAGTTAAATGGCGTGAGTTACCAATTGAGCCAACCTGGCTCCTTAAACTCCAGGATAGCTTCCCACGTGACTGGTACACCTATGTGCTGGGGCAGCTTGCCTGGAGCGCAACTGACCAAATGCCCGTTGAACATGTGATCTCTGAAGTGGCAGCCGACACTTTGTTAATGAATAGTTATTCTCAGCTTACCATGGCCTGTTCATCAGTATTTGAGTCACAAGGTTTGTCTACTTTGGTTGTTTACATTACAGTTTTTTATTTTTCTATACAGACACAGGCATAGCTGTGTAGTAAGACACTTGCTTCCTGACCACATGATTCCAGTTTCAGTACCATTGCATGGAACCTTGGGCCAACCAGAGCCTTGTGAGTGGATTTGGTGGGTGGAACTGAAAGAAGCCTGTCATGTGTGTGTTTGTGCCTGTGTCCGTGTCCCCTACTACTGCTTGACAACTAGTGTTGGTGTGTTTATGTCCCTGTAACTTAGCAGTTTGGTAAAAGGGATTGATAGAATAAGTACCAGGCTTATCAAAAAATAAGTATGGGGTTGATTCATTTGACTAAGAACTCTTCAAGGCAGTGCCCCAGCATGGCCACTGTCTAATGACTGAAACAAGTAAAAGATAAAAGTTATTTGACCCTCGAATCAGCCCTGATTCAGCAGACTTATGATCAAAGAGTATCCAGTCATGATTATCGCATCTTTTTTAAGAGTTATATATAACTAAAAATAGATGTGTAACTATAGCTGCTATTTTTAGCAGAACAAGCAACCCTGTAGGGACTCTGTTCTTGGCTTATTCTCATTGTAGCTATTTTTGTGTTGTTGTCACTGTGGTGGTAGCAGCTGCTGCAGCAGCAGTTATGAGGGTAGCAGATTAGCAGAATCATTAGAGCATGAGAAAAAATATTTTGTGACATTTTGTTCTGGTTCTTTACATTCTTTAGATTGAGTTCTAATCTCACCGAGGTGAGCTGTGTCTTTGATCCCTTTGGTATCAATAAAATCAAGTACCAGTCACATACTGAGATCATTTTAAAAATCCACAAAACTCTCAACCAAAAAAAAAAGTGTTCTGTCCTTTTGTCTATATCTGAAACAATTATTGATAAGGATCAGGCAGAATCATTTAAATATCATATAAAATATATTGAAGTATTTGTTATGGCTGTTTACATTCCAAGTTCAAACCCTGCTTTTATCTTTCTTCTCTCTGGAGGCGATAAAATAAAGTGCTGGAATCAACGTAATCAACTAATCTCCTATTCAAAAATTGCTGACATTCTTCCTGTTTCTTTAAACATTTTTTAAGGTGCTTGGGATTGAACTTACACTAGACTTTCTAAGTGGACAGGTACTGGGACATGGTTAGAGCAGGGTGGATGATCTGTCTACCCAGAAATGGGCTGAGAGAAAGTTGTCCCTGAATGTTCAAGTAGAAGTGGCAAATGCATATATCACATCCATTATTTATTACTGCTTAACCAACGTGTCTTGCTCCGGTTTTCATCCGACCAGATTGCAAAGACTGCTCTTTTATTTATTGTGTATGGAACACATTTCACTGATCAGAAGGTCCATTTGTTGTCAACACCCACTGGAAAGAGTTTGGTATACTATAGCTGATGTGTGTGGGGATGTGCTGAGCCTATGGAATTAGTGGAGATTCTTGGACAGTGAATAAGTGCAGTAGCTGTTTGTGAGGCACATTCACCCACATTTCATTTCTTTGACAGAGGTGCAGTTCTGTGTTAAGTGAAGGCTAAATTTGGATGGATTTTGCAATATGAGTAGCTGTTGCTGGCCCTTAAATCAGCCTACTTCCATTTCTGGCTCAAAAGAGTTACTGTGAGTAGTCTCCCTCAACTCTCTCAGACCATGTATAGTTGCTTCTGAAAAAGACAGACAGACAGGGACAGCAAGAGAGTGTGAAGGGGTAGAATTGATTCCAGTATTTGGCTGTTGTTTCATTTATTAACCCTGGGAGGATGAAAGTCAGTGAGATTTGAACTTGGAATGCAAAACTCTAGAAGAATTCTCATTAAGCATTTTTATAATATTTGACTGCCCTAACATTGATTCTATTTCATTACTAATCCAGTGTACATTTCTTCTGCTTCAGATGTCCACTCACCTGCCAGCTACCTTTATAAATATTACATTGGTAATATACCCTGGAATGCTATGTGGGACTGGTTAGCTGAAAACAAAGACTTACAGACGATCGTATTGAAAGCTTTTAGGTACTGTTTTTTTTTCTCCTTTTTCTGACCTTTACTCATTCTGTGATTTCTGAGACTACATGTTGTTGTTGTTTATCCCCAGTTAATTTTGTGCAAACTTACAATGAAGATGTTCCATTCATGACAATTCTATCTTTTACTCATAATATATCTATGAAGGCATGTGACCTAGTTGGTAAGTATTGAATTCAAGACCACAAAGTTGAAAGTTCAATTCCTGTAGCAAGTGGTACATTGTGTTCAACAGGATACTTCATTCCACATTGCTCTACTCTACTCAACTGAAATAAGTACCAGCCAATTGCTCTTAAAGCCCTATAACTCACCAGTTGTCACATCCTCGATGTATCACCGGGTCAAGGTTGGGAGGGCCAAGAGCATATTTATATCTGTTTGTGATTACATAGACACCTAAAACAATTTGTGACAACATGGTTCTTGTTACAAAGTTATTCTCAAATCTGGGTAACAGCTGTAATAGTTTTTAGTGGTGTATCTAGGACTATATATTTTTTTTTATCAAAGCTCTGTGTTGATGATGTCAGAGCTAAGGGAACACATAATGAATGTTGCTGCAGTTCCTAATTCAGATTTGCACATGGGTGACTATTACTGAGTGTTCATAGGTTGTTTTTGACTGGAGAGTTCATAGTTCACTGTAAATATATAGCTCGAGTTAAATATAATCTCTAATTTTTTTTTTTCCCCTAATTAAAAATGTTCTTTTAGATATGGTTTTAAATTAATGATGGACGAGGTACTGATGAACCCAATCACCAGCCATGAAGAACTGAAAGAATTCCTTGAGGACTATGACCAAAATTGGTTTATTGGCTTGGAGTCAGATCCTGACTGGAGCCGAGCTATTTTGGCAGGAAAACCACATCTGTTTTCCCTAGGGCACAACACCTCACAGGTATGAACTGAATTGGAGAACCATTGTGTTTTTGTTTTTAACTCTTGGACTTATAAATTTTTCAAACTAAGAAATGGATTAATATTTATTTCTTAGATGGTTGGCATATTTTTGTTTTGATAAAGATTTAACATTTGTGTGTGTGTGTGATAGAGATAATAGGCTAACATGCTGCATGGAGGGTAATACATGCTTATGTTTGTTAAAAGGTTAATACATATATGATTCGATTCTGAAAAGGCTAACTGATTTATAGTTGTCAAGCAGCTGGTTATTAAAAGTTTAACTTTCTACCTTTTGATTGTCTTTGTTAAAAGATTAGCATGTTTGTTTTTTGTTGAAAAGTTATGTTTCTTAAAAGACATTTTGATTTGCTTGCATTTCTTAAAGAAGTAACCTGTTGTAGGTGTATGTTTGTGAAAGTGTTAACCTAAATATCATTATTATTTACTGTCAGTTTTCCATGGCATGGGTTGGACGGTTTGACAGGTGCTGTCCAGACTCCAGTTGTCTCTTATGGTATGGCTTCCACACCTGGATGCCCTTTCTAATATCAACCACTTAACAGAGTGTGCTGGGTGCTTTTTACATGCCACCGGATAATATGTTTAAAGTATTTGTATTCATTACAGGGTTAATGTTTTTAAGTCTGATGAATGAGCAACATCAGTGTGTTTATAGGACACCTTCATTCTTTTCTCTCTTTTTTTCAGGCAACATACACCAGCCGAGTGTTGACCTTACAGGATGTCATGATACAGGTGGGTCACCTGAACCCAGAAGTCGTACGTGGTCAATGGGCCAATCTCAGCCTTGAACTCCTCTATTTCACCAATGATGATGAGGAGCGTTACAGCATCCAAGCCCATCCGACCATTCTTCGCAATCTCACCGTCCAGGCCGCTGATCCACCTCTTGGCTACCCAATCTTTGCTTCAGATCCGATATCCATACCAATCCTTTGAAGATCTCCTGATCTGTTACAAAAGACAAATTAAAGAACAAAAAAAAAATATATTTAAAACAATAGTACATAACAAAAAATTTAAATAATACAAACAAAATACTCCAGAAATAATAATAGTAATTATTATTATTATTATTATTATTATTACAATGATATAATAACAATAATATATTAATTTAAAAACAAAAGACATCTGATTTGGTACAAAGCCAATTTTATACTGTAGAAAATACAGTCAATTGAATTTATCCCCTCAGTGAATTTGGTGGTATTTAATTGGTTGATGACATACAAAGCCAACTCTGATGGGGATTGGATTCAGAACAGTGAGGCATCGAAATGGATACCATAAACCGTTGGTGAGGGGTGGGGGAGAGCATCTGTCTACTATTTCTGACATCACCACCACCATTCTGTAATATTAGTAATAACCAAGTAAAATCAAAAAGAAATGTGCTGAAAATTATGGTTGAATGCCGACTATATATATATATATATATCAGTTGCAACTTTAAATGACGCACACACAGAACACTTTCTTCCTACACTACTATGAAAGCTGGTGTTTTTTTTTGTTTTTTCACCTAAACAGATATGGCCTAATCTTATGCTGGTCAGATGTAAGTGTAACATAAGACAGATGAACAGGTCATTTGTTTTTTGTTTTTTTTTAACAGAACAGTGTATGTGTGTGTGTATAAAACAAAACAAGAAAGTTTGTTCATAAATTTCATGTATTGATGTGTGTGTGTGTGTGTATATATATATATATATATATATATATATATGATGATATGATGATATGATGTATAAACTGTTATTTTTTAATGCTGGTACAATATTGGGGTTTAGTTGTCTTTTCCTTGTCAAGTGTACTTATGTGTGTGTGTGTATACACACACATCTGGTCATACACAAACTGTCCTTTTGTTGTGAACACAACTATTGAATTTTTTTGCCTACATAGATGTGTATATTTCATATGTATGCAGGATTTTATTCCCAGATATATGTGTATGTGCAAGTCTATATATGTATGTTTATGTTTGTTTAAATATATACACATAGGGAACAGTAAGTAGGTTGTACTCAAGAGAGAGAAAGCAAAAGTGTGCGAGAGAGAATTCAATACACGTTATTTGTAGAGTGTTATTGCAAGAATTGGAAGTTCCTATTCTTTGTGAAGAAATATTTGGACTGATGACACACACACACACACATACATACTTAAGTGTGTGTTTGTGTGTGACATTCAATCAGTTTTTCCTCACAGTGGTGTCTTTTTGTTTTGTTCATTTTTGAAATGTGGACAGCTGTATATAATATATGATACAGAAGTATGTTTCCCATCCATTAATACAATGGTTGTTTTATTTAGACAGTTGCATAGTTCTTTGTGTGTATATGTACTTGTGTGTCTGTGTGCATGTGTGTAAAATGATTGATTGATTAGTTTATACATTGGACCACTACCAGTTCCTGAGTTATAAGTTCATATCCCATATAAACATTTTATTGTGTCTCTTGATATATCACTTAATTTGACACACTTCAGTTCATATTATTGTGGGTAGGTTGAGAAAGTTAGAGACCAATTCTTCTGAGAATTCTACCTCTGGTAAAACAGATTCCTATCCAGAAGTTTTATTTCACATCAGTTTTATTGACCTCTGGCTCATAGAGGTATTATTTTTTTTTTACAATGCATGTGTGTGTGTGTAAATGTGATTGTAATTGTGGATATATCTATTCATATTTTCATATGTGCATGTGTAATGTGGCTTATGCATCCATTACACAGATTATAATTTTCTGCCTGTGCTCTTGTTGTATAGCCCCACTCAGCTGTGACCAAATTAACTGATGGCTGAAATAAAGCCATTTGAACACTTCATGTTAACCCAACTAATACTGTGAAAACTTTAACCACAAAATCACAGTGGAATTTATAATGAAATTTTATGAAAACTGCAGCAATTTAAAATAAAATACAATTGACACTTGAACAGGAATTGAACACAAAATACTAATATAACTATCTTTTCATTAACCTTTAACATGCTTGGACACATCATGGCACCATATGAATTTTCTCCCCTGTAGCTGCAGGTGCATTATGTTTCATCGAGAGGGAAGAAAACTCATATGGCGACGTGTTGCATCTACAGTGTGCTAAAGTTTAATTATATAGTGGAAACAGACCAGTGTCCTTTCAATGATACATTGGCTTATATTTTTAAATACATGTTAAATATTGATAAAAATCTCAGGCATCAATTAGCTTTTCCACTACATCACTCCCTCACTTTTATTAATAGGTAGGTTCCCATATGATACATAATCCCAGCATTGAGAAAACATTAAGAGTGTGCTTAATAAGAAATTTAGCAACATAGTTTACTGGTTAATATGAAGGTAGAGCATTTTGTTAAGCTGATTTTGCCTGAAACTTAAAAGACATGTGTCTGTGGAATGTTCAACCTCTTAGATACTAATTCAGTTGATCAAACAACTGAATCCTCCTTGTCAAAACCATTTACTTTACTGTTGGATGGACTATCAACTAGCTCAAGTCATGAGTTAAAATTTTCTGCAGATTTTACTCTGAATTGCTGGAACAAATATTTAACTTCATACATGCCTCATGAAACAAGTATTAGGTTTTCTGAGCATGCTACCTGTGATAAACTGTTAGCCTACATCAGTGCTGGAGAGATATATATCTTCTCTCACATGCTTAATGCTGCAGATCAGTCTTTAAGTAAATATTAGTCTTTATGAATTCCTGTGGAACATGGTGATCAATTTTTCAAAGGTTGGTTTATTTACATAGAAGCTCCCTTGTTGGGTGTGAATATGTTGTGTTAGTATTGTACACAGTGATGATTTGAATTGTGTGAGAGAAAATTTGGTTGGTCTATAAATAAAAGCTCTCCCTCCCTCCCTCAGAAATTATATCCTTTGAGATACAAGCATTGGGAAGTGGTGGATGTTTTGATACTTAAGAGAATGTAGATACCTAATTAAGGAATGGTTGTTTTTTTTATATCAACAAGTTAACTGAAGTCATATAAGCTCTCTCTTTTTCTCTCATCATTGGATCTTGTCCTGTGAATAAAAGATTTGTAAAATTTGGTCTCAGCATGAGTAGAGACTGTTGGGAGTGGGTTGTTTTTAATATTTTTGTATGTGAGGGAAGGTGTGACTGTGTTGTCTTGACAGATTCAGTGACTTGACAAAGATGCTTCCTCCTCATCTAATATGCTTGCATTCACTGCAGTCAGGTAGGTGCTTTGGCTACTACTTCATCTAACACTGCTCAACAAGTGCCCATCCAGCAATTGACTGATATATCTTTGTCTATATATATAATTCCAAACAAGAAAATAACCTTTTCCCTTAAATTGAGTTGAAGAGTTGTTCTTCACTGAACAGGAAAACTGTTTACTCATTGCAACAAGAATACAAAAGTTAAAAAGAACAAACTCTTTAGCAGTATAAATTCAAATAAAGTTTATCAAAATTCTGCTGCTGTTTTATTTTTTTCTCTGCTTCTTTAAAATAAATGTTTCAGTATTGTTATTTTCCCTATGTCTATTTCTGTTGTAGCCAGTTTTTTCTTCTTCATCATCATCAACATCATCCAAATCAGCTCTGATTCAACAGACTTATGGTAAAAAAAATTCTCCAACTCATGACTAGCCATTTGTTACTTAGTCTTAGGACTATATTTATCCAAAGTTTCTTTCATTTATGAAAACAGTAGGACAGATTGACTACCATTTTTGCAGGTCAGGAGACCACACAGAGACTACCTCATTGGCTCAAAGCAGATCACTTGTGTTACAGTGACAATGCCATTCCACTTTGCTCACATTGTTTAAAGGAGATGAGCAAGATGCTTTTAACCATAATTAGATAAAACAAAATCTGGAAATATGTTAAATCAAAGTTATAAAAATAAATTCCTAACGATAATCCTTGCTATTTTAGATAAAGGAAAGGTTTATATATATTAATCTATATATATATATATATATATATTAATCTCTGTGCCGGTGGCACGTAAAAAGCACCCACTACACTCACGGAGTGGTTGGCGTTAGGAAGGGCATCCAGCTGTAGAAACATTGCCAGATCAGACTGGGCCTGGTGCAGCCTTCAGGCTTCCCAGACCCCAGTTGAACCGGCCAACCCATGCTAGCATGGAAAGCGGATGTTAAACGATGATGATGATGATAATCTGCTTTTATATGGAACAGTAGCAAAGACATTAATACTAATTCTTTCAACCTAGTTGTTAGCTAGACCAAAGCCAACAGCTAGGTTGCTTATTATTTACTGGGTTGGTGGGATGGGTAGTGCTCATGATTTTGCAACCCTACCTAGACTGGTGAGAATGATTCCACTAATGTTTGTCTTGAATTTTTGTAATTCCAGAGAACCAATATTCTGGAAAGGAAAGCTGATGTAGTTGCAATTAATGTTGGGATTGGACACAAAGTGTGAGATAAGTGTGATGGGGGTGCCTAAATGGAAGTGCTTGAGTCTGGTCAGCTACAAGAATCATAGGCCATTATAGTAATGAGAGTAAAAACACTAAGAGAGAAAACTGTACACTTGTGGCCAAAGGCTAAAGCATGTCTGCGAGCAACTTTATGCAATCAGTCAAGTGGCACTTTTCCAGGAAGTGTCCCCTGCCTCGGACTTTTCCAGGAATTCCTTCTCCGCAGGCTTTTCTGGGAAATCCTTCAGCTCCTTGGACATTTCCAAGAAGTCTCTCTTCTTTGAACTTTTCCAGGAAGTCCTTCCTCCCCTCCTCAGACTTTTCCAGGAAGTCCTTCCTCCCCCTCCTTAGACTTTTAAAGGAAATACCTCCTCCCCACTTCTGGCTTTTCCAGGAAGTCCTTTCCCCTCTTCGGCCTTTTTGTGGAAGTCCTTCCTCCACCTGCTCGGACTGTTCTCGGAAGTCCTTCCTCCACCTCCTCAGAATTTTCCAAGAAGTTCTTCCCCTCCCTGGACCTTTCCAGGAAGTCCTTCCTTCCCCTCCTCAGACTTTTCCAGGAAGTACCCCCTCAGGCTTTTCCAGGTAGTGCCCCCTCCTCAGACTTTTCCAGGATGTCCTTCTTCCCCTTACTCTTCAACTTCCTTGCAGTTTTCCAAGAAGTGCCCTCCCTAGCACGCCTAGCAGTAATGATGATGCAGATGATGAGTGGTGTTGATAATGATAATGATGCTGATGATATATATTGAATGCAAACATTGCTTTTATATACATGCTTTGTAGAGTATCAATAATTGCTGTGGACTGAAGTATCTTATGGTCTTCAAGAGGTCCCATCACTGGGGATTCAATCCTAGTTATGTATCCTTGGTGATAAGGAGGGATTACCAAACAAAACAGCCTACCATAGTTAATGGTGACTACTGAGATTGAGATACCACTTTGTTTAAATAGTAACAAAAAAATGGCTCATAGATTACCTTCTGATTGGCTAAAATTTTTAATTCATTAAAATAACATTCATTGCAAAAGTGAAGTTAAACTGGTTGTGTATTCTAATTCATCATCATCATCGTTTAACGTCCGTTTTCCATGCTAGCATGGGTTGGACGGTTCGACCGGGCTCTGGGAAGCCAGGAGGCTGCACCAGGCTCCAGTCTGATCTGGTAGTGTTTCTACAGCTGGATGCCCTTCCTAACGCCAACCACTCCATGAGTGTAGTGGGTGCTTTTTATGTGCCAGAGGAGGCTGGCAATGTCCACGATCGGTTGGTGCTTTTTACATGCCACTGGCACGGAAGCCAGTCAAGATAGCACTGGCATCAGTCACGTACGAATGGTGCTTTTTAGGTGCCAGGGTAGGCTGGCAACAGCCACGAATGGTTGGTGCTTTTTATGTGCCACCGGCATGGAAGCCAGTCAAGGCGGCGCTGGCATCGGCCACGTACGGATGGTGTATTTTACATGCCACTGGCACAGGTATTGCAACCACAATTTCCATTATTTAGAAGAAAAAAATTGTTCACATACTACTTATTTTTGATTTGCTAAAATCACACGCATGACAGTACAGTGAAATCAAACTTCCATCTGCATAAGATAATTACACATCTAATATAATTTGTTAATTACCTTTATAACTGAATAAAAGATATTGTCAGGTTTTGATAGAATACCTCAGTTTTTCTTAAGCTTAATCGCAAAATTTCAGAACTCCATCTAACATTTTCAAAATAAATGTGTGGCACTTTCAGATTAATAAGTTAACGTGGTGCAGTATGTAGACATTGCTTAACCCTTTAGTATTGAAACCAGCCATATCAATCCAAATTTTTCTACCTTTCTTAGGTTGAAACTGGCTAATCCAGTCTCTCACATCTATCCAACAATGTCATCCTAGAAATATATAAACACAACATTCAAATCTCAAAAGCTACAAGATAATGCATAATTAATTGAAAACAATGTGAATAAATAAGCGTTACATATAACTAAGTAATCTGAATGCTAAAGGGTTAAGCATTTGATCGAGTTTCACTTGTAAATTTGATTTAAAGACGAATTAACACATGGTGTATCGGGTAGATTACTAGATTTGTTGCAATGGTATCATAGGTGTAGGAGTGCCTGTGTGGTAAGTAGTTTGCTTACCAACCATATGGTCCTGGGTTCAATCCCACCGTGTGGCACCATGGGCAAGTGTCTTCTACAATAGCCTCAGGCTGACCAAAGCCTTGTGAGCCTTGTTTCCCATTTAAAGTTGTTTACAAAATATAATCCAGTTGTATAGATTGAAAATGAAATAGGACCTAATAAACTATACAGCAATGTTCCGAAAGTAACATTATTTAGATAAACAAACAGATCTGTTACTCGCTTTTACTTGTTTCAGTCATTTGACTGTGGCCATGCTGGAGCACCGCCTTTAGTCGAGCAAATTGACCCCAGGACTTATTCTTCGTAAGCTTAGTACTTATTCTATCGGTCTCTTTTGCCGAACTGCTAAGTTACGGGGACGTAAACATACCAGCATCGGTTGTCAAGCGATGTTGGGGGGACAAACATAGACACACAAACACACACACACATATATGTACGATGGGCTTCTTTCAGTTTCTGTCTACCAAATTCACTCACAAGGCTTTTGTCGGCCTGAGGCTATAGTAGAAGACATTTGCCCAAGGTGTCATGCAGTGGGACTGAACCCGGAACCATGTGGTTGGTAAGCAAGCTACTTACCACACAGCCATTCCTATGCCTATCTACCTGTAAATGTTTCTATTCAAATAGAATCACTGACTTAGCAATCTTCACTTGCACATTTCAAAATTGTGTTGGTCAAAACCTAAAGGATATGCATTCACTAATACTGTACAAAACAGGTTCTCAAGTTTTGTTTTATGGTACCCTTAATTATGTATACAATGCACTGCAGTACCCCCACCCACCCTTTCATATCCTCACCAAATTCCATGGCACTCTATTTCTATTGCAAAGGATTAAGTGTGACAAGGAAAAAGAAAGTTAATATAAGTACCTTATTCTATTTACTATAGCACAATAAACTTCTTTACGTTATGATTGCTGAGTTATGCTAAATGACATCCATAACAGCTTGCAGGACACCAATCATACTTCAGATACTATTCATACAAATTCTAACTCAAAATATTCCACAAGTTGTGAAGAAGTTTCAACAATATCTTCACAGATATTTTCAGAGGAAAATGTGTGATTTAAGGGAGATTTGGCTGTCATTTCTAGCACATCCCAAGACAACCCTCCTTGTTTCTTTCTCACTCTTGCATGTATTGATGTTTATCAATATTTTCTCCCCATAAACACATTTATACTATGAAAAATAAATTTGAAAAATTTATGATTTTTTTCAATTATAAATTGTTTCAATTTATAATTTAAAATATTGGAGAGCCTGAGTTCATTTCTGGCATTTATCCACAGAGACTTCTAAAAAATAGGTATATAAAAGATAATTAATTTTATATAGCATACTTTTCTGTGAGAAAATGTTGTTTTCTTACACATGGCCTCACTTAATTAAGGTGGGGGTAAAAATATAAATTATCAATTTTTTGTTGATGTTTATATCTCACCAATGGAACACGTGTGGTCCATTGGTATCATCATTAAGTGGGGAGAAGAGTAAAAAAAATCATAAATTTTCCATACGCTTTTTCATAAAAAGATGCTCCCCATCATTTTGAAGGCTATAGTGAAAAACAATTGGAAAAATCCACATCAAAACGGAGAAATTCTAACTTCTGTGGTCTTCTTGATCCGAAACTCCTCTCCCCACCCCTTTGAAAAATTCCGCTCCCCACAATTTCTTTATAATTGTGATCGATGTCATTTGAAAAACATTTGTATAAACTTTCATTAAAAGATACCCATTTTCTTGAAAGTTATGAGGGAAAAAATCGGATTGTGTGAAGTTTCCCAAAATCCTCTCCCCGTCCCACCGGGAAAAGATTTTCCCCACAAATTTCTTTATAATCATAATCTATGCCATTTGAAAGGTATTTCTATAAAATTTCATTTATGCATATATTTTCCTGAAAGTATGAGGGAAAAATTGGATCATGTGAATTTTCCGAAAGTCCTCGTTCGTTTGCGCAAATTTTTGTTTTCATATTCGTTTCCTACACACTTTTTTTACACCTATTAAGACTTGTTCATTTTTGTTTTAGTGACCAATTTCTTTTTTTCATTTTGTTTAGAAAATACCCTATTACCCCCGCCTCGCTTCCCTGTTTTCAAAAAGCTAAGAACTCCATATGTTTTACTTTCATCTGATGTTTCACACATGCGTAGATGCGTAAATCTCTCCTGAAATAGCAGACGAAAAAATATCATACTACCACCAGAAAACACGATATGCTAGAAACGACAGCTAAATATCTGGAAAATATATTTTTCTACTAATTTAACGACCCTATTTTTCTTCTGTTTTTTTTTGTTTTTTTTTAAAACATAAACAATACCCGCAAAAAAATTGTTTTCAGGTGTTATATATGTTGTACGATTTCTGAAAAAATGTTCATTTGAAGTTTATATCGAGGATTAGGATTTCAGTTGGAGTTGAGTTGTAATTTTATGCATGCACACAGCAAAAGAAGATTGATGAAGGTTTTTTTTTTAATGCCAAACCACATATTATTTTCGTGTTTTGTTTATATAAAAATAGCGGCGATCTTTCGTTTGTAGATCGCTAATGGCAAATAATAATTCATACTGAAGTTTTACTCAGTCACAATTGTATTGAACTAAGTTTATCCACAACTAACTTCTGTGTGAAAGTGTGTGTGTGTGAGAGAGAGAGAGAGTGCGCGTGCAACAGAAATGTACACTGAAGTTTGGTATCAAAAGAAGTTATTTTAAACACACCTTTCTAAATTCCAAAACATTGCAGGCATGGCTGTGTGGTAAAAAGCTTGCTTCTCAAAGACACCATTTTTGGGTTCAGTCACACTGTATGGTACTTTGGGCAAGTATCTTCCACTATATAGCCTTGGGCCGACCAAAACCCTTGTGAGTGGATTTGGTAGACGAAAACTGAAAGAAGCCCATCGTATGTATTTGTGTGTCTTTGTGTCTGTGATTGTTCCCCCACCATTACTTGACAACCAATGTTGGTGTATTTACGTCCCCGTAACTTAGGGATTCAGTAAAAGAGACCGATATTAGTCTTACAAAGAATAAGCCCTGGGGTCCATTTCTTTGACTAAAAACCCTTTAAGGTGGTGCTCCAGCATGGCTGCAGTCAAAATGCCTGAAACAAGTAAAAGAATAAAAGAAAAATAGAATACTTTCAAAATTGGACTTCGACCAAGATTGTTGATCTCCTAAGATTTTCCTTCGATTTTGTTTCTTCATAACTTTCTGAAAAATGGAAAACGATGAGATGTGTATTGCACATCCCCCTCCAAAACAATTTCATTAAAAGATATCCAATTTTATAGACGTTAAGAGGAAATAAAGGGAGAGGGACACTTGTGAAGATGTGCCCTTTCTTTCTTTTTTTTTTTTTGGTAAATTTTGATCCTTTCACCTGCACGATTTTCACAAAAAAAAAAATCCATCATAATTATATATATCATTATACATCATCATAACTGTTTAACGTCTGCTTTACATGCTGGCAAGGGTTGGACGGTTTGACTGAGGACTAGCAAGCTAGGAAAATCTATTCGGGATTATTATATATATTATATCCAGTGATTTTAAGAGGTAGGAAAAGATATTTTATTAATATTTTACTTTTACTCCATTTCACACATACATGCAAAAACTCTAACGTGTCTTTTTAAAGATGAATTTATCGTCTATCTCTCTAGACTTCGTTACCACTAACTTATATAACCTCTGCATCTTCACTTATTATAATTAATAATAATAATAATAATAATAATAATAATTGTGTACAGTGCTCAGGTGCACTACAACTCATCTAAAGTGTATATATAATCAGGTGTAGTTTCGGCGGATTTCGGAAAGCATGAGGGCCTTAAAGGATGCAGTGTCATGGCAGTCAACAACTGACGCAGGCAGTTTATTCCATGCTTCAGCAACTCTGAGCGTGAAAAAATGTTTCCGAAAGTCATGGGAGCTGTGTTGCTTTCTGACTTTGTAGGCATGTCCACGTGTGTTAGATACATGGAGATCAAAAAGGTGTTCAGTGTTGTTGTTGGTGAGGTGGTTGATAACCTTGTGGGTTTTTACCAAGTCCGTCGCTAGACGCCGGAGCTTCAGTGAATCCATGCCCAGGGAAACAAGGCGCTCAGAATATGGTAGGTGTCTGATGGAGGGTATGCGTTTGGTTGCACGTCTCTGGACAGATTCCAGGAGGTCAATGTTCTGAGCAAGATAGGGATTCCAAACTGATGATGCGAATTCCAAGTGTGGTCGTACCATAGCTGTATACAGTTTTAAATAGATGGCTGGAGAGCGGCTAACAAAAGTCTTGCTGAGTGATGCCAAGACACCCTCGGCCTTCTTGACAATTTTAGAGATATGCTTTGTCCAACGCAAATCACTGCTGACAGTGATGCCTAGGTCACGTCATTTCAAACTCCTCTGAATTTTCAATCTAATGTAATCTACACACTCTCGAAAATGTATTTCTGCAAAATTATGGATAAAGAAAGAAATAGCCAAAAATATTTGAAGATGGGGGTGGGGTGAAATTTCCCAGGGTTCCACTCCACCTCACCCCGTTTTCCAGACCCCAAAAAGGGTTTTGTAGCATATTAGGTCACCGGAATTCAGTCAACGAAAAAAAAAATTCCAATTATTCCGGGATAGGGGTGGGGGGTCTGGTTTCCCACGCACCCCTTTTTTCCGAACAAAAATAAGGGGTTTGCAGCATATTATGAGGTCAGGGTGATTTTCTAAGTGAAAGTCGTGCAGATGCAAGATCAATGGGGGTGAAGGGTTCCACCTCACCCCACCCCGTTTTCCGGCCCCCAAAAAAGGGTTTTGTAGCATATTACGTCACCGGAATACATTCAACGAAAAAAAAAAAATTCTAATGATTCCGGGAATGGAGGGGGGGGGGGTCCCATTCCACTTTTTTCCGAACAAAAATATAGAGTTTGCAGCATATTAGGAGGTCAGGGTACTTGATTCAACGCAAAAAATCCGCCTTTTTTTTTGTGAAAATCGTGCGGGTGAATGAATCAAATAATACCCTTTTTTACGTTTTTCCTTAATTTTGCAGGCTATGTATCTCGTTTTACTTGGCCGCTTCTGGTGCCTTTCTATCACTGCCAAAATTAATTTCTCTTCCAAAGAGAGAGAGTAGATTTTACCTCTCTCCTTAAAATTTTCATGAGAATGTATGGAGGGAATATGTTGTCACAAAAATGTTAAAGCTTTGCTAACTTGATCGATATGTAAGTAAACCTAGATTAAATTTCATTTTATAGACACTTTGCTATCAATTATATAGAGAATTACAAACATGGTATGTAAAGATAAATTATTTTAATACAATATTTATGTGTACATTTCCATAAATGTTTTTCTTGAGCGCTCAAACCTAAATCATTAATTTAAATTAAATGTGACAAAAATAATTGACCCGGAAGAAGGCTGTAGTCTTTTCGTACCTCTATTTAAAGAGAGTAACCGGGAATTTTCAATTCCTTTTCACCGCCATTCTTTAAAACTTGTGTCGGGTCTTGCTAACTTAAATTTAGTTGGGTTTCCTGGTTTGTTTCTCTTTGCTATTTGTACGCGCTGTTATGTCCTCCCCTTTTGTGTTCAAGTCTGCGGACACGCCGACTACATCAGATCCGAACGATGTTTCCAGTATAACATCATTACTTTCGCAAACTACAGTAGAAGATGAAAAAAACGAGTTAAGCTTCTCCGGCCGGTCTCTGAAATTGAACGAGGCTGAAGATGGTCCGTATTTTATTATTTTTCGTTTTCTTATTGTTTTCGTTGCTTTCTTTCATTCTTAAATCATTACTCTTTATTTCTCCTATATACAAACAAACAATATATATGTGTGTTGATATATTGATTGTTCCATTAGCTGAAAAGAAGTAAAAAAAAAGGCTAATCTGAAATAATTAAGACATATCTAACCAAAACGTATTTTTCATAACAAGACAAATAGGATAATTAACTTTTTTAAAATAAAGTATTCATATTTCTTTATATACTTTTCGATTTGTCGTTAATGACCACGTGGATGAATGGGTAGGGAATGTATTTCTTAATATTTGTTTAGGTTTGGTATTAAAACCTAAAATCGGTGGTTCTCGATGTCCCTTGCGCACGGATAAAGAAATTATCACTTTGTACACTTTGCTTAATGTATGTATGTATATATATATATATATATATATATATATATGTATGTATATATATATATATATATATATATATATATATGTATGTATATATATATATGTATGTATATATATATGTATGTATATATATATATATGTATGTATATATATATATATATATATATATATATATATGTATGTATATATATGTATGTATATATATATATGTATGTATATATATATATATGTATGTATATATATATATATATATATATATGTATGTATATATATATATATATATGGTACTATATATGTATGTATATATATATATATATAGGTACTATATATATGTATGTATATATATATATATATATATATATATATATATATATATATATATATATAGAGAGAGAGAGAGAGAGAGAGAGAGAGAGAGAGAGAGAGAGAGAGAAGGACTATGTATATAGAAAACTATCGATTACCTTGTTTCCTTAAATCATACTTGCGAATAACACGTTCAAGATGTTCATTCACAAGAATAGATTTACTAAAGTCTTATATCACAGTTTTAAAAAAATCGACGAACATATACACTCGCCATTCAGAACACTGTGAGGACTACCTTCTAATATATATATATATTGTGCGTGTGGAAACAGAAAATTGTTTTCGACCGCATTTGAGTAAAAGCTTTTGGCGGACTAAATCTACGTCAGTTGATAAAGGCTCTTAAGAAAAGCTTGAAGTTCATAGAATATTATTATTGTTGTATTTATTTGCATCCATGTGTGTTTGTGATTACAAATATAAGGCAACAATAATGACGTCAATTACTATTCCTTGGTTGAGGTAAAGAATATGCACACTACCCGTTTTCGGCGTAACCCTAACCCTTAACCATCGGGTGTGCTTATTCTTTACCTTTGCCTTATTCCTTCAGGTATTCGAGTTGTGAATGATTAGGAAGTGTCCTGATTTGTTTTTCAGTGACCGACTTATACATATGTAATCAATGTTCAAATTGAATACTCGATCTTAAGTTTCACACAATGAAAGTTAGTCATAGCTACCAAGAGTGCCTCCCACCCTAGTCATTGTTTTCGAACAACTTTCAGAAAAATGGATATTTTTTAATGACATCTTCCACAAATACGCTTCAGATGATGTAGATTTCGATTACATCGTAATTTTTAAGTGCGTAATGCAAAATTAAATTGAAAAAGTCCGTCATAAGAAGCTCCCCATCCCGAACCATTTAGACGTGTTTGGTGGAAATAAATGGAAAAATCCTTGTCAAAACAAAAAACCCAACGTATGTGGGCGTGCTATTTCAGACCTCCCTCCACCCGTAATTTGTTGTAAGCATTTTTTCCCGGAGTGGGAAGAGGGGTTTCGAAACATTTACACTAGACAGCTTTGTTTCTTTATAACTTACAGAAAAATGGGCATGTTTGGATGAAATTTTCAACAAATACCTTTTATAGTGCGTAAATTACGATTATACCTGAATTTGATGTGGGGGAAACTGAAAGAAGCCCGTCCTATATATATGTGTATGTTTGTGTGTCTGTTTGTCCCCCCAACATCGCTTGACAACCGATACTGGTGTGTTTACGTCCCCGTAACTTGGCGATTCAGCAAGAGAGACCGATAGAGTAAGAACTAGGCTTACAAAGAATAAGTCCTGGCGTCAATTTGCTCAACTAACGGCGGTGCTCCAGCATGGCCGCAGTCAGATGACTGAAACAAATAAAAGATAAAAGAATATAATTCCAAATATTTAACATTATTATAAGTAGTAGTCCTTAGCTTAGATCTCTGATGTATTCTATTTAGCAGATTGGTGCTTCCCATCTTGGCTTTACTTCCTCATAACTTATTGCAAAATGCATGTTTTTTTCAATGAAACTTTGTAGAGATACAAATTAAAAGGTTTAGATTACAATTATATTGTTAAAGTTTATATAAGCAAAATTGATTGAAAGGCATTTGGACTGTTTTCTTCCCATACTGACTTTGTCACCAATTTTAATCATCCAAATATTTTTCACTTGGGTTTTCAGATTTATGTTCGAAATTTTAGCATTATGCACACCACAATCTCAAAAGCCATTTTTCTGCAAAATATTAGTTAAAAAATGTGCATAAGAGATAACAAAAGATTTATCTTTGTGTGTGTGTGTGTGTGTATTTCTTTGTAACAAAAGGCATTGACTGGTGTATGAAAGATCTCTGCTGATATATGCCAAATGTGTTATGAATTTGGTGGTGGAAGCCTCCCCTTGATAGACAGTTATTTTACATTTTACTTAAGAGAGGAGAGACATTGCCCATGATATGAGCAACCAAATGCATTAATTTCTAAGCTGTCAGAGATAAATATATTCAGTTGTTAATGTTAGTGTAGGACCAAAGAAGACTTAAGTAAAGTTAGAAGGGAGATTTTGAAAGTACCCATGCCAGCACCATGTAAAAAGCACCTAGTACCATCTGTGAAGTGGTTGGGATTACGAAGGGCATCCAGCCATAGAAACCATGCCAAAACAGACAACTTGTACCTGATGTAGCCTTCAGTCAAACTGTCCAACCCATGCCAGCATGGAGAATGGACGTTAAATGCTAATGAAGTGATGAACATGTGTAGATTAATCAGAATAATATAAACCTTTCAACACAGTATTGGTATTGTAAAACTGATGTTAAAATAATAATGATGATAGCTATGAACTCTAAATTTTGTCAAATTCCGTAATATTTATTGTTATCTTTTTTTCTATATAGCACAAGAAATCATTGATGCAATCAATGATTTCAAGAATATGTGTGCGTTACGTTTGGATGGGAATACGGTAGGACCGAATGCTGCTAAGGCAATTGCAAAGAGTTTGGAAAATCATCCAGAATTTAAAGTAAGTTGTTTGGAAATTACTATTATTATTATTTTTTAATGTATGAAAAAAATTTAATGTGATATGTGGTGTAGACTTGTACCAAAGTCAGAAGTCTCAGAATCATCATCATCATCATTATAATAATAATATGGTGTGGGAATGACAGTGCCAGCGGAAATGCACAATAGTTATTAGCTTATTAGTTTCAAGTTCAGAGTTCATATCCTACTGGTGTGGACAATTACTTTTTCCTTCTTTTAGAGTCAATAAAATAAAGTACCAATCAAGTACTGGGTTTAACTCAATTTGTTATTAGATCCCAACATATTTATGGCCTTCATCATCATCATCATTGTTCGACCGTGGTCGAGACTTTCATAGTCTTTTCAAATGGCTAATAATGTGTGTGCGCGCCACTACTACACACATTGGAAAGCATTGTACAACCAAGTACTAAAGAAGATCTTTCCTCCTCCATGAAACAAAGCTGTTCCCGCTGGACGTCAACCCAGTATTTCTAAGCTACGGACCCAGTGATTTATTGTAAGGTTATCTCCCTAGATAGATTGCCTTCACTACGGCTAAGGAGCCCTTTCTACCCCATGGCCTTGGGTCAATATTAGAATTTATTGTTATTTTTAGAATTGCTAACACACTGCACATAATGCTTAGTTGTATTTCTTCCCGGTTTATATTCTAAATTCAAGTACCAAGGTTGACTTTGCCTTTCATTTCTTTTGGTGTTGATAAAAGAAGTACTAGTTGAGCACTAGCTCGATGTAATTAACTTAGCCGTCTACCCCCTTAAAGTTGCTGGTCTTTTGCATATAGTGTAAAGAATTATTATATGAGGTGGTGAGCTGACAGAATTACTAGAGCCTCACAAAAATGCATTTCTTCTGGATCTTCACATTCTGGGTTCAGATTCTGTCATGGTCAAATTTTTTTTTTATCATCCATCTGCAATTGATAAAATAAAGTACTGGTCAAGTATTGGAGTCAATGTAATTACCTAACCCCATCCCTTCAAAATCACTGGCCTTTGTCCAAATTAGAACCATAATTATTATATCTAAAACTGTAGATTAGCAGAATTGTTAGTGTTGAACAAATGCTCTGCAGTACTTGTCTGTTTTTATTAACTGAGTTCAAATTCCACCAAGATTAACGTTACCCTTTCTTCCTTTTGGAGTCAATAAGATTAAGTACCAGTCAAGTACTGGAGTTGATGGCATTGACTAACCTCCTAAAATTGCTGATCTTTTTCCTAAATTTTAAACAATTATAATAAATTAAAATTTAAAGCAATTATTATTATTATAACTAGTGGGACCTGTGAATATTTCATGGAATTAATTGTAAACCTATTGGGTTATTTCTGATAACTTTATCCAAAAAACTGAAAGTGTAGCCTGTGTTGTGTCTGTATGGAAAGATAGTTGCTTATCTGCTAGTCATTGAAATGTGAAAGGAATTGGAATACGATGATTACTTAATGCATTTTGTATGTCGCCTTACTGGCACGTGAACAGACATTCGAGCGAGGTTGTTGCCAGTGCCGCTGGACTGACTCCTGTGCAGGTGGCACGTAAAAAACACCATTTTGAGCATGGCCATTGCCAGTACCACCAGACTGGCCCTCGTGCAGGTGGCACGTAAAAGCACCCACTACACTCGGAGTGGTTGGCGTTAGGAAGGACATTCAGCTGTAGAAACTCTGCCAGATCAGATTGGAACCTGGCACAGCCATCTGGTTCGCCAGTCCTCAGTTAAATAGTCCAACCCCTGCTAGCATGGAAAGTGGACATTAAAGGATGATGATGATACTTTATGCACAATTTTATAGACTTAATACACAGCACTCACAAAATAAATATTCACTCTTATTTTTCTATTTTCCCCATAAACAAAAAAAAGAATATCCTATACATATGATACAACCTTTAGTTAAATTGCATATGTCTACCACGTAAATAAGAATATTTCATGGAATTACACTTATGCACATGTTAAGTGATAGGTTATATAAAGTCTTAGTTCAATTTTTAAAACAATACACTTTTCACTATCCAATCACCAATGCCACCACCACCACCATCTCTCCTCTCTCTCTCCCTCCCTTTCTTTAACCTCACCGTCAGAACATCACCCCTCTGCTAAAATTATTATGTTCCTCCTACCTCACATCACAGACACTTCTCTCTTCTCTCACCCTCTTTCTGTCTCACTCTTTGCCTTATCCTCTTTTTCTCTCTCCTTTTTCTTTCTCCTCTCCTTCCTTTGAACTAATCATGTGAAAGTGTTACAATTACATTCCCTCTACCTCATGTCATAGATACTTCTCCTTTTTTCCTCTCCCTATTTTCTTTCTTCATTTTCTCCAATCACATGAAAGCGTTTCCGACAGGCTAAGTAACGCAATGACAAGCAGAATTATTATAAGATATTAAAATGCTGTGAAATGGCAGAAATAGATTGCTGCCTAAATCCCTTTCCTTTGTTCTGTACCTCAGTGTTCAAATATGACCAGGTTCACTTTATATTTCATCCCTTTAGTGTCAATAAGTGCTAATTATGTTATTCTACCTCCTTCCTTCACAAATTTGTAGCCTTTTACTGGTGGTTATTGATTGGAAGAATCACTAGAGCATTGAACTGAATGTTCTGTGATATTCAGTTTTCCTCTGTACATTATCAGTTCAGTTCCTTCCAAGGTTGATTGAATAAGTACCAGCCAAATACTAGTATGAATACAGTGAACTATATCTAACACCCTGAAATAGAAAACCTTATATTAGAAATCATTATATCATTATTATCCTTGTTTTCCATCAGCCATTTCATGCTAATATTAGTGGTATAGGTTTTATAGTTTTATAAATTTTATAGATACTTTTATGCTAACCGCTGAAGGATGGATTAAAAGTAGCACCTACTTATAGTTAGACAGGCTTGAAGTAAGTAAAAATGTTGTTTTTTAAGGATGCAATGCAGCAGCTTGCACTTAGCCTATAAGTAGGTTGGCATGCCATTGTTGTGAAGGCAAGTAGCTTAGTGGTTAGGGTGCTCAACTCATTAATCAGTTCCCTGGCCTGGGTTGCACATTGTGACCATGAGCAAAGCTTTTCATTTGACACTGCTCTAGTTTAATTAACTGTAATGTGTGTTAGCTGGTTGGTGGTTGTGCCCTTCTAGCAATCACATCCTAGATATTCCTTTAGGTTAAAGTGGGAGAGCAAAGAGAGTGTCTATGTCTGCTTGCAACTCCATCAATATCATCATCATCGTTTAACGTCCATCTTCCATGCATGGGTAGGATGGTTGACAGGAGCTGGCCAGGTAGCAAAGCTCTCCTAGGTTACTGTGTCTGTTTTGGCAGGGATTTTACAGCTGGATGCCCTTCCTAACACCAACTACTCTGCAGAGTGGATTCTGCTTTTTATGTGGCACCAGCATAGATGAAGTTAGTTTTGGCAGGATTTTTACAGCTTTTTGTGTGGCACAAGCACAGTCGAGGTCAGTTTTGGTATGTTTTTACAACTGGATTCCCTTCCAAATGCCAACCACATTACAGTGTGGACTGGATGCTTTTAGCATGGCACCAGCACTGGCAGAGTAACCAAGTAACTCACAAGACAAGGAATTTTGTGGAGAGAAACTTGTGTCAGAGGATGAAAGGTTAGAGTGTGACAGAAAAATACTTGCTTGTGAGTTATAACTGGCTATAAACTGTATAATACCAATGTTGTATTTGACATCTTTGTTATGAACTTGACTTGTGTATTAGACTTTATGACTTAACCCCTTAGCATTCGGATTTCTGTGTCAAATGTAATGCATTTTAATGTATTTATTCACTTGTGTTGAATTAATCATTCATTATCTTGTAGCTTCAAGATTTCAATGGTGTGTTCGTTTATTTTTAGAATGACATTGTTGGGTAGATGTGAGAGGTTGGATCTGGTTAGTTTTAACATAAAGCAAGTGGAATATTTGGGCTGATTGTGGCTGGTTTAAATGATTAAAAAAACGTGAAGGTGCATGGCTTAGTGGTTAGGGTATTCGGCTCATGATCGTATGGTTGTGAGTTCAATTCCCGGCGTCATGTTTGCCTTTGAGCAAGACATTTTATTTCACGTTGCTCCAGTCCACTCAGCTGGCAAAAATGCATAGTACTTGTATTTCAAAGGGCCGGTCTTGTCACACTGTGTGTCACCCTGAATCTCCCTAAGAACTATGTTAAGGGTACATATGTTTGTGGAGTGCTCAGCCACTTGCATGTTAATTTCATGAGCAAGCTATTCTGTTGATCATACCAGCTGGGACCCTCGTCGTTCTAATTGACAGAGTGCTCCAATATCCTCTCATATGCTTAAAAGGTTAAGCAGGTCAAAAGTTCAAACCATTACACTGTTTTGGTGTCAAGTTTTTTTGACAAAAGATTTTCATTTATTTTTCACTTATTTCATTTTAATATAAAGTATACTAGCCATCTCAATATGGCTAACCACTAGGGGTGGGTGTTACTGTAGCTTTTTAGACCACAGGAGATCATCGTCTCCAGCTGGCTTTAGACACAATTTCTGTGCTCTTATGATATTTGCAAAGGGAGGTCATCCCCTCTCGTAAACCTAAGTGATACGCATGGACTGCAATTTCAAGATTATTGTCTCTTGTCAACACACGGTAATCACCGGTTTTCGATAAGGAGAGACCTGTTTGCGAATATCTATTTAATGTTTTTCCCAGTAACCAGCTGGAGACGATGATCTCCTGGGGCTAAAAAGCTACAGTAACACCCACCCCTAGTGGTTAGCCAGATTGAGATGGCTAGTATACTTTACGTTGTCGAGCGCTTACTGTTTACATCTCGTTCAGAGATTTATTATCATTTTAATATGTTTGGAAGAAAAGCAAAATCAACTAGAATATGGTGACAGTGGTTCCAGTAAAACAATTTGCAACTCAATGAAGCAAGTCTTTGACAAAGGATTTCACTAACTTGCATTGTAAGTTTTAAATCCTTCCATGGGCCTGAGACAACAAAATACCCATTCCCTTGTTGCTTCTTTGAAGGATTTGACATTTTCAGTTGTACTCTGATAAACCAATGGGTTTGTAAGTTATTTTAAAGAGACCAACATGTTAGTTGTAAAGTTTGAACTTATGACCATCTAGCACATTAACCTCCTTGCTACCTACTATGTATTTCAAAAGTAATTTTAATGTCATTTTTCCTTTACTCCATTTTCTAGAGAGCTCTATGGAGTGATATGTTTACTGGACGACTAAGGGAGGAAGTTCCACCCTCATTGGTATGTAGAATTTTGTTGTTCTTTATCTTCACCATATCTCTTCTTCAGCCTCCTGTCTTTGTCTTGTTTGAAATAATAACGATGCTATTGTTATCAATTTCATTTTCCAATTTCAGTTGTTTCCATTACCACTTGTTACATGACTCATATTGTGGGGTCTTAAAATTATGACAGTACCCATTATGCAAATTTTGTTGGTGTTTTTCTCTTAATAATAATGAATAAGAAAGGCTGTGGCTTTGTGGTTAAGAAGGTTCTTCCCACCCATGGGGTCTTGGGTTCAGTACCACTGTACAGCACTTTGGGCAAGTGTCTTTTACTCTAGCCCTTAGCCAACCAGTCTTGTAAATAAATTTAATGATGTCTAGACAAGGATACACACACATATATATTATGTGTTTGTGTGTGTATCCTTGATTAGACCTCATGTAATGGCTGTAAATGAGCATCACCATCATACTAGTGAGATTGTTCATTTCCAGTCTTCTGTGAAAAACGATGTTGGGACTAGTCTTTTTTAAAGGCAAGAGCAAGAGATTTGGCTGCTACTTCTAACAAATTGGGTATCCATACCATGTTTCTGTTATTGGTTTTTCCTGTGTATTTTATCAAATAAAGGTGGCTTCCACTACTCAGGAAATCCTAACTTCATCATCATCATCATTTAACATCTGCTTTCCATACTGGCATGGGTTGGACTTCTGTATGTTTTTGGCAGGGTTTTTACAAATGCATACCCTTCCTAACACCAACCACCCAGCACATTGGACTGAGTGCTTTTTGTGTGGCACAAGCACAGTCGAGGTCAGTTTTGGTATGTTTTTACAACTGGATTCCCTTCCAAATGCCAACCACTTTACAATGTGGACTGGATGCTTTTTACATGGCATCAGCACTGGCAGGGTCATCAAATAACTTGCAAGTAAAAGACCCTTTGAGAGGGGAAGGAGCATCTTGTGTCAGATAATGAAAGGTTGTAGTGAGACAGACAGATAGGAACAGGTGTTTTGCTGTAGAGGAGGTACATCGTTACCAAACCAGAGAGATTGAAATCTGAATTTGTCCATGTGTTGTGTGCTGCAACAACTGTTGAAAGTAACTTTCTGTTTCTGGCCTTCTGTAACTTTGGCCCACTAACCACTAAACCCTGAAATGAGGATGACAGTGGTTAATATAGTTTTATCTTTTGTATTTTCCAGAAAGCTTTAGGTTCAGCTGTTATGACAGCAGGAGCTCATCTGGTGGAACTAAATCTCAGTGACAATGCATTTGGTGCTATTGGTGTGGAAGGAATTGAAGAACTCTTGCTAAGCAGCTGCTGTTATTCTTTGAAAGAGCTTTACCTGAACAATAATGGACTTGGTATCAGTGGTGGAAAGGTAATTATTTTCCTGTTTGAACACATGAACGCATCTTATGTAATGACACGTGTACATAATATCTTACCTTGTTTTCTAATGACATGTCTACAAAATCTTGCTTTCTGATATATGAACATAACATTATGATACATGAACAATGTTACATTGTGATATATGAGCCAAACGTGTTACATTGTGACATGAACATATTTTATAACACATACTGTACTTCCTTCTGCACAAGTTGCACTATTTTATACTTGATTTTAACTGGAAAAACTGAGGTGCAATGTATACATAGGACAATGTAAAGCTACGAAGGGGAAAAGTTTTGTACCAAGATTTAGCAAGACTATGCACAAGTAAATACAGTAAATCAAATTACATCAATTTGAAAGATGTCATTAAGTAGTTTGGCTCAATTTTCATACTCTTTTTTTTTTCTTTTTGTATTTTTACTCCTTGTTTTCCTGGTCTTTAAATGTCAGTCTATTAAGTCCTAATTACTACTGGGTAGGTAGGGACTATTTTCCACCAGGCAGAGTTGTTGTTGTTCACTGTAAACGTTTTATTTATAATTCAAGGAATACCCAGACATATGACTTGCATTGAATTCTAATTCTGTGATTTAATTTTAGCTTTGATAATGATGATGATAATCCTTTCTATTATAGACACAAGACTTGAAATTTTGTGGGAGGGGCTAGTCAATTATATAGGCCCTAATGTTCAGCTAGTACTTATTTTATCAACCCTGAAAGGATGAAAGGCTAAGTTGACCTTGGTAGAATCTGAACCCAAAATGTAAAGAGTGGAAAAAAATACTGCAAAGCATTCCTTCCCATGCTGTAATGATTCAGCCAGCTTGCTGCCTTAATACTTACACTAAATGCTCTCCCCTCCTTTAATAGGAATGAACAGGCAGTTTTACTTGTGTTTGGTGGCTGTGGTAAATGTGCCGTGAACAATGTTGAACGAATTGATGATAGACACCTTCATCTTTCGTCAAGTCCTCATCTACTTTTTCAAGTTCCACTTGGAAAGGAATTAGAGTGTGAGGAGGGAAGTGCTCTCCTCTGAATTATCAAAGGTGGATGACCAGTTAAAATGGTTAGAGTGAATGGAACCACTCAAAGCATATGTTTGTACATTGGAAAACATCTGTTGGAAGAGAGCATATACCCTTGGTGGATCTGTGGAATTTCTTGATTGGACCGCATTGGTGGCTCTCTTGTATCTTGTGGACTGTATCATCATATATTTTGTCTATTATGTATACTTTTCAACTCATTTCTCTCTTTACTTTTTTTCCCTCCTCACCTTATTTTATGTACCCACTCCCTCTATGTTGTAGCTTGTCTTGTAATGTCCTCTTTTCTGATGCCTCTGCGATGAATAAAAGAAATTATTTTTAATACTATTGTTATTATGAAAAAAACCCCAACTATTTCTAATTTGAAATACTGTAGATTTCTCTATTTTGTAGCTGCTGGCCAAAACTATGTTGAAGTGTCATGAAACCAGTGTGGCTGCTGGCACACCATTTCAGTTGAGTGTTTTTGTATCTGGACGGAATCGGTTGGAAAATGAAGGAGCTACTGCTCTTGCACAGGCCTTTAAGGTAGACTACTTTTACATTTGTTGAAGACATTGACTTATGTCGTATATTTTCTCTATACCACTCTATCTTTCTCTATTTTTCTTGCAGACCATTGGTTCATTGGAACGTATTGAAATGCCACAGAATGGAATCCAACATAAGGGTATTTTGGCCCTTGCTAAAGCTTTAGCCTCAAACCCTTCCTTAAGAACTCTTAACCTCAATGATAACACATTTTCAGAAAACGGAGCTCAAGCTATGGCTGAAGTAAGTTACAAGAAATGCTGGCAAATTCAATTATTGCTTTTTTAATTTATTAGTACAAGTTCTTATACTGGTGTCACATAATCAATTATACTCTCCCTCCAAAAACTTGCAGTCTTGTACCAAAGGGAAAACCTTATTGCATTTGTACATTTTCTACAGAAAAGGTTTAGGAGCTTATAGTTCTTTATTCTGTACCCCATCCAATCTATTTTTCTGTAACTATACTAAATGTTATCAAAATAGCAAACATTTTACTGTGAATGATAAGCATCAAACTAAGAAAGAAAAGAGGAACAGGCCAACTGATTAGCCTGTCCTGCTTTTGCAACTTGATTAATATGCTACTGCTTCTCCACTGTTGAAATAATCCACTTCCATATAATTTGAGTGACTATTTCTAGTTAGTCTCCAGCCCATTCCCTTCAATATCTCAGCTACCAGCCCCGAGAGATCTTTTACTTTCCCTTTCTCTTTCATGTAACAGTTATACACTGTACAGATCTTAACAACCAACCTTTATGTTAATTCATCTCACTTGGTCTGTCCTCACTTATATTTTTTGTTGCAGTCTTTCTTTATGCCAATGGGGAAGGTTCCCTCATTGGCATAAAAAAATTGGCTGTAATCTGACCTGCTTGGAAAAGCAACCAATTTCTCTCAAATCATATCTTACTATCTTAAAAAAGTATGGTACATTAAATAATGTAATCCTAGATATATGAAAGGGTGGAATAATCATAGTTCAGTTGGCATTGACCTTATCTCTGTTCTGTTTCTGTCCTGGGGCTAAACAACAAATCATTATGTAACTTTCATGATTCTCTGTCATTATTAGTTCAAAGGTTGTCGGCAGAAACAGTGAAGCACAAAATTCATCTGTTTATTGTCTGAGATATACATTATATACTAAGAAGTTTACTATGTCAAGGCACATGGTTTAGTGGTTAGTGGTGGACTCGTGATTGTAAGATTGTGGCTTCAATTCATGGTCTGAGCAAACCACTTCATTTCACGTTGCTCTAATCCTCTCAGCTGATAAATGAGTTTTCCTGTGATGGACTGGCATCTCATCCAAGAAGAAATATATGAAACTGGGAAACTAGCCCAATGTTCTTTACTGAGTAATGTCAACTAACCAAGACGTTTACTGGAATTAGTTCATTCAATTATACATTGCACCTTCTGCTTAATTTGCTTTGTGACTAGTCAAGAGAAATCATAATCGTGTTATTTAAACCCTAAGTCACAGCTCTGATTGTCTAATTAGAGATAAATTTGTTTGTTATTTCTTGCAGGTCAAGTATCTACACAGCCACTTTACACTTTGGCTCATTATTATTATTGGCAGAATCAGTAAAATTTCAGACAAAGTGCCTTGTGGTATTTAATTACATACTTTTACACTCTGAGTTCCACTCCTACCAAGACATTTTACTCTTCAAAGATGAATAAAATAGTACCAATCAAGTTCTAAGAACAATCTAGCTTTCTGCTTCTTTTGTTAGAACCTGTGTCTGTGTGTCTATCTTTGAAATGATGATAAACGTTTAGCTGAACCTGTGACCCTGTTTTGATACCCATGTAAAGCATTTCTCCTAAGTTATATTCCAAATATTCATTTAAAAAAAAACAAGAAATAATGAAACTGTCAAATTTCCTATTCTTATTAATTTGTTATTATTTCTGCTTATGTATGAGATCAAGATATTATCAATGTCTTCTCTCTAGGCCCTTCCAAAACTGCAGAGGCTTGAAGTAATTAATTTTGGTGATTGTCTTCTGAAGACTGGAGGTGCAAAAGCTATAGGTGAAAGTTTGAAGACATCACATCCATGTTTAAAAGTGAGTTGTATTCATTTTATTATTGTCAGATTTGTTGACTTGCTAGTTGTAAGAGTTTTTAGATAGATAAACTATTGTGCTGCGACTATCCTTTTTCTTGGTGCAAACCTAACATTAAGGTATTGTGTAAGATGTCAAAAGAATTTGGGGACCTGACTGCTGATCAATTAATTGTCTCTATCTCTAGTTTAATCATCTTATTGCCATATTTCTAATGATGTATACTGCTTATGTGCTTCAGTAAATTCAGAAATTGACTAGGAATGCATTATGTCATCATCATCGTTTAGCGTCCACTTTCCATGCTAGCATGGGTTGGACGGTTCAACTGGGGTCTGGGAAGCCAGAAGGCTGCACCAGGCCCAGTCTGATCTGGCAATGTTTCTACGGCTGGATGCCCTTCCTAACGCCAACCACTCTGTGGGTGTACTGGGTGCTTTTTACGTGCCACCGGCACAGGTGCCAGACGAGGCTGGCCAACGGCCACGATCGGATGGTGCTTTTTACATGCCACTGGCATGGGGGCCAGTCGAGGCTGGCAACGGCCACAATCGGATGGTGCTTTTTACGTGCCACTGGCACTAGGCCAGTCGGGGCAGCGCTGGCAACGGACACATTCGGATGGTTCTCTTACATACCACCGGCAATGGTATCACAGCTGCAATTTCCATTGAAGTAGATCGATTAGCAAAATAACTTTTTCATTAATTATGGTGTTTATATGCAAATCATCATCGTTTAACATGTTTTCCATGCTGGCATGAGTTTGACAGGAACTGTCCAGGCTCCAATTGTCTGTTATGGCATGGTTTCTATGGTTGGATGCCCTTCCTAATGCCACCTACTTTACAGAATCTGTTGGGTGCATTTACACAGCCCAGTATTAGTGCATTTTATGTGGTACCAGCACCCGTAAAGGACAAGCCTGTATGTATGGATGGCTGTGATTTTACTTAGCTTGATGTATCATCTCATGTACAGAAAATTGCCACAACTGTCGGTCCCTTGTCATTTTCTCAGTGATAAAGTTATAACAAAAGGTTCTGATTTGTATATGATCATTTTCAAACAGACAATTTTTTATAATAGAATCAACAGCAGTGTCAAGCAGTTTGGTTTGGAAAAAATCAAATCTCTTTATAATAATTTACTAGAGTTGTGCGTGTGTGTGTGTGTGTGAGTATATGCTTCCAAGCCATGTAGTCTTGGGTTCAGTCCCACTGCATGGCACCTTTGACAAGTGTCTTCTACTGTAGCTCCAGGCCAGCCAAAGCCTTTTGCGTGGATTTGGTAGACTGAAACTGAAAGAAGTTCATTGGGTGCGTGTGTAACAGACACTTACATCAAGTTGAATATAATTGTCTAAAAACTTGATGTCTTACTGTTTTGAGTTGTATTCATAAAACTTGCCCCTGGATCTTAGTGGTGAGCAACTTAAGATCTAGGCCTGTCAGAACAAGAGTTTTGCTCCTAAGTTAGGCTGTTGTCATGAGGAAGCTTTGATTTATAAATTCTAGATCTACCTGTAGATGGAAGTCATGTCAAGGAGAGAACAATTGACTTCATCAAATGATAATCACTGCAGATACATTTTGTTTTTCATTATGCATGTTCACACAAGAACATAGCTACACCAAATGACTCTCTAGATACATTGTCTGGTGGAGAGCTGGCAATTACAAAAAAAAAAGAGTAAGAAGTAAATGGAGTTTTGTTACATTAGATGAATGAGGTAAAAACAAGTGTAGGTTCATTATCTCAATGGCTTGGTAATGACAATGATAATCATTTCACGATTATAAATTTTGTGAATTATTAAACTCATTTTTAGGATATTTATTTACAGTATTTATATCTACAGTTTCAATCACTTCAATCTCTAGTTGTCATTTGGTAAAATCCCAGTTTAGATTACTCTGTCAAATGTAATGCTTATTTCTTCATATTGATTTCAATTAATCATGGCTTGTAGTTTTGAGATTTCACCAGTGTGATTGCTTATTTTTAGAATGACATTGTACAGTATTTGTGAGAGGCTGGATCTGGTCTGTTTGAACATAAAACTAATAGATTATTTAGGTTAGATATAGCCATTCTAAATGCTAAAGGGTTAAATTCAGTTTAGGATCATGTAGATATCCAGAGATTCAACACTTGTTGATCTGTGATCAAAATGTAAATTGTAGGTATAAATATTTTCAATACACCCACTAAAGATGATATTAAAAGATTGGAAAAATTAAATTTAATCAATCCATCTCAGATATTTAAATCTATGATAATTGCTGCTTGTATGATAATGTGACTTTTTCAAATATAAAAATATATATTTTCTCCTGTTTGTAGCAACTTATATTAAGTGGTAATGAAATAGGAAGAGATGGCGCCAGTGTTGTAATCAAGGCAATGCAGAATAAAGAAAATTTGGAATTTGTAGAGCTCAATGGTAAAGTCTTTATTCATTTATTTGTTTGTCTGTTCATTTATATCTTAATGAAATAATTTGAACTCCTGCCTATTGCATGGAGCTGATGTGAGAGCACTAGTGTGATTATTTGACCTATAAGAAATAACAAATCAAGTCTTGAATGAAGGTGGCTTTGGATACTGTAGTCATAGACATAGCAATATAATTGTCTGAAAAAAGAGATTAGGTAAAGCACCTTGCTAAATGCATTTCAAGCTAATAAGGAAGCCTATATATGGTCACTTGACTGGCTAGAAATAGCAGCAAATCTCCATCAAATAACTTATTACTATATTAAGAAAAGTACATATTGTATACTTAGTCCTAAATATCCTACAAAGACAGGATGGTCCTAGCTGAATGCCATTGATCATGGGCCTGCTTGATCAGGGATGACTTGCAGCTTAACAACTGACAGCATTCATTGGAATAGTAGTGGAGTGACAGAATCAGTATAATGGTAAATGAAATACCATGTCCTGTCTCATTACATCTCGTTATGTCCTAAGTTCAAATCTTACCAGGCCAGTTTTGACCTTTCACTTCCCATAGGTTAATTAAGTCACTGAAGCTGTTGTGAGCTTAATTAACCCTTTCGTTACTATATTTCTGACCAAATTACACCCCTTATGTGTTTCAATTAATTTCTAACGTAATCATAAATTTAGTCTGGGTTCATTAAACAACTATAACTTTTTTATTTATCGATATATTAATCTGATTTTTGGAAGATAATTTAATGAAATATTCTCAACCAATTCTATACTATAACTTTTGTCACAAAGTGACTCTATTTGCTGGTAGATACAGGTAAATTGAACAAAATATAAAATTATTAAAATTTTGTTCAAACATTGCTATAGAAAATGGGTTATTAGCTAATATTCAATTGGGTATACAACAAAATTTTACGATAGAATTTGTTATTCTGGGTAACTTTCTGATACCCATAATAATATTTATGGCAAAATAGTCTTAATTTCATTTAAGGTTGTGGGAAACCACAAACTATCCTTTCTTTCGCTTTGTTTACGTTTAGCGTAACGGTTCGTTTCTGCTGTAATGATTTCAGATAGGCTCAGTCGAAAAAGTAAATAGAAATTGTCTAAGGCGTTACCCTTCTGGGAAAGTCTGTGGCTTGGTCCAGTTTCTTCAGAAAAATTACCGAAAGAAACAGTTTTTAAATTTTCACTCCATTCAGGTGCCAATTCGTTTTCTTTATCGCTATCGGAGATCTCAGATTCACTGTTTTCACTTTCGGAAAATGAAACATCAGATTCATTATCAAATACCATGTGTTTTTTTTTTTCAGTCATAGAGTTAGATTTATGAAGGTCTTCAGTAGAAAATCCTTCGAATTCTGACTCGCTGCTTGATATAATGAAATTCGTATCCATTTTTGTCAGAATTACAAATTTTGAAAACAATAGGAACAAATTTCGGAAAAAAATCTCCCAAAATTCACGGAATTAAAATTACACTTCGATTATTGTACAAAACTGTAGTTGAACTGTTTACGAAGTATAATACGTGTTTTCACGAATGTACTGAAGAGATTTGCTCTGATATTCTCATTTAAATATGAATAGGTAAATTCGGGCGGCTTTGGGCGATTTGGTTTCATAAACCAAAATTTTTTTCGGGCGGCTTTGGGCGGTTTGGTAACGAAAGGGTTAAAGTACTAGTGATACAGTGAGGGTTCATTCAATCATTTTTGCATTTCCTCTACATACTTCTGCCCTTATTTCTGTCTAAAAATCATTATTAGAAATAAATATTACTTTGCAGTGTTTTATTCTATCTTGTTTTTTCCTAAGTTCAATTCTTTTTAGAATTGGTTTCCTTCAGCTTTGTGCACATGCATGTAGCGCACGCACTTAAATCTACAAAAAAAAAAACCCATTTACATGCTGATATACATAGATGCATACATCTGTCCTGTAATTGTGATTTTATTATCACTAATGCATGAAAAGTGGTCTTACGATATCTAATATTAAGACATCTTTATTTTCTTTCTATTAAATAAAATACTTCTTTTCTCCTTTTGTTTCATGATTGTTGTTGCTTTCTTTCAGAAAACTGCATAGGTGAGGATGGAATAGAGAATATTAAGGTTTATATGGAGTCTATTGGGAAACTTGATTCTCTTGGTTCATTCAGGTAAGTGTCATCTTGTTTGATAAAATATTTAGTTCAGTTCATTCTTGTATAGATAACTGTATTGCTTGTTTAAATGCTGTGGAAACCAGGGTAAACTCTGGCATAATAAACTTGTAGGCTTTTGGTGGACCTAAGATGAGGCAATGTAACTAACATTACCCTTTAAGCTAGAAACTATTATTACAACAACAGCAATAATGACATTAATAATAATTTAGTAACACACTTCTGATCCACTAATTATACACTTCTCATGTTTGTAAAGCGACTTTGACTAAAGTGTTAAAGACAATTTTCAATGGTTGAAGGGTTGTGTAGACCAGTATCTATATCTTCACTTTCTGTAGTATTTTCCATCATAGTTATGTGTAAGAAACATCTGGTAAGTTATGTTCCAAATACAATGAAAATGTTAGCTATTTTACTAAATCCTTTCTACAAGAGATGACTGCGCTGGTATGGTCATGTGGTGAGAATGGATGAGGATAGCTGTGTGAAAAACTGTCACACCCTAGTGGTTGAGGGAACCTGTGGAAGAGGTAAACCCAGGAAGACCTGTGATGAGGTGGTGAAGCACGACCTTCAAACATTAGGCAGCACCAAGGCAATGACTAGTGACCGAGATCTTTGGAAATACGCTGTGCTTTAGAAGACCTGGCAAGCCAAGTGAGACCATAACCTCGTGGCCTAATCCAGTAGTGTAACCAGCCCACTTATGTGTACCTTTCTTTCATTGGACACTAAACTCTGCTTGTGAAGACCTGTTGAGGCAAGTGAAATCGAAATCAAATTTGCTGATGTGGCCGATGACAGCACCACCTGTCTGGCATCCGTGCTAGTGGTACATTAAAAGCACCATCCGAGTGTGATCATTGCCAGAGCCACTGACTGGCTCCCATGCCGGTGGCATGTAAAAAACACCATTCGAACATATTTCCAGCGTCGCCTTGCT
This sequence comes from Octopus sinensis, assembly GCF_006345805.1. Lineage (NCBI taxonomy): Eukaryota > Metazoa > Mollusca > Cephalopoda > Octopoda > Octopodidae > Octopus > Octopus sinensis. The sequence continues at coordinate 24,195,512 of NC_043002.1, read as the reverse complement.
GGCACTTGTGCCAGTGGCATGTGATAAACAACATTTGAGTGAGGTCGTTGCCATTGCCGCTGGACTTGCTCCTGTGCAGGTGGCACGTAAAAAACACTGTTCGAGCACGGCCATTGCCAGTACCACCTGACTGGCCCTCGTGCCGGTGGCACATAAAAGCACCCACTACACTCAGAGTGGTTGGCATTAAGAAGGGCATCCAGATCAGGTTGGAGACTGGTGCAGCCATCTGGCTTGCCAAACCGTCCAACCCATGCCAGCATGGAAAGCGGACATTAAACGACGACGATGATGTGTTTTTTTTTCCCCAAAATTAATTAAAACAAATCTGAAAGATTATTCTAGAAATATATTCAGAAAAGTGTTTAACAAGTATTCATTTGCTCAATTAATCTCACAACTGCACTCTAACCTTATAATGATTTGGCTTTGGTTTCATTTCTTCTTCAACTCTCAAAAATCATTGGTCAGTGATTGTAGATTCTTAAATGGTGGTGGTGTTGGTGGATCTCTGTCATTCAACAATGAGAATTCAGTTATTCAGTCAACTGAACACATAATCAGCAGAAATAGCGTATGCTCTTAACATAAACAGTAGAATCAGCATGACACTGTGTGTGATAAGGCTGTATCTTTGGAATTACAGGAACAATCCTCCTCCTGTACAATTTCCATCTATTGGTGTGGCTTAAACTTGGGGCTATAGAAAATGAAATTTGCCAAAGATGCTATGCAGTGGGATCAGACCTTGGATTTTGTATATTCAAAGTGAACTTCTTAATTATCATCATCATCATTTAACGTCCGCTTTTCATGCTAGCATGGGTTGGACGATTTGACTGAGGTCTGGCAAACCAGATGGCTGCACCAGACTTGCCTACAGATTCTTTGAAGACCACTAACTAAATGCTTTTTCCACTTAAACTGTAACATTCTGGAATTCCCTGCTCAACATTTTTGTCAGGAGCTCTCTATCAACTGCAGCCATCTAACCAGTTTAGGATTTTGCCCTTTAAAGGCCATGAACATTTCCTCTTTTGTCTAACAAAATTAAAAAGACTTGTTATTTATTTTCTACAATTTTCTCCTTACCTATGTTTTTCTAGCTGACATGGACCTATAAATAAATATGCAAGTGAAATATAAACTGCATTGTACTCTACATGTATTTGATATAGTTCTGAAGTTTCTTTTCCTTTTCTCAGTGATGATGAAGGTGATGATGAAGAGGACGAAGAGGAGGAGGAAGATGAGGAAGAAGAAGAAGAAGAGGAGGAGGATGAGGAGGAAGAAGAGGATGAAGTGAGAATATTTATTATTATTAAAAAATATTTTCTGCTAGTTCTCTATATTTGCACAAATGAGTTAGCTATTTGTAGGATTAACTGCATTTACAATTGTATGAAATCACTTTCTACTACTGATCATGAAGTAGATTTTTTTTTTCCCATATGATGTAATCTCTTTTCTGATGTATCATTTGCTCTCCTCTTGAAGTGCAATGTTTGGTAGTGAATGCCCAAGATTGGAGGTAAATGAGTTGTATATATATATACATATATATAGTCAAATCATCATCATTTAATATCTTTTGCAAGCTCACATGGCTTGGACGATTGAACAGAATCTGACAAGTTCATACTTCAATGCCTCCTTTGGTATGGTTTTTATCTCTAGATATCCTTCCTAATACCAATCACTTTACAGAGACTACTGGATGTACTCACTCTAATTTGTAAGGCTAAGGCCCCACTCAGTTGAGTGGCACTGTGGTAGAGGGAGATGACTTTGAGAGGTTAAAGTATGAAAGAAAGGAGAGGAATAGGTTTATTGCTGTAGAGGAAATACATGGCTGTTTTTGTTTAACCCTTTAGTGTTTAAACCGGCCATATCAGGCCAAATTTGTCTTCCTGTTTTATGTTCAAACCAGCCAGCTCTGACCTCTCACACCTATCCTACAAAGTCATTCTAAAATTAAACAGGGACATCATCAAAACCTCAGAGTTACAAGATGCTGTACAATTAATTAAAAACAATGTGATTAAAAGGGTTTACATTTGACAGAGTAATCTGAATGCTAAAGGGTTAACATAGGATTTAATTTGAGGAAGATTTGGCTGCTCTTTCTACCAATTTTGTAATTGTGCTGAGGCTTCTTCTTAAGTGTTTAAATCAGACAGGTGAAGTAATGCATGATGAGAAACAGTATTGTAGACCAAGGGAAGGGATACGAGATCATGGGGGAAATGAGTTGCTTTGTGTATAACCAGCAATATGTTATCCATTATAATCTGTTATATGGTCAAGTGTAACATCCTATCCAGGTAGATATTTCTCAACTGCTTCTTACAAGCACTCAGCTTTTTGGAATTATACATAGTGTTACACTAGTTTCCTCCTATTATTTTTCATTTATTTATTCACTTATTTCTGTAAATTCCGTTTTGTGACAGGATGAAGACATTGAAGGAGATGAATATGTAGATAGCCTTAAAGCCAGCGAATTGATAAAGACTCCACCACATAAGGTAATAGCTTCTTTCCACTTCTAGAGACTTTGAGATGACGGTTAGGTTTATCTGTCTTGTTGATGTTTACTAACAAAGCTTAATTTGTTTGTTATTATTTCAGTTTGATTTTTGTTCCAACTCAATCCTAATCATAATAAAATTCCTACACTTTTTTTAAAACTTTCTGCTCCTGAAACCAGATTATAGATTGAGATGGAGTAATTAAGTGTAAGACATATATTTAGTCTTACTCCGCTGTAAATTTTGGATTAAAATTATAAAAAGGAATGTACCTGGTTGCCCGTTTAAAATAATGTCATTTCAGCTGTGTCGGATCTCATTAAGTTTATGTATTACATTGGATTTCAATAAGGGGTAGAAGATAAAAGAAAAGATGATAGTGATGGAATGCTACAGCACAAGGCTTTTGTATTGTGAGTGCATGTCTGTACACGTGCCAGGTTACTAGTAACATGTAACCCTGTACAATCTGTTATATTATTGGGTTGTTAGTAACTAAATTGGCATCCCCAGCAGGACAAAGAAATGTGTCAAAAGACAAATGAACCTAGAGATAGCCTTTACCTGTCTAGCAATAGTGAATAAGGACAAATACTCATGATGGTGGTAAATGAATGAGCTTTAAAACTATTTTGGATGTAATGAACTCTTAATTCTTATCAAAATATCTGTTTAGCAAAGAGGTTGGTAGGGTTCCATAGCCATGGTGGGGACAACACTTATCTGAACTGTTCTACACCTTTCTGGGTGAGTTCAGAACAATGAAGGCTAGGGGAGTTTATTCTGTAGGGAAAAACAAACTGACATTCAGTTTTAAGGCAGTTTCTAACAGATTGGTTTTGCAGCTAGGAGGAAGTAACTGTTGTCTTGGGTAACTCTTACCACTGGGCCTATCTCCTTTGTAGTTAATGATACTAGGAAATGTGCACCCTCGGTTCCACTTTTGAGTATCATTGCATAGATATCTTCTGCAATCTAGATCATGGATCTCGGATATGGTTGTTGTGGAAGTTGGAGCATAATGTGTGCTTGTAACATTGAAATACCATCACTTCCATAGTTTACTTACAGTAGGTATAGCATAAGCTGTATCACTTGCAATTTTCCAGTCATCTGTGTAGCTGTGTTCTCTGATGTTACTCATTAATTGTCATCAAAAGATCTGCAACAGGGGATGATGGTTATCAGTGAATTTGACAGACAACCATAAGCATACGTGTGTGTGTCTGTATCCATGTTTTAGAGTAGGTGCACTATCTGTGAGTGTTGTTGTATGAGGTGACTAAAAGGGATGATATCAGAGAAGGCATCCAGCAGTAAAACAGTGCCTGAAAAAAGTCACATATTCCATGCTAACATAGAAAAGCTTAGAGAAAAATAATGATGTGTGTGTGTGTGTGTCGTGTAACTGGCACTCTTGCCAGTGGCACGTAAATGACACCCGATATGTTGTTCTTGAGAAAATTTGCCAAGGTAAGTAAAATTGTAGTCATGGCTGATGACAGTGTTGCATACTTGGCACATAAGAAGCACCCTTTGAATTTTGGGCCTCACAGAGGCAGTGACAAGTGACTGAGATCTTTGGCAACATACTGTGCTTGAGAAGACCTGTCGAGCCAAGTAAGGTCGTAGTTGTGGCCAATGCCAGTGTTTAGTAACTGGCACCTGTGCCGGTGACATGTAAAAAACACTCACTACATTCTTGGAGCAGTTGGCATTAGGAAGGGCATCAAGCTGTAGAAATCATGCCAAATCAGATTGAAACCTGGTGCAGCCTACCAGTTTAGTCAAACTGTTCAACTCATGCCAGTTTGGAAAACAGACTTTAAATGATGATAATGTGTGAGAGAGAGAGAAAGAGACCGACAGATAGATCTAATGCAAAAGGTCCTTGATGTGCAGCATGCAGGTGAAAAGGCAGACAAGATAAAGGGAGGAAGTGTGTATTACATCTGTCAAATGGGTGAGGGCATCATGGCAAAAAACAAGGCCTACAACATCTGAAGAATGTCAGTGACTCCTCAGAACTGGATGGCATTCACCCAGCAGCACAATTTGTCAAATGCTTCTTTTTTCATGTTTAGTAAAAACAATTTTTTTTTCCAATTCATTAAAGAATTTACTGTTTTTTCAGAGTGGAATCTTCATTGAACACATACATGCATACATACAAACGTATATATCCATACATACATATGCATACAAACTCTAGGCATGGTTGTGTAGTTGAGAAGTTTGCTTTACAGTCATATGGTTTTGGGTTCAGTTTCATTGCATGCACCTTGGGAAAGTGTCTTTTGTTATAGTCTCAGCCAACCAGAACCTTGTGAGTGGATTTGGCAGACGGAAACTAAAAGAACCTGAACATGTATATATGTATGTGTTTGTGTTTTTCTATTCTCGTTTTAACATTGTCTACTAATTGTAAACAGATGTCACTGCCATACAGGTGATATTGTTTGTTTACAATCTACAATGAAATCTTGTCCAACCATCATGCTGCTCATGTTCAAAAAGCTAGAGGAAACATTACATTGCTTTGAAACCATTGAGGGTTGGTGACGGGAAGAGCATCTGGGTAGAGAAAATCTGCGTCAGTGAATTTTGTCTGACCTTTGCAATTACGGAGAAGGAAACATTAAAATGATATGGATAATGTGTGCAGTTGTTGATATTCCACTTGCTACTGCTTGAGTGAAATGGTTATGATGTTTGCATTCCTTGTTGATATTATGTTCAAACACTGCACTTTTGAACACATGTAAGAGTTGCCAACAAGAAAGGTATCCAGTTGTTAAATTCTCCCTCAGTTATGTTCCCATCTAACTCATACTAGCATGAAAACAAACAAACATTAAATTAATAAATATATGACATTATAATATGAATACACATTCACCATCAATAAACTTGGTTTTCCACAATACTTGGAAATTCATATAGGTATTTTTCTCAGCAGGTTTTACAGGTTGTAATTGGAGCATGTAATCTTACAATTGAAGTTAAAATATTTTCTTGCTCCATGACACCCTAGAGTAATTACTCAAATACCTTGCCCCATAAAGAAATATAGATAATAGCAGATTTTGATGAAGTTGTTTGCCTGTTTCCAAGTTTCTGCTGATGTAAAGAAAAAGGTACATAGCATGTACATTGTTTCTGAGTTGAATGGTAATAATAAGAATCACTGAGGAAGGGTGAAAATGAGAAAAAAGAACAAAGAAGGCTGTAGGATGTAAAACAATGTGAGGGGAAATATGATAAAATGAAAGACATGTTCTAAGTTTCCCTTACATTTTTAATGTGTATATTGCATGTATGCGTGTATGTATATATATATGTACATACATGTGTGTATAGCCCTTTTTGTTATTTTGAAACACAACTATTCATAAATTCATATGTCCATTACCATTTTAAGCTGTTTCAAAGTAAGCATAAAGGGCAAATAAAGAAATATGTAAAAATCTTAATACAAAAGATCAAACTTAAACATAGTATGTCTAGAAAGTTTGTTTCTTTTCCTCTCTCTCTCTCTCTCTCCTTCTCCCCCCCCTCTCTGTGCTTGCCCACACACACACACACACATATATGGAAAAACTGAAGGCACACAGCTTAGAGTGTTGGGCTCACAAGCATGAAGTAGTGAGTTTGATCCCTGGACCAGGTTGTGCTGTGTTCTTGAGCAAGACATTTTATTTCACATTGCAGAAATTTCAGCTGTAGAAATGAGTTGCATGGAGAAGGGCGGCTGATATGCATGAGTAACTGCTAGTCTTCCATAAAGAACCTTGCCTCAACTTGTGCCTTGGTGGATAACTTTCTAGGTGTAATCCCATGGTCATTCATGACTGAAGGGGGTCTTTACCCTTTATATATGAAAAAAAAACAAACAAAAAATTTAATTTTAAAATGTATAAAAAAAAAAAATTATAAACAAAAGGGAAATGAAGACATAATTTTCTTAAATCACAATATTCAATAGTTAAGAATTGACTCCTCTTTCAGTGAGTTTGTTAAATTAGTTCACTACTTTTCTTCCAGTTTTGTTTGGAAGTTTCATTGTGACTAGTTGTGTGTATATCAGAATCATTTCATATGGTGCAAGTAAACACTTTTTTTTTATGTGTGTTAGCTTTCATTTCAGAGAAATCAGTGGAGCTTGATAATGCAATTTGTTCATTTTGTCTTATGTTCTGTGGTATTCTATGAGTTCACTGTCCTGTGACTTTTCATACTGCATTGTGTAGTCTTTGGTATGTTAACTATGTTTTTAGTGTTTCTATTGTGTTAGCTGTTAATATTTTCTCTTCATTAACCAACTGTGAACGGCTTTTAAAGGTTTCTACATTAATCAGTTCTTGCCTCATTATTTTCTTAATCATCACTCCTTGACTTATTCATTTGCCTTAGTTTTTAAACAACTCCTCCTTCACATAATATATTGAAACTGTGCTTGTTAGTTCTACCCTTGGTTCAGCTTTTCTTTTATCTACTCCTCATGTAAGCTCAGTAACAAGACAACAATCTACTACTCTAATACTCTCTAGCACCAGGTGTCTATGCTCTCTGCACCAGAACTCCTCACCTTCAGTTCTAACTGTTAGTTTTGAAGACTGGCAGAAGGAACAGGAAGATTGCATGTGTGACCACTGGTTACGTTGTTGCAGTGATTGTGATATGTACTTGTGTTTGAAAACTGTTTTCCTGTTCTGTTTGCAGGGTGACATTTGTGATGAGCTTGAAGAACTTTCTCTAAAACTGGAGAAAACCCAAATTTGTTGTGACCAACTTGAAAATACAGATCTTTAAACAAAACCATTAATTTCCCTGGTTTTCGTTGTTGTTGTTGTTGTTTTTTTTTTATCATTGATGTTGTCTGGCCCTAGGCCTCTATGTAGGTTATTGATCAATCACCAAGGTACAACCCACAGGTCAATTGTCTGAGGTATACCATATCTCCACTTAGATGAAAACCACACTGTCATACTAACATACAATATGACAGTGTAGACATGCACTCTCTCCACCATCTGTCTGTTTCCATACACTTGCTGTTGTTGGTATGCTAGGTCAGACCCATGATCAAATGTTTTTCGACTATCATCATTATCATTTAACATCCATTTTCCACATCGGCATGAGTTGGACAGTCTGACAGGATCTGGCCAGCCAGAGTGCTGCCCAGGCTCCATTTTGTCTGTTTTGGCAGGGTTTCTACAGCTGGATGTCCTTCCTAATGCCAACCACTTTACAGAGCGTACTGGGTGCTATTAACATGGCACCGGCTCCCACAAAACTAGGAACTCTCAGCTGAATGAGGGACATAGAGGACATGCCTATGATCATTCATTTCTTTTATCAAGGACTTCATTGTCAAATATTTCCTTTTATTCAAGAGATTTCACTGATATTTTGTTGGTTGTGTTTGCCAGCAAATTCTGCTGATGTGTCCAAGGTCTTCCTCTGCATTTATCACATGTTGCTGTTGTTTTAAAACCAGAATGAGATCAATTGTCACGGTCTCTGTTGAAGTCATTTGCTCTCTTCAAAAAAAAAAACTCTAAAATCTCATTTACATTTAATTAATTTTAGTGCTGTATGCTAATTAAAATGCAGATGTTTATTACCTGTTGTGATAACCTGTACTTCTTAAGATCTAGTTTTGGGAAGAAGAGCTAAATTATAATATTTTTTGTTTCACACGGAGAATAAATTTGAAAATAACTGTCCCTGATGCCTTCAGAGTTTGTTTTTGTTTAACCCTAGTTCAACCGAGGTTGAACAGTCCTATAATCAAAGGCATTCCTACCAGAACCATCCCAACTTTTTACGTTATGCAGGACTGCCCTGTTTAACATACATCATCATCATCTTTTAGCGTCCGCTTTCCATGCTAGCATGGGTTGGACGGTTCAACTGGGGTCTGGGAGGCCAGAAGGCTGCACCAGGCCCAGTCTGACCTGGCAGTGTTTCTATGGCTGGATGCCTTTCCTAATGCCAACCACTCCATGAGTGTAGTGGGTGCTTTTTACGTGCCACCGGCACGGGGTCCAGGCGAGGCTGGCAATGGCCCCTTTCCTTATTTAAAGCAGTAGAGTGTGATATGTGGAAGATATGGCTACCTAGCCCTAGTGGGTTAGATGACTATGTTGAGGCTCCTGGGTCAACTACCTTCCCAGTAGAGATTTCCAAAGACTGGTGCTTATTCTAGTTTATCGCGAATGACTGTGCTAGTCTGATACACATTGATGTCATCTGGGTGGAGTGAGTAATAAGGAATAAAAGGATTTGCCCAGATTCACAACTAAGTTCCAGCAGTATGTTTGAACTCATGAGTCATGAATGGGTAGTCTAACACTTTACCCAAATAGCAAATATGTCGAGTTGTCACTGTACTACTAAAGATCATACTACATTCCATATTTACTTTATTTGATTAAATTTTCCAGAGTTGTTTCTCTTCTGTTTTTTTTATTTTTTATTTTATTTTTATTTTTTTTTACAAAATTAATCATTTAGAGAATTTTGTTAAAATTTCTTTGGGTGCTCCATTATGTTATACCCATTTTACTGTTAAGTTACCATGCAACAGGCATCTCTGGATGTTTTTCCCAAGTCATTTTTAAGTTCATTTACTAAAACTCTCTATATACTTCTCTAATCATTCTAAGATCTACAGAAATGGTTGGACTACACTAGCAGGTCCAATGGAACAAACATGTTCAAAGATGTCACTATACATCTAAAACCAGACTTGCCGCATCTTGTTTTTTACTATAGTCAGTTGTCGTCTCCTTTGTGAGGCTCAGCATCATGATGTCATCCTTTGCCACATTTTCCCATGTTTTCTTGTTCTACAGGCACCTTCCATATGGATCTTTTGACACATTTTTACTAAGCTCACGTTCTTCATATGCGTCATATGTCTGTACCAGCGCAACGTTTTTTGCACACTATAATCCTTATGTCTTACTCCCATGCAGTATTGTATTTCACATGCAAGCATAGTACAGTCTATCCTTCCCTCAAAGTAAAAGTTCATTTATTCCCATAAAAGGTGATAATTACTTAACTTTTCAAGTCCCTGTTCACTCTGGCCACTCTGCATTCAGGACATCCACTCCCACTGTTGATTTGGTCAAAAGAAGCTATCAATTACTTCTAGCATAAGGCGGTGAGCTGGCAGAAACGTTAGCATGCTGGGCGAAATGCTTAGCGGTTTTTCGTCTGTATTTACGTTCTGAGTTCAAATTCCGCCAAGGTTGACTTTGCCTTTCATCCTTTTGGGGTCGATAAATTAAGTACCAGTTGCGTACTGGGGTCGTTGTATTCGACTTAATCCCTTTGTCTGTCCTTGTTTGTCCCTTCTATGTTTAGCCCCTTGTGGGTAATAAAGAAATAAGAAGCTATCAATTACTTCTAGCAAACTTTCATGGATACTGTTACTTATATAGGTAGCAAAAGTTACTTATATAGGTAGACTGTGAGATGCATGTACATGAAGTGCAGGCACAGACATTGAAAATGGAGAATATGTTACAGCTGTAAAGAAATGCAGCAAGCATCCTTCTCTGGATCTGTAATGTCATGTTGTTTCTTATCCCTGCTGCCCTGTTTCACTGGTTTTTATGAGGCAGTGTGCTGAGTGACAGCACTGTGTTTACTTCAGAAGTTGTGTTTTTGTGCTCACGTGTATGCTGTAGTCTGTGATTTTGTCATGGACAGGAAGTTGGAACAAAGAGCCAACACGAAATTTTGCATTAAACTTGGGAAGTCTACTATAAAGACATTGAGTATGCTTTGGCAAATTTACAGTGATGAGGCAATGGATCATATGCAATGTTTTGAGTGGCCAGGGCACTTCAACAGTGGAAGAACATCCCTCGAAGACAGTGAGCAATTTGGAAGACCTACCACGAGCATCAACCCCAGAAATGTGGTATTGTGCATCATGAATTCATCCCCCAGGGCCAGACCATCAATCAAGAGTTCTACTGCAAGATTTTCAAGCATTTGAAGGAGGACACTCAGCAAAAGCAACTGGATCTGTGGGTCGCTAAGAATGAGTTTCTCGCCAAAAACAACATGGTATGGTTTCTGCACCCACCCTACTGCCAGATTTAGCACCAGCAGACTTCCATCTCTTCCCCAAGATGTAAATGCAGTTCAGTGGTTGCCGTTTTAACACAATTGTTGAGATCCAAAATGAATCACAGAAGGTCTTTGACTAGCTTACAGAAAACAACTTCCAGGCTGGATTCCAAAAGTGACAGAAACGCTGGGACCAGTGTATTGCTGCACAAGATGATTTTTTCGAAGGAGTTGATGTTAAAACTTAGATAAATAAGTTATTTTTTATTAAACATAACTAGTCCAGGAACTTTTTGATACCACCTCATATAGCAGGAACAGAATTACCATGTTCAAAGAATTTAATCTTAGTATTACAATTACTACTAATATAGACATATTTATCTTCCTAGGTATAGCACTAAACCAAGCCATATAGAAAGCCAAAAGAAAGCTTATATAATTAAAGGTTCTAAACATTCTCTTGGTATAAAAAACATTTTAGTCAACAATACAGGTAGCATTATATCCAACATATCTTCAGATAATACAACCTTCAAAATAACAATTAGTTAGTGCAAGTGGATTTTGTGAAAAATTGGTTTTTTGACCAAACAGGCTCAGCAATAGAACAAACATAGGAAACAGCATTATCTAGTTTAACTTGCCTTCTGCAAACAGTTTAGAAATAAACACGGCTACAAATTCCTTAGCCTTCATTTAAAAGAACACTTCCCAGTCAATTATAAATACTACAAATTGTTTAACAAAAGTAGCATCTAGGTCAGTTACTATTGTACAAAATTGTTGGCAATTTGAAGGACCAGTCTGAACAAACCCCCAAGAAGCTAAGTGAAACTACAAGACAAAGCAAACTTAGTACCTCCATCATAGAAAAGACTTAACAAAAGGAATTATCTATAAATTTGGTCAGTCTGCTCAAGATTGCTCAGATTAGTTTATGGAAAAATAAATCTTATATTTATATGAGTGAAAACAACTTTAAAGCTACTCTTGCAATTATAAATTCTACATCAGACACGAGAAAGAATGTCCTCTTTGTGTGGCACTTGCACCATATAATAAATGAACTAACAGACATTTCAAGCAAAAAGACAGAAATATTATTAAAATGTCATCACCAGTTTTGGTGATGCCAATTACCGAAAGTTTACAATATATTGTCTTATGGTATTGAATGCAAATAATAATTTTGTTAGCCCTGGAAACATCTTTTCACTGACATAACATCTAATGATTGTCTCTAATAAAATAAAACCTGGAATATTTAGTGTGTGTGTGTATGCATATGAGTCTACACACAAACACATTATTCATTACTATTTTTTTAGTTGCACTTGTTTAGCAAATAATTTGATCTGAGATCATGTATTTTCATTGTACATTTAAAACCTAGCCATTGAAGCTCCATTTGCTGGACTATACACACAATTGTATCACATATAGTCACTGTTGCTATAAAAAATACACATGTACTCTTGTGCTCCCTTTTATTTTATTATTTTGTAATATGAATGTGTGAGTACGTGTCAGTATGTTTGCATTTGTGTTCTACAAAAGTCATCAGGAGCTACAAGCAGTATTGTTATAGCCTCTCCCCTATCAAGAAATTGTCTTGCTTGCTTTATGAAAATATGTGAAATAAGAGATCTCTTATTTGTAAAGGGTTAGCAACAGGAAAGGCATCCAGCTGTAGAAAGAAGCAGTTTCTTAATAGTATATCCATCTAGCCCATACTACCATGGAAAAATAGATGTAAAAATGAATGAACAAACTAGCAGGGTTTGTGGAATTACACATTTTATAAAAATTTGTATTTCTATTTTGATGCATAAATTTATAGATCTTCATACCATTATTTCATTACATTAAAGAATTCAGTTACATCTTCCATTTCATTCCTTATGTCAACTTGTTCAAAGCATAGCACATAAACTTCTTTCATTATATTAAAGCATTCATTTCTGAGTTAAGCTTGTTTAAAATTTGAATACACGAATACTATGAGAAGCAGCATAATGTCTTAGTTTTTGGCATCAAAGTCTTTAGTAATATGTTTATGATTTAGTCACTCATACTCTGCTACTTTATTTGAAATAGAGGGAAATAGTATGTCAGGGGTTGGAATACAATTTAATAATCAAAGACTAATACATAATAAGGTGAAAGTAAATATAACAATGTATGTGTGTTTTTTTTAATCTCTTAGCATTTGAACTGGCCTTATCTGGACCAGATACTCTACTTGTTTTACGGTCAGTCATTGGAAAGCATTAGAATAATCTGAATGCTAAAGGCTTCAGTGTCTCTAGCATGATGATATAGTTTGTTGTTATTATTTTCATATTTTTAAGACTCTTATTCCTTCACTTTCAGGTGTCTGCCAAGGATTTCCTTGCCTTCCCGTCACCTAGTAAACTTTTACAAATGGGTACTGCTGATACAATAACAAAAAACATTAAAGCAGAACTTGGGGTGAGTGACACACCCTCTACTTTGGGGTGGTGGTCGTTGTTGCTATATATTGTGAATAATTGTATATAAGATTGCTTAAAGGTATTGTGATGGTGGTAGTTGTAGGAGTGTGGTTTTTGTGTGATTGTTTACTGTGCGTATTTAGATTAAGTACACTATGTCCCTGCATGTCTTAAAAAGCAATTAAAAGAGTTTTTGATGTGAAGGACAGTAAAAAATTGCTTCTGAGAACCTCTCAACTCATACCAGCATGGAAAGGAGAATGTAAAGCAATGGTGACGATTTTTCTGTGGTGACTATTGTAGCATGGTATCCTGCTTAGTAAAGTTGTTTCTGTTGTGTTGTAGCCTTTGATGTTGGATAAAGCAGTGTGTTGATTGGTATACTAGTGTTGTGCTTGGTAGTGGTTATAGTCATGTAGTGACTAGTGCGTGGTGGTTGGTTAAGCTGTAACAATATAAATGCAAACATATTATAACTAGAACCAACCAACTCATGTGAACATGAAAGTAATAAATGTTCAATAGTAAAATGAATTATAAAATAGCAACATTTGTGTGTAAGTAGGAGCAGGTGAGAGGGAATAATTTTCAAAACTGCATTCTCTTACTTTAGCCAAGTACCAAATGTAGATTTCAAGAAGGGAGTGTAGAAGAGGGCAAGTTGGCTGCAATGGACAGAAATAAAAGATAGCTTTAGAAAATATGGACACATGATGGACAGCAGTGATTCTCAGTAGTTTTGACTTCATGATCTATGGAAGTCAAGTTAAAAAAAAAAACCATTAGCACATTTTACATGTTAAAATGGAACTTTTAAAGTTAAAACTTCAGAAAAAGTATATTAAAAATTATTGCTTATCCTGTATTATTAATCATCACCATCATGATTTTAATGTTTGACAGAATTCCTTGAGGCAGATTTTCTACAGCTTGATGCTCTTCCTGTCACCAACCCTCACTTGTTTCCAAGAAAGGCAATATTTGTCCTTGGTTGGACATGTTTTGATTGAAAATGAAGGGCATCACTTATATGTTGATGCTCATTTACAAATGTCGCACACTGTCAAAATTTGAAGACTGAGACAGACACTCATGCATACACATTCTTTTATTCATTTCAACCATGCAGCTGGAGCACCATCTTGGTTTTTAAACAACATCACATAAGTATACACCTATGGACAGGTTTCTTTCAGTTTCTGTCTACCAAATCCACTCACAAGACTTTGCTCAACCCAGGACTATAGTAGAAGACGCTTGCTGTGTGGTGGGGCTGAACCCGAAACCATGTGGTTGGAAAGCAAACTTCTCAAGCACACAGCTGTGCATTCACTTAACATGCTTGTGTATAACAATATTATGAATGACAGGTTTTTAAAGATACTTAAGTATTAGTGTGGATTTTCTATAGACATAAATTATATTCTCAAAATTCTGCAGCACACCTCCACACCTTATATGAAGCACTGGTACACACTCCTTTAATAACTGAATTCTGATTGTGCAGATTCTAGTATTGACCTAAAAATGTGTTGAGTTTAGAGTTGACTTAAGAATAGCGAAATCAAAGATTCCATTCAAGTTTACTATTGCTGAAATACTTCTGTTTCTGCTATTCAATTCATTTATCTTACCATTTTCTTCAACTATTTCAGGAATCTTGTACAAATGTTGATGATGTTGTTAAAACTTTCTTAAAGGTAAGTCCTTGTGTTGTTTGTGAACTTGACTCAGCTTAGTTTTTTAGCTGTATTAAACACTACTTGTTTTGTTAAGGAAAGATGATACTGATATTGTTTAGCCTTAGATCAGCTCTGACTGTGCAGGTTTATGATCAAAAGCATTCCTACCATGACCATCCACAATCTCTCAGATGGTGTTTGTTATTAACTTGGGTATACATTATACCGTGTTCCTCCTTTTTCAAAATAGCAGGTTGTAATCTAAGGGAGTTTCGCTGCTATTTCTAGATTGTCAAACAACTGTGGAGACCCTTTCATTTGCTCTAGCTCTCTTCAGCTTGGTTGTGTGTGTATGACTGATTACCAAGATAATATCTCAGGCTGCACACCTTCACATACACACTTACTGTCATATTCATTCATGTTTACACGTGCATATTTATAAATGCCTGCTTGAATATGTAATCATTATAATATGGTGATAAGCTCCCAGCATGCATGCTATGTTCACAACTTGGTTTCATCTCTTAGTTGAACAATGTGTACCCATGTTAGAAAACATTATTATTAATACGAGTGTAATGAGGGTGAGGATTGACAGAGCCTGGTTGTGTTTCTCACACCTCTTTACATTCTAAGTTCAAATCCCACCATGGCCAACTTTGCCTTTCATCCTTTCAGGGTTGATAAAATAAAGTACTAGTCAAGTACTGGGGGTCAATATAATTGACTAATACCTTCCCCTCTAAAATTGCTGACCTTGTACCCAAATTAGAAACCATTAACAGAAAGGGAATAGATTGCAGAATCAGTAGAGTTCCAGGCAAAATCCTACTACTACACAAATTGTAAAAAAGAATATCTGAGCATTGGAATAAAGGCATTATAGTAAATTCTGAGCACAAATTCCACCAGGCTTGACTTGGTCTTCCATCCCAAAAGTTAATTCTATAAAGTACTGGGTGGCTGCACCTCTCCCTCAAATTTTGTGACCTAGTGATTCAGTTCAAAAACAGATGTTACTGCTACAGCTACTGTTGTGGTAATAAACACTGTTTGTTTAGATTCATTTATGTGAACTCCATGGTAAATAATCTCTGTGCTTGTAGTATAAAAACAGGAGAGGACTTTCTAAATCCTTCCAAAATATGAAAAAATATGTTTGTAAAAAGGTATCAATTGTTAAAATTTATATTACTGATATTACAAAAAAAAAGTGGGGCATATTAGGAAATAGCGTTACGAAGTAAATGCTGGCCACATATTCAACTGGCTATATATACCAGAGATCTGTGTTAAAGAGTGGGAATGTCTTGTAACTCTGAAGCACTAACTTAACAGATGTTTTGTTAGCATGAACTGCTAAATTAATGAACTCCATGGGCACTATGGCACTCTAGAAATAGCAACCATATTGTCCTCAAATCTCACCATACTATTTCAAAAGACTGAATGGTTATAGCTATTGTAGGTCTGCTCAGTTAGGGTTAACCTAGTACTACAAAGCAACAATTATAGTCACCATATTAAATACTATAGATATTGTGAGAGACTGCTTTGTGACCTGCTGGAAAAAGCAGCCAAATTTCTTTCAAATCACATTGTAATGTTTAAAAAATAAAGGAAAGACATATTAGATAATGTAGTTCTAGATACACCAAATACAGATGGGAAGGTTACAACAGCAACACATTTAACCATTGATAGTTCTGTGATATTTGGGCCAACCTGGAGCTAGACAACAACCCTAGATACACTACATGAGCTAAAGTCTTCAACAGTACACTTGTGATCAACTGATTTGCAGGACTTGCCTACATACTATGTTATGTTTATAGTGTTCTATAGTTTTGTCACTGGAATTTTGTATTACAATTGCTTTCAATATTTATCCTTGTATTGTAATTTCCATGTTTCTTCATTAACAGATAGCATCTGTTGTGGATACTCAAAATGAAAAGTTAAAGAAAGCTGCCAACCAGTGTACAGGTAAGTTGTTCTTGGATTCCTTTGAATTATACAACAGGGTTATTTATTGCAAAATTAACCTGCTTTTTTCATTGACCATCTTAGATGTTCTTTGATGTTTATATATTGTCCCTTTCCAATATATAATTCATGCTAAATTCAGTCCCCAAATCCTGCCTGAATTTGGACACTGAACTGGATACCAGAGTGCATCATGTCCAGTTCTTTACTCACTGCACCAACTCAGCTGTTTTACATCTATTTGAAACAGTGATTTTTTTTTCTATAGATACAAAACATTATCTTTGTAGTTGATGTGGAAAATGGGTTGATGTCATGCTCATAGTTTTCATGAAAGCAATATAAATGAAATCTGAATTAGTAACAGTTGGATAATTAACTTGCAGACTTTGCTTCCTTTTAAACTTAGCTGGAAGCTAACTCCTCTTCATATGTATTTGATAAAACTATTTTCTCTGTTCTCTTTGTAGATTCCTTATTTTCAGAGCTTTTAAAAGCAAATCCAGAAGTAAATACCTCATTATTATTCAACTCACTCTTAGTCCACATGGGTTTACTTAAGGTAAGTTCAGTAAGTTAATCCTACTGATAACAGTATTGTTTATTTGATAGTATTTACTATATAGGTTACATATAATTATTCTATTCTAGCTGTAAACACTTCTCAGTGAGTTAACTCTTAATCAGGTTGCATCTAATGGTACCACTATTACTTATAACTATTCTAACCATTAACCCTGTTGTTAATGATTTGTCCATATTCACATTTCAGTTGGTAGTACTGTGTAACACTTGCTGTTAACTATTGAGTACTACTACTTATGACTGTCCAAATTATTAAACTTTGTTATCTGTGCATTAACCCTTTCTTATTACTGCCAAAGTATTTTACTGTGTACATCTCCGTTTTTAGAATAGGTACACCATGTCCTTACATGCCACAAAAGGCATCTAAGTGGTTAACATTCAGTGAGTGGCATTCAACTATAAAACACTGTCTCAAAAAGTCCTACCCAACCCATCTCAGTATAGAGATGCAGATATGAGTAGCATAGGCTAACTTGCAGTAGTTTTATGAATTAGTATGGCATATTTAAATTTCTGATTACATAAACATAACATATTAAAATTTTGTAACCTAGTCTTCTGGTTCTGATAATGTGAGCAATTTCAGTTTTCCTCTCTCTCACTTGGATCAAATTTTTATTATTTACACAATGCAAAACATGATGCTTTCTTTACCACACATAATGTTTGTTAAATTCTATTTTTCTTTGTAACGATGTGTAATATATGGTGTACTCAGTACTATATGTGATCTTTGTTAAACTATTGCTTCAGTGATGTCACCTGATTTAAAATGAGCAATGTCTCATAAGGCTTGCTACAAGAAAAGTCTGCATGTGTTTGATGTAATAGTTATCATTACACTTGTGTGTGTGGATTCAGAGTTTGCTTTAAAATCACAGTTTCAAATCCTGTCTCACTGTGACACCTTGAGTAAATGTATTCTACTGTAGCTTCAAGCAACCAATGCCTTGTGAGTGAAATTTTCAAAAGCTGTATGTGTGTTTTATCATGTACTTGAAAGACAAATGACAAAGTTGGCCTCAGCAGGATTTTGAATTCAGAATGTAATAGGAACTAAAAGAACCACAAGTCATTTTGTCTGATGCTCTACCATTTCTGCTGGCCCAGAGGTGTTACTGTTATGTGCAATTATTAAAATAAATTTTGATGTGAATTTAAAACCTAAAGCTGATGTTGACTATGTGGGTTCCATTCCTACTTCATGGTTAACTAGTGAACAATAAGACATTAAAGTGTGAAAAACATAATCCAGAACAAAATCCGACCTACTCTGTCCACTGTTAAGAGAAAAAGAAATAAGTGTAAGATAGTAAAAACGAAATTTTTATAAATGTTTTTGATGGTATTGACCATTTATTAAATATGTTGGTTTTTCTTTTTAAAAGGGAGAAGACAAGAAATATAAATCACCTGGAGACCTCAATGGCACCTTGATAGTTCTAGAACATTGTGTACAACAGGCTTACTTCCCGAGCTCTGGGCGAGATATTCTCAGTGCATTCATTAGCCGGTGAGTAATAGTAGTAGTATGACAACAACAGCAGCATCTTTGCCTTCTTCTTTGTCTTCATCATCATCTTCTTCAGATTACTATCACCTCCACATGGGTGAATGAATTTATAGATTATTTTTCCAATGCTCCTCTTATAACTATGTTACTTTTAGTAGTTACTTTACTTCATCTCTTCCCTAGCAACTACTTAGCATCATCACATCATCTCCAACATATCATCTTCCCTGGTAACCATTGAAATTTAACTGTCTGTCAATTTGCCCCCGTTTTTATTTCTCTGTTAGTGTTTCTGTTATGTCACATCCCATTGAAACCATTGGAAAGCCATCCATTTGTTTGTTTGTCTCTTCTCTCTATATACCTATCGACCTACCATCTTGTCTTAACAGTTTGGCTCAGCTTCAATATCTGTGGGGTTGAATCATCTGTTACTAAATACATGATGTACTGAGTGCTGTTTTGTTTTCTTTGTTCATTCACTTGTGTGTGTGTGTATGTACTGTATATAAATTTTTTTTTTCAGAACGAGATAAAAAAACCAAGACTCTGAAGATTTTAGAACATTTATAAATAGAAGGTCTTAAAGCTGTTTCCAGGATATTTATTATATCCCTTCATCGGAGACGGTGTGAGAAAATGGTTAAGCAATAGTTAATTTAGATAAGATATGAAATAGAGAGTGAAGTGGAGGAATGAAAATAGATGTGAGATATGCAAGGATATTGCATTTCTAGATCCATATATATACACACACACATTTGTCTATATCTGTTTACTCGTCAGTAAGCACTTCAATATATTTCTATATTTGCAGGCCATCCACGATGTTAGAAAACTGTAGCGAAATGCAGCACAAGTTTTTGCAGACTGTCAACAAATTTTGAGAAACCTTCTGCACTAATCACCACCACCATCATCATCATCAACATCATCATCACCATCTTATTTACACACCCTTGTATTATCCACACACTTCTGCACTACACACCAGGATTGTTTATACAGTTGCCCATCTCCCTCATCCCATTCTGACCTCATGAATGGAATGCTTTGGGAAAGCCATAATATTATTTACAGTGTATATATACACAACGAAAACATTAAATTAACACATACAGGAAAACTAGAAAACAACAAAAAGGACAATTGGTAAAAAAATTTTAGTGAGACAATGAAAGGGATGTGATTTTCCCCAGAGACAGAACACAATGGCTGTAGCTACTGTAAGATTCGAACTGGTTACAATGTGAACTTTAGTAATCAAGTTCTTTATCTTGCTTTATACAGTCATTTATGTCTCCTTTCAGTTTTCTCAATTTGGAAATATTTCTTTTTCGCAGTTGGCCATAAAACATGGTTATTGCAGTGAAATAAAATTTTTTTTTTTTCAATTCTGAGAATTGTCAAACGGCTATAAAGAAATTTAAAAATAACATTCAGTGTATTTCTCTGTGATCCTCTCTGGCTGTCTCTTTCTTTCAATTTCTTATACTTGCATAAGTCATACAGAATTTCTTGAGACAGCATGGCTAGATGCCCTTCCTGTCATCAGCCTTCACCTATTTCCAGGCATGTTTTTCAGTGAAGATTGGAAATGAATGAATCATTTGTATGATGCTTGCTTGTATGTTTTTATATGTATATATATTGCAATTCAAATTATTAGCAAGATGTAATTAAAACTCATGTAAACAAGAAAATACTAATTTAGTACATTTACGACCCATAATTACGTAATTACCAGATCATCATCATCGTTTAACGTCCGTTTTCCATACTAGCATGGGTTGGACGGTTCAACTGGGGTCTGGTAAGCCAGAAGGCTGCACCAGGCCCAGTCTGATCTGGCTGTGTTTCTACAGCTGGATGCCCTTCCTAACGCCAACAACTCCGTGACTGTAGTGGGTGCTTTTTATGTGCCACCTGCACAGGTGCCAGATGAGGCTGGCAAACGGCCACAATCGGATGGTGCTTTTTACATGCCACCGGCACGGATGCCAGTTGGGGCAGCACTGGCAACGGCCACGTTCGGATGGTTCTCTTACATGCCACTGGCACTGGTATCACAGCTACAATTTCCATTGATGTTGATCGATTTTGATTTTGATTTTCACTTGCCTCAACAGGTCTTCACAAGTAGGGTTTGTGTCACAAGAAGGAAAGGTATGCATAAGTGGGCTGGCCACGTCCCAGGTAGAGGCCACAGGTTATGGTCTCACTTGTCCTGCCGGGTCTTCCCAGGCACAGCATACTTCCAAAGGTCTCGGTCTTTGGTCATTTCCTCGGTGAGACCTAAAGTTCGAAGGTCGTGCTTCACCACCTCGACTCTGTTAATAATTTGGAACAATGAAAGTTCGTGGAAATCCTGCAAATGGCTGAAGTTTGTTTACACTTGCACAAAACCTCATGTTCTTTTACATACCACATGCATATAACTGCTGAATTTCAATGAGTTGTTTTTAAATAAAATAAACAAATGTTATGTCAATAATTTGAAACGCTGTGTGTGTGTGTGTGTATATATATATATATATATATATATATACAAGGTGTAGTCAAAAAGTATCTGACCTTTGCCCAAAAAACAAGTAATATTAAAAAATTTACCATTTTGATTTAGTCTCCTTCAAAGTATTCTCTTTGGGAGTCTACACACTTCTGTCAGTGTTCCTACCACTGTTGGAAACATTTCTGGAAATCACTTTGCTGTAGAACTGTGCCATCGAAATTTGCTTAATGTCCTCTGTTGACTCAAATCTTCTCCCTTTGGGTTTTTTTTTTTTTTAAGCTTTGGGCATAGCCAAAAGTCACATGGAGCAAAGTCTGGGGAGTAGGAAGCCTGACAAACAAGTGGTGTATTTTGCTTGACATGGAATGCTTGAATGATGTGGGTGGAAAGAAGTAACTGAACTGAACTGATCCATGGCTGATTCCAACTTCAGCAACAATCTCGTCAATAGTTACACAACAGTCTTCATAGATTATTCCTTGAACTTCTGCAAGAATTTTATCGTTTCCGCTAGTTGATGGTCTGCCACAATGTGGCTCACTGTTCACTGAGGTCTGGCCATCTTTGAACCATTTGTATCACGCCTTTATTTGTGTTTTTCCCATAGTATCATCTCCAAAGGCCTTTCCAATCTTCTCGATAGTCTGGGCTTGTGTATCACCAAGTTTATAACAGGATTTGATACAGTATCTTTGCTCAATGCACTCAGTCATCTTGACTCAAAAACAAAAATTACACAGCACACTCTTCCCGTCTGTGCTCAACACGTCACTATGGGTGAATGACGCAATCTACAGACATGGACATTTTTGTGCATGCTCTGGAAAGATGCGGCCACCTAATACCCATGCAAATTTTGCTCACACATTATTATTTTGTGGGGGAAAAAATCATGGTCAGATACTTTTTGACTACATATTGTATATATATATATATATATATATATATATATATACACACACACACACACACAACCATTGCAGTAGTTTTCAAGCTTTTTCAGGAGAGACAATTTCAAAGAACTACAAAACTCTTTCATGTAGGATCCTCTGATTTGACTGCACTTGTAGCACTCCAGCCCCTTTGTGAAGACCCCAAGGCAGTCATTCAAAGTTAATGTATCTCAGACCCTTGTCACAACTGCCATCTTTTCAGTGTCTTCCAAATAACTGCCTGTGGTTCTCCTTCAGCTTCAGGAACAACCAAAAGTCACAGAAGATAAAGTCTGGACTTGTAGGGAGGGTGAAAGGCAGTTTTGATGCCCATCTCTGTCAAGTAGTTGGTTACCGGAATGCTTGTCACGGAGCACCTTGAAAACAAACTTGCACAAATTTTGCACATATTCAGATTTCCAGGAATAATTCTATGTACAGTTGCCACATCCACTCCAAACTATGTGTTTATTGTATTTATAGATTCACAACAGTCTTCATCCAGAAAATTGTGAATTTTCTCGACCTGGTCTGATATTCTGACAACTTCATCCCTTCCACATCTCTCTACTGCTCTTGAACCTCTTGTGCTAGCAAAAGAAAGGCACTGGCACATACAAGTTAATCCAGAAGTAGTCTGGAGCATTCCATAATTTCTGTAGCATCTTTGCCCAGTTAACATAAAAAACATAGCATAAACAAGCTTCCAAATTGTCTTTGTGTCTCAGCTTCATTCTGCAAACTAGTCAGCAGTGTTTAGTTGGATTTGTTCAAAGTGCTGTTGCAACTGTCTCATTCAATCTGGAGTAAAGGGTTAGCAAGTCAGCTTATCAGATATATAGTAATGATATACTGAAATTACAGTGATATAGGACAGTTATAACTGCCTCTCTTAAAAGCAAAGTCTCAAAACTTCTGAAATGTGCCTCATACCGTCATGTCTCAGTATGTTTTTTGCTATGAATGAACAGGCCCTCTGTAGCCCATGCAACATCTTCAGATCAGCTTTCCTCATCACTTTGTCCCAAGTTTTCCTTGGTGTTCTTCTTACATAAATTCCACTAACTTGGGGTGCTCAGCACTTTTATATACAGCAGTAATCCTTTAGGTGCATCACATGCCCATACCAGCACAGCCTCCACTTTTGCACACTAGATCTGATTCCTGTTATACCCAGTTTTTTTTTTTTTTTTTTTTTTTTTTTTTTTTAGCTCATTTGTCTGCTGGTGTTTATGCACACTGACATACACATCCTCAGAGCATACTAACGTAAACATCATACAATCTCTCCTTCAGTCTTATAATAGCATAATACTAAAGTTTGCGTATGTGTGTGTAGGCATGATTATGGCTAAGAAATCCATTTTGCAACTACATGATTTCACATTCAATCCTATTATATGATATTTTGGTCAAGTGTATTCAGACTGGCCAGTGCTTTGTGAATTAAATTTGACTGGCAGAAACTATATGGAAGCCTGTTGTGTATGTATATATGGTATTACCTCTGTTGTTTATTACTATCTGACCATTGTACTTTATCCTCTTTTCATCAGACTTGGCTGGAACGTTTGCTCTTTTTTCTTGTGGAAAGAATGAGTGATTCTCAGAGTGCTTTTATGTAGTCCATTGCAAGGTTCATCTTGCAAACCAAACAATGACATTGCCATCACCACACTTAACTGCTGAATTCACACACTCTGGGTGAAATTCTGTACAATCATCTCAGACATACCCTGAACTGCAAAAGAAATGCGATTTTTTTCAAATCTTGTATTTATATGGTAAATTCTGAAAATTTATTTCAGGAATGTAAGTGTATTCCAAGACATGCTGGTTTATGGCTGAGACCAAAATTGCAGGCAACCTTTCAACTTTCCCTGAAACGAGATGCCAGAACGCAGCTGCGTTGAATGCCATGAGTGGCAGTTGCAAACAATTGTCATGAAAACTGAAATGCACGTGCATCTCGTGGAGGTTATGGGTATAACAAACAACTTGAACCACATTTCTGGCATTCATAATTTGGATGCATCAGGTATGACCGAATTGTCAGTAGCGCAGAGAGAACAAGCTATCAGCCGATTGCAAGCAGGATAGTGTGTCCTGGTTGTTGCATCCATGTCAGCACTATCACCTGCAACAGTGATACAACACCAACAGCACTACAGACTGTGCTATCATTATAATGTTTGTTATCTACTACTTAAGACACAGAACCTCAAATTTAGGGTATACGATCAATAATATTGACCCCAGTTGTTGACTGGAACATATTGTATTGATCCTGGAAGGATTTTGAACCCAGTATGTAACTGGATATCACCAAACATTTTGTCTGCTATTCTCATGAATCTGTCTATCCAGAGCTATCAATTAGTAATGATAACAAATAAAATATTATTTCAAGTAACAAAAATGGATTTATTTTGTGATATGTCTTCCCCCCCTCTCTTTCTCTCTCTCTTTCCCTCCCTGGAATTGTCTGACTCCTTCAGATCATTCACTGATAAGTTAAAGCCATGTATGAAACAGCAAGTAACTGGGTCCAAGCTACTACCACTTCATCATCTTTTATTCATGATGCTGAGTTCCTCTTGGTCACGTTTGTCAGTCATGGCTACCAACACTGTCACAAGAAACGTTTCAAGCTGCTCTCTCAGATCTTCTGAACTGGACTCCAGATTTGCTTCAATGCATTGTATGTTCTGAAATGATGGAGCTGAAAGGAAAAATCAGGAAATTAATATTTGGTTGTGAAGAAGAAAATTTTATGACAAATGTTATTATGTACCTTTGTACTTCTGATTACACACATATGCACAATAACAAACTTCTTTGTGATCAATCAACTTATAAGATTTAGCAGTTAAATCACTCTTAAATCATACCCTACATCATCATCATCATCATCATTTAACGTCTGCTTCCCATGCTAGCATGGATTGGACAGTTTGACAGGTCTGGCGAACCAGACTCCAATCTGATCTGGCAGAGTTTCTACAGATGGATGCCCTTCCTAATGCCAACCCCTCCAAGAGTGTAGTGGGTGCTTTTACATGCCACTGGTACAAGGACCAGTTTGGTGGTACTGGCAACGGCCACGCTCAAATGGTGCTTTTTACGTGCCACCTGCACAGGAGCCAGTCCAGCGGCACTGGCGACGACCTCGCTTGAATATTTCTTAAAAAATCAAGAATGAAGATATCAAAAAAAAAAAAGAGAGAGAGAGAAACAAGATGGTCATGGCTGGAATACCTTTGATCATAGACCTTCTCAATTAGGGCTGACTTGAGGCTAAACAATAACATTTCACATTTTTTTTTGACTGGGCTTTCTCTTCAGAATAAAAAAAATACTGCAGCCTCAGTACACATGCTTCAGTAGAGTACTATTCACACATGCAGGATGATGCATCTATCATTGCATATACTAAAGACTATCCAAGAAAAGGCTGATAATATAAGAATAACTCAACACTGCACTACCTCCATGTAGTCTCTTAACCTGCAAGAAATAGCAGCTATATACTGCCATAAAATAACTAAAAGTGACATTTGATAACATAGTCCTCGATACATTGATTCCAAGTAAGACAGAAAGTTATGGCTGGGACACCTTTGATCATAAGTCTATGTGATCAGGACTTGCTGAGCTAACTCAGACAAAGCCCTCTTGACACCATTTGTTACTTCTGTATAACACCTTCCCCAGATCTTACACTAAATAATTTACCCTTCCATCCAAATGTATCTCCTTGAATTAACTTCCAGTTCATTTCATGTTTACTCTACTGAACAGTAAATGCATCAATCACTATAATATATGCACAACCAGAGGTATTATGGCATAGAAAATAACCTTTGTATACACCCTGTTGTGTGGGAAACAAAATGAATAGGGACAATGCAAAGCAAAAATTCTAAATTTGTTTGAGATTAATCCTTTAGCATTTAAACTGGCCATATCTGGCCCAAATATTTTATGCTTTATGTTCAAACTAGCTAGAACTGGCCTCTTTCACCTACTCTACAATGTCATAGACGTAGGAGTGGCTGTGTGGTAAGTAGCTTGCTTACCAACCACATGGTTCCGGGTTCAGTCCCACTGCGTGGCACCTTGAGCAAGTGTCTTCTACTATAGCCCCGGGCTGACCAAAGCCTTGTGAATGGATTTGGAAGATGGAAACTGAAAGAAGCCCATTGTATATATGTGTATATATATATATATATATATGTGTGTGTGTGTGTGTGTATGTTTGTCCCCATCAGCATTGCTTGACAACCGATGTTGGTGTGTTTACGTTCCTGTAACTTAGTGGTTCAGCAAAAGAGACCAATAGAATAAGTACTAGGCTTACAAAGAATAAGTCCTGGGGTCGATTTGCTCAACTAAAGGCATTGCTCCAGCATGGCCACAGTCACATGACTGAAACAAGTAAAAGAGTATTGAAATCTTGAAGCTATGAGAATACATAAACATTATACTTTACAAAGTAATCTGAATGCTAAAGGGTTAAACAATCTCTCTGGTGTCATTAAGTAAATTGGAAACACTCTAGGACAGTGAAGCATTTTTAGTCTTGGTGAGAGCAGGATGATATTTCTAGTGCTTTCTGAACAGTGTGTCCAATAGATCTATGAGTGTTAAGTTTGGGTTTTAAGTCAAACAGAAATCCTCCTTACATTATTGATGTAAAGAAAAGATAGAAAAAGGATGTAAGATTTTGGTGTTCACATCAAATGAACACATATATGGATGATACTTAAGAGGAGTAGACTGTGTTAGGCTTCTTTGCCCTGTAACCACAACATGAAGGCAAAAGTTTTAAAGTGATTGTGATCTTATAACCTGGACTTACTGCTATGACAAGTCATACCAGAAAAGCTTCAATAAATACAATATAATGGAATCTATGTGATCACTCAGGCTGCTAGAAATAATTGCCAAATCACTGTCATCACACTCCACTATCTTCAAAAAGGGAAAGACACATAAGATAGTTCTAGATATCCTTGATCATAGGTTAGCTAGATCAGGGTTGACATGGAGTTAAAAGGTAACTCAACAGACCTGAGAACCTATAATAAATACATGAACAACACACACACACACAGCAAACAACCTGTAATACCTTTCAATAAATACAACAAAGAATATTCAGGAGTCAGCACATACGATATTTATACACGTAGTAAAAATCCTTGTATTGGATGGCTTACTCACGGAGATCATAGGTCAAAGCATTACATGGATATTGCAAGATGATTAAGATACATCGTTTGGGGCTTATTTTGCATGATCGCACAAAATAGCTGTATCTGGGATAAAGAAAACAAACATAAAAGAAAGAAGCAAAGCAGTTAGTATTGGTGGCACTAGTGATGATTGTATGGTGATGGGTAGTGGCCATTGAGGTGATGGTAGGTAGAGATTGCAGTGTTGGGTGAGGTGGAGTAGTTATAGTGATGAGTGATGGACAAGGAGTAGTTATGGTAGGTGGAGGTTGTGGTGATGACAGTGTTGCTTATATAATGGTTTTGTAGGGACAGAGTGGTTAGTAGTGGTGGTGTCATTGATAATGATAGTTGGTGTCAGAGCTGACTTGGTTTGGAAGGGATGGTTGTTGATAGTTTGAAAATGTGATTATGGCTTTGATATAGTGATGGAGGAGTGAAGAGGTGAGAGTGGAAGCTGATGGCACTAGGCGTATCTGAGTTATCAGTGGAGTAGTGAGTGCAATGGCAGACATGAAGAAGCAAAGAGCAATTGATGAGTGCAGTGGCAAGCATAACAAAGCAAACTGTGAGAGGCCAATGTTAGACTGACATACAACTAAGTAATAAGTGTGTGTAGTGCTAAACTTTACTAAACAAACTGTGAGAGTCTGAGTGTAGTGTAACATGCAAGTTGATTGTGAGTACAGTGCTAGACATGATTAAGACATAAATTAGTAAGTTTAAAAAAAAAGAAAAGAAAAACTCCAATAATTTGTGGAGAGAGGGATTCAGCTGCTAAGTTGACAGATGTGGGACTTGAAATATGCTATAGCAGTATGTGACAATTTAAATATTGTTATAGCAACAAACATGGTTGTTTAAATATGTCTACCAAAGTGTTGTTATGGTAATCATGCCTTGTTGCAGTAAGCTTGCCGAAGCAAGTTCAGTGTCACTGCTGCAAACTTCCCAAGTTTAATGCAAAATTTCACATTGGCTTTTTGCTTCAACTACCTGTCCATGACAAAAGTTGCAGACTACAGCATACAAGTGATCACAAAAATCACACAAATTTCACAACTTGCAAAGTAAACACAGTGATGTCACTTGCCACACTGTCTCATGAAGGTCACTGCAAGCTCTCGCTACACATGCAACTGTGTGCTACTATCTGTTGGCATACTACAGAACTAATCTGGGAACTTTTTGATACTACCCCATAACCCTTTCTTTGATCATGTTTTCCAAACAAGCCAGACAAAATGCTATTGGTGTTTCTTCAGACTCTTTATATACTGAGTTCAAATTCTGCTGAGGTTTGACTTTGCTTTTCATTCTTTCAGGGTTGATAAAATAAGTATCAATCAAGTACTAGGCTTAATATAATCAAAATTTCAAGGCTTAAGAATTGTTAGCACACCAGACAAAATGTGTAATGGCATTTTATGTTCTGAGTTCAAACGTCACTGAGGTCAACTCTACCTTTCATCATTGTGCTTGTGGATTCTTTGTGGGGTCTCCATGAGTAGCCCTGAGTTGTTTGCCTCTTTTAGGCATTTTCTTTGTTATATTTTTCATTGTTATTGACTTTTTACATGACACTTTATGTAACCCCACTTTATCCTTCATGTTTTGTAATGCCCAGTCTTATTTTTGCCAGCTCTTGTGGCTATTAAAGAAAGGATTATTATTATTATTGCTGAGACCCCCTTCAGTCATGACTGACTATGGGATTGCTCCTAGAAAGTTACCCTCCAAGGCACAAGTCCAGGCAAGTTTTTTTATGGAAGACCAGCAGTCACCCATGCATACCGGTCTCCCCTCTCCACACCACCAATGTTATCCAAGGGAAAGGCAAAGGCCGATACAGCTTGGCACCTGTGATGTCACAACTCATTTCTACAGCTGAGTGAACTGGAGCAAGGTGAAATAAAGTGTCTTGCTCAAGAACACAACACACAGCCCGGTCCGGGATTCAAACTCACCTCATGATCATAAGCTCGACGCTCTAACTACTGAGCCATGTGCCTTCACATTATTATTATTATTATTATTATTATTATTATTATCATTATTATTTCAATAGTTTAAAGTTGGCTACTTTGCCATTACTTCATATTTCTTTCTGGAGAGGCAATCATCAGGTGGCATAGCAATGAAAAATTAAGAATATTTAAGATACATATGTATATATGCATGCATACAAGTTTGAGAGATTGAAAGCATTACAACATAAAGCCAAACATAAAATAGTGGTGATGATGAGAGCTGTGTATGTGTGTGTATGTGTGCACGTGCATAGAGATCCAGCTGCGAGATGATTGTACTCACGGAGTTCACTGCGAACAGGAGCATTGTAAGCCTCGGCTCTAACATTGCTCACACAGAAGCAGTGGTTGGTGGTAAGGCCTGTCTGAGGTAGGAAATAAGCAAGTCTAGAACATGTAAAAGAAAAAAAAACATAAATGGTAGGTTAGCTGAACTTCACTCAGAGAACCACCATTTTTATCTGGAAAGAATATGGTACAAATTGCTCCCAAGTGCCAGCATTGCTGATAATAAAAATTTCTAACCCAGGCATAAAGACCCAAAGACTGATATTTTAGTTTATCAGAGGCAAAGTTAAGCCCAGCTTGACTTCAGTTATGTCTCTTTGTGAGGGATATGACTAAAAAGACAATAACAACATTTTGCCAACTTTACAGTCCTTACGATAATGATTTCTAACTCAGATACAAGGCCAGTTAGAAATTCAGGAAAGAGTAGAGCTGATTACACTAATGTCCCACCTGAATATTTGGCTGGTATTTAATTTGAATCTTTAGAATGATGAAAGATAACTCAGTACAGCAAGGCATTTTCTTTGATACTACTGATTCCAATTCTACCTCTTCATCTATATTATAATATTAATAATGATTAATATTATAGAAGGAAGTGGTTGGCATTAGGAAGGGCATCCAGCTGTAGAAACACTGCCAGATCTGACTGGCCTGGTGCAGCCTTCGGGCTCCCCAGACCCCAGTTGAACCGTCCAACCCATGCTAGCATGGAAAACGGACGCTAAATGATGATGATGATGATGATGATTTCTAATGCATATTCATATCCATTTCGCCATCAGAAGTAAATGGACAGGCGGGAGGTAAAGAACCCCTTCAGTTATGAATGACCATGGAACTGCACCTAGAAATTTCCCTTGAGGCACATGTCCGGGTAAGGTTGTTTGTTGAAAACTAGCAGTCACCCATGCATACCAGCCTCTCCACTCCAAGCCACTGATGTCATCCAAGAGAAAGGCAAAAGCCAATACAGATTGACACCAGTGACAACTCATTTCTACAGCTGAGTGAACTGGAGCAACATGATATAAAGTGTCCTGCTCAAGAACACAACACAGTCCATTTGAGAATCAAGCTCACAACCTACTGATTGTAAGCCCAATGCCCTAACCACTGAGTCATGTGCCTTCACTGCCATTTCATCATCATCATGATTTAATGTCCCCACTTCCATGCTTGCATGCTCAGAGGGAATTTGTTGAAGTAGATTTTCTACAGCTGGATGCTCTTCCTGTCACCAACCCACACTTGTTGCCAAGCAAAATATATTTCACTCTAGAAGATTGGAAACAAATAACATAGCTTTTATGACAGTGATATTCATTTACAATTATTGGATGACGACAAGCCAAGAGTACACACAGACACACATTTTCAACAGGTTTTTTTCAGTTTTCCTTCTACCAAATCCACTCACAAGACTTTGGTCAACTTAGGACTACAGTAAGAGGCATTTGCCCAAGGTAGTAAGCAGTAGGACTGAACCCAAGACAACATGGTTGAGAAACAAGCTTCTTAACCACACAGCCATGCTTATATACATACATACATATATCATCACCATCGTTTAACGTCTGTTTTCTATGCTGGCATGGGTTAGACAGTTTGACTGAGGTCTGGAGAGCCAGTGGCTGCACCAGCCTCAAATCTGATCTGGCAATGTTTTTACAGCTGGATACCCTTCCTAACGCCAACCACTCTGAGAGTGTAGTGGGTGCTTTTTATGAGCCACTGGCACAGGAGCCGGTCAGGATGGAGAAATTTCAGAGAGCTTTTACTTCTGTTGACAAGCAAAGGTCATTCTTGCCATGTAAAAGGAAGATTGTATGATGCACAAGAACAAACAGCAATGCTATATGGTACTGAGACATGGGCCTTGAAAGCAGAGGATATGCGAAGATTAGAGAGGATTGAAGCTAGTTGAGGGATTTATGCTGTTTTTATCTTGCAAGATATTTGGTGAACCTGTTGGTGCTGTGCTTCATAAAAAGGCACCCAGTGCACTGTAAAGTGGTTGGTGTTAGGAAGGGTATCCAGGTGTAGAAACCATGCCGAAACAGACGATGGAGCCTAGTTCAGCTCTTAGCTATGCCAGCTCAAGTCGAACCATGCAACCTGTGCCAGTATGGAAAATGGATGTTAAATGATAATGATATATAAGTGCATTTGTATGTATTTATATACACACACATGTATGAGATCCAGACACAGCTGTGTGGTTAAGATGATCACTTTGCAACTACATGGTGTTAGGTTCAATCCCACAGTCCAGTCCCTTGAGCAAGTGGCTTCTATTGCAGCCCAGAGACAACCAACAGCGTGAACGAATTTGATGTATGAAAACAGCAGGAAGTTTACCTTATGTGCACATGAAGGTGTGTAAATGTTGACTTCCCACAGCTTTGTTTGAGTGAAACATATTACCAACAAACAAGAAGTCAACACTTCATATGTGTCGGCCACTGCAGCTCGGTGAATTGAAAAAAAACATGAAATATTAAAGTTGTATGATAGAGAGGTGAACTGTGAAATGTATGAGGAAATGAAGAGTGTAACATGTGAGAAGGGAAGAGAGAGGAAAAATAAGAGAAAAGAATCTTACAGCTCTTCAAGTTCTTTGTTGTGGTTGGCACGGTCTGGGTTATAAACAAAGATAATACCATTGGCATCTTTACTAAATGCTGCCCAACAGGATTCATATCTGAGATACAACACAGAAAACAATGTAAATTAATAAATTACAGTGACAGGTTTTCACTAATGTTCCATAACAACACAACCTCTTCATGGCTTATTTATTGTGCCCCACTAATTTTTTCAATGATTTAAAGAAAAAGTCAAGCAATTTCTTACAGCTGGAGCATTGTAAGAATAAATTAACTTTATTTTTATTCCCTACTTACCATGAATAAATCTGGTGTCCAGTGTATTATTTAACATGTTAACTGCCACAGCCTATAACTGGGACTTACCAATGGTACATTTAACATGTTGACTGTCGCAGCCTGAAATTAGAACTTACCAATGATACTACGTATTTCGTGTAGTCGCACCACATACTGTTTAGTTACAGAGAAATCTACTTTTACAATATTGTACTTTTACAGTATTTCACAACTGAATTTCAGTATTTAACACTCATGTTATTTGAATATCCTCTAAACCATGTGAGATACAAAATAAAATATTTTCTCAAATTATGACAATGTACCAGTGGTGGTGTATATGGCAGCTGCGTGAAGTTTGTTGAAGTAATTTCTAATTTTGCAAAAGAATACAATCCATCTTATTGACCCCAGTGTAGAAACTGAACCTATTTTATTGACTCCAGAGATACTTTATTTATTGACTTTTAAAGGATGAGAGGCAAAGTCAACCTTATTTGCAACCTTAGAAAGGCTGATTAATGGAAACTGAACCAAGAAATGAAAAATGTGAATGAAATTCTGAAATACATCAGAACAAAAAACATCACAGAAACAAATAAATCGATCAAGGCAGCAAGTATTGTTGTAGCACAAAATGTGGATGTTGATGTCAAGAAAAAGAAATATAATGAGAGTGACAAAAGAAAAGATCCATGATGGAAAAGAAGAATATAGGTGAGGTTAGATATGCCCTCGAAAGATATTTCTGTGTTAGACTGAAAAGAAAAGTGGGAGCTTAAAAGTGAACAAAAATACAAAGCACTGAAGAGGAAGTATGATATTGAAAGTGATAATGGAGGAACTGAAACAATGCTTTGTTGCAAAGATGGTAAGATATGACCAAAGAATGAAAGGTTACCAGCAGAAAAGGGTATTCAGAGTAGATCAGAAGAGATTCTACAAAAAAATAAATAGAGAGTGTACAGATGAAAAGCTGATACCAAATAACATTGAAAGTCAAAGATTTTGGAGTGACATCTGGAGCAAAGACAAGGAGCACAAGAAGGATGCTGAATGGTCGTAAGAAATGAAACAAACAGTAGTCTGTCCAAAACAGGCAGAACTAGTCATTTCAGTTAAAGAAGTGAAGAAAATCAGCAAAAAAATGGGCAACTGGAAGGCCCCAGGGCCAGATGGAGTTCAAGGCTACTGGATCAAAAGATTTGGTGAATGAAATGCATGAATAGCTGCACAACTCAACACCTTGTTAAATGCCAACCAAGTAACACCAGAGTGGTTGACAATGGGTAGGACAGCACTGTGCTTGAAAAACATCGACAAAGGCAATTACAGGCCGATATCCTACTTGCCACTCATGTGGAAATTATTCACTGGAATAGTTGCAGAGTCAATGTACGGACATCTGTAAAAAATGGAGTCCTGTCACATGAACAGAAGGGTTGCAAGCATAAGTGCACAGGTACCAAGGATCAACTCCTGGTAGACAAAACTGTACTTAGAGACTACAAGAGGAGGAAAACTAACTTAGCCATGTCATGGATTGATTACCGTAAGGCATATGATGTGATCCCACATTCTTCAATTATGAAATGTATGAACCTATTTGGTATTGCATCGAATGTTGCGTGATTGCTTGGAAAAAGTATGACGAAGTGGAGGATGGAACTGACAGGGACAATAGAAATAAGGAGAGGCATCTGCCAAGGGGACTGCCTGTCCTCACTGATCTTTGTACTGTGCATGATAACACTAACACTGATTCTGAGGAAAGCAAAGGCTGGGTATGTATTCAAAAGCCACCAACAAAAAGTCAGCCACTTGTTATTCATGGATGACCT
This sequence comes from Octopus sinensis, assembly GCF_006345805.1. Taxonomy (NCBI): domain Eukaryota; kingdom Metazoa; phylum Mollusca; class Cephalopoda; order Octopoda; family Octopodidae; genus Octopus; species Octopus sinensis. The sequence goes on along the minus strand of NC_043002.1, from coordinate 24,160,907 downwards.
CAAACTTTATGGTAAAGATGAATCCCAAGTCAATTCCCTCGTTGATACAGTATATACTTTCAGTGCTGATATCAGAATGGAGTTCGGACTGAAAAAGTGTGGTGTGTTAATCTTAAAGAGAGGCAAAATCAAATGTATGGAAGGACTAGTGATACCATCGGGGGAGGTTATGAAGCAGATAGAACACATGGGCTATAAGTACTTGGGGATATTGGAAATGGATAAATTGATGGAGAAAGAAATTACAGAAAAATTTAAGCTGGAGTATTTGCACAGACTGAGACTGATCCTTAAGTTGAAATTAAATGGACGGAATAAGATTGAAGCTATCAACACTTGGGCGGTTTCACTACTTAGATCTGCAGCAGGGGTAAACTTATTTTATCAACTCTGGCAGAATGAAAATAAAGTAAAAAACAAGCTAAGATTTGAACTCATAACATAATAGAAGTAACTAAATATTACAAAGCAATTTTCTGTTCAACACACTGTTAATTTTGTCATACATTATCATCAGTAAATTAGGAAAGTAAGAGTGGAATCCTGGGTTCAACCAGAAGAATGTGCTTTTCTAAAGGAGTTTGTTTAAATGTTGATGTGATACACTAGCATTTAATCCAGGGGATATTTCACACATTCCATTCTAAATTATAGAAACTGGAATGAAGTATTGGCTCTATGGTCACTGGATGTTTCTAAACCTAACTTTACTGTATTGATTATAGATATGTAATAGCACAACTACTGGGTTGGGTGATAGATGCTTATTTGCTAAAAAGTGTAGTGCACTATTACACATCATGTGACAGTAATAATACTTACATGTTGTACTAAAATTGGACACAGCAAATTTATATAAATCTACCTTCACAAATTATGTATAAGCTCCATTATGAAATGTAACTGGACAATGTATTTAGACATGGATTCCATCTCAAAAGCTATCCCTCTTATAGATGCAAATAAAAAAGGTAAAAATGACCATTCCAAAACATAACAATATCTGTTTCAACACAGTGTTTCACATCAGCAATCCTGCAAAACAAATTCATAAACACAAACACACACCCATATCATGATCATCATCATTTAACATCCACTTTCCAAGCTGGCATTATATGTATGTGTGTGTGTGTGTGTGAATACCAGTTCAATACTGCTACAAGCCTATTATCACCATTGTAAGACAACTATTACTACATACCTATGATCACCACTACAGTCCCACAATTCAATATCAGCAACAGTATTACGACCATCCAGAATCATTGGCTGCTCAAACTCCATTATTCTGTCCGGAGAAAGAAAGAAGAACAAAATATATAGGTTTATCATTTTGGGGATGACTGCTAGTCTCATTTTCAAAGTTGAATTTTATATATATATATATATATATATATATATATATATATATATATATATATATATATATATATATATATATATATATATATATATATATATATATATATATATATATATATATATATATGTATATATATATATGTGTATATATATATGTGTATATATATATATATATATATATATATATATATATATATATATATATATGTATATATATATATATATATATATATATATATATATATATATATATATATATGTATATATATATATATATATATATATATATATATATGTATATATATATATATATATATATATATATATATGTATATATATATATGTATATATATATATATGTATATATATATATATATATGTATATATATATATGTATATATATATATATATATATATATATATATATATATGTATATATATATATATATATATATATATGTATATATATATATATATATATATATATATATATATATATATATATATATACACACACACACACACATATATATATATATGTGTGTGTGTGTGTGTGTATGTATGTATATACACACTCACACCCAACCAAATAAATTCATACCCATGTTCTGGCTGAAGCTCCCCTCAATCTTATCTCTTGTACACAGCACACGTCTACTTATCACAGCTCTAGCATCTCAATAATCTCTCCAGATCTAACAGTCTTTCAGGTGTTAATAAGATTTTTTTCTTCACATGGAGGATGATACATAGTAAGATAAAAATCTGAATGGCATTAAAGTGAATTGTCAACATCGAAAATATATATTTAAGAAATTTTGTAGAAAATACTTGATGCAGTCACAATATTTGAAGAAAGATTTTCTTAAAAGTTACTATCTATTTTAAAAAGCTTTTTAAAAGGCATAATGCCATAAACTTCTGGTAAAGAAGTTTTTGTATTGTGCATTACTTTGTTGTTTGACTTTTCAAGCACACATGTTCTGGTCTTATATATGTATACAATATCATCATCATTCCAGCCATCACCATCCTCACCACCAATAAAACCTCCTTTAATACAGTGATGATAATACGCTGAGGAGCTTCAAGATAGTTATCTGATATACTAGAAATAGCAGTCAAATCTTTCTTGCATCACACAATACAGCCCTTTAAAGAGGATATTTTGGATAATAGTGTTCTTTATATGCTATATTAGATAAAAAAAAGTTTTGAAAAAATAGAATACTTTAGGTCAAAGCATCTTTCGTCATAACTTTGCTTGATCAGGCCTGATATCAGGTTAAACAATCACAACAGCAACAATGATGAAAATCAAGAAGAAATTAGTTAATTCTAGTGTATGTCACTCACCTGACCCCAACAGTAGGAGAAATATTTGTAACTTCAGTGGCTTTACACAGGAAATTAGCCAGGACTGTTTTGCCACTCTGAAAATAAATGGAGATAATATTGGGGCTTCAAATTTTGACACAAGAGCATCGATTTTGGGAGCTATGGTAAGGTGATTACATCACTTCCAGTGTTCAACTAGTACTTATTTTATCGACCTTGAAAGGATGAAAAGCAAAGTCAACCTCAGTAGAATTTGAACTCAGAGCATAAAAACGGACAAAATGCTACTAAGCATTTTGCCCAGCTACTTAAGGATTTTTCCAGCTCAAATGGAGAAGATATTAAAATATAACAAATCCATGAAGAGATTTTGAGCTTGCTTTCCAACCACAGGGTTTCAGGTTTACTCCTTGGGTAAGTGTCTTCTCCTATAACCTCAGGCTGACCAAAGCCTTGCGAATGAATTTGGTAAGTGGAAACTAAAGTCCATCATGTGTATATGTGTGAGTGTGAAATGCTTGTGCCCTTTGTAGTGGGGGAAAATTCCACAATATCATGCCTTCTGATGGTTTGTATACATTTAGTACAATACACAGATGGTGATTTTAGACGACATAGGATTAAACACAAAATGCATTCCTGTAAAATTAGACTATAAATCACAATTTCTCATGGAATCCTTGGTAATGTCTCACAGAATCCTAGGGGAATACTGATCTAAAATAAGGCTATATATGTCATAAACATATAATTATACTTTGGTATAACAAATTGTTTAGTTTCCCATCTTTATTAGTGTAAACAGAGAACAAACAAAGGAGGATATTTTGCAGAGACATTGCATTCTTGCAGAAAAAGAACACAGCATCTGGTCCTACAAGGAATTTTCTTTTAGAATAGTAGGGTAGGGTGACTGAGTGAGCCATAGGCCAAAATAGTTGCAACATTGTTGCTTTTGATGGAGAAAACATGCATGTTGAGTTACAGATCATTATAAGTGAATCCTGGCTGTCATGCATCAGTTAAGTTCATTTATTTGTCCCAGCTGTAGCAACTATCACAGACATTGATCATGTGTTTAACCCAGATACATGTCTTTTAGGAAGACAAAGTAGGTAGGTTTACAGTTCCTGAAGCCTGTATGGTCCAAATTCTACGTAAACATTATCTATCATCACACCAACTTAAGCAGTCAGCATTGATAAAGTAAATTGTTAACAAAAGACCACTTACCACTAAAAAACAATATGTAAAAAAATAACTTTTACAACAAAAACTATTTGCATACATATTGTCTCCTAGTGATAAGGTGTTTTGCTGAAAATTGACTTTATTACTCTATATATCTATTAATGCCTACTGCTTGCCAAGTGTATATACTCACTGTTTACTGTCTGGTCTAAATGCTTTACAAACAAAAGGATGTAACAAACACTGACTGACATCACAGCACACTTGGCAGAGTTATAAGGGTGGGCTGAAAAGTTTGTAGGCTGACTATGAAGGAGTGATGCTAGAGCTGTGAAATCTTGCATGCATTAATTTCAACTCTTCTTATTAATAACTGCATTGTTTCTTTCCATGCAAACTGATATCTGACTGTTCAAAGAAGACTTCAGCTTTGGTAACAGTGTAAAAGTGGGCAGTTAGATTTAGGAGAAGGGAGAGTCTTGAAGATGACTCAAGGTCTGGATGTCCTACAACTGCCACCACCATGAAAAACATTGTGTTCACCACATGGTGACTATAAATCAAGAGAGTTGAGAATATTCTGCACAATGAACTTGGCATGACAAAGGTTTTTGCTTGCTGGGTACCATATCTTCTGACATCTGATCAAAAGCACACCAGACTGATCACATCAGGAAAATCTGACATTGTTTATAGCAGATCCAACTCTCTCTTTAATCTGTCTTGCAAAATGATACATTTGAAATGTAGTCCAAGATATGTCTGGATGAAAAACAGGGTGATCACGATAGAAGGTCCTTGGTCATAGGTCTGCTTGATTAGGGCTGACCTTGGGCTAAAGAACACCAACACTAATCCCCATAATGTAGTTTGGACATTTTCTTGCCCAGTTTATGTTCTATTTTCTGAAGTTAGTAAAACAAAGTTGTGGATATTTCAATGGCGGGGTAGAGGTAACAGATGTCGAACAATGCAAACGAAGGAGTAACTAAGTCTTATAGCAGCCAAATCTCCCTCAAACCACCTCTTACCATCTTTAAAATGGACACAATGGTTAATGCTGTGCTTGTAAACGAAAAGATGTAGTGGTCAATAATGGAACGCTTCAGATCAAAGACCTGGTTATTCAGTGTTAGCCTGAAGTTAACAACAATAAATGTAACGTTGAATATCTGCGAGTTTTCGAATATTCTTCTTTGTGGGTGGAGATGAAATACGGCAGAGTGAGAAAATCAAGAGTTTTTAAAATAGTTGTCATTTAGTCTCCGGCCAGCCTTCATGTAACAACATATGATAAAAGACTTTCCAACCATGACCATCTTTTTTTTTTTATTCAGACTTAGTGTATACAGAACTTATCCAGAGTGTCATTTCATAAGAAAGTTTTGTGTAATTTGAAGGAGACTTAACTGCTCTTTCTAGCAATTCCCTCGCTGGTTCGGTCTTAAGCCTAATCAAGATAATTTATTGACATAACAACACTATTTTAAGCAAATGCACTTACTTCCATCGGCCCGAGAAGTAAAACTTTGGCTTTGAACATCGACATGGTTTTTTTTTGGTGTGGTTGATGTGTTACCTGGTAACCAGGCTCCTGGTACTACTGCCGCCCTCTCTTGGCAACACATTACACTAGCAGTAATAAATATCATCTGCGATGTGGTGGATCAAATATACCAATATATAAATACATTTTTTACAACTATTTTGCCACCAATTTTATTTACACGTTACCAAAAAAAGTACATTTCTTAGGATTGAATTATGTTTAATAAAAAGCAAAAAAATCTAGCTATGTGGGTTCGTTTCTTTTCACTAGACGAAGCTGAATAAATATTACACAGGAACTAGACACCGTTTACACGTGGACGGTTACTCGTTTTATGGGAACGATGGCGGGATTTCTGATATAAATATTGACATTTTTGGTTTGTAAGTAGATTTATAAGAATCGGCACTTGAATTTATTAACTTCTCTCTTCAAATTATCTCACCTGTTTTGCATTCATTTACTTAGTAGCTTTTAATGTATTCCATTACAAACCTAAACTAAAGAAGAGCGCAAGTACGCAAGCGAATTAAGATAATCTTTAATAAGTAAACATTCAAATGATAAATAAATATGTCTTTTTCTTAATAGAATTAAGGGCAGTGTGATTTTTTAAAGAAGTTTTATGACTATAGTGGTTTCTAAATTTCAGTTTACTAATATGCACCAACTGTTATGTTAATTACGTTTTCTCGTGAAACGACTGTGTGCTTCCCTTCTTGCATGTTTTAGATTTGCTGTCGAAACAAAATGACTACCGCTTGCGTTACTTGTTAAACATTTTCTTTTCTTATTATTTTCCCTTTAAAACATTGTTTGTATTCGATTGATTCGGACAATCTGAAAGCGAAATAACTAGTTTCTCTGGAATTATTCAGTTTCCCCCGATTTTTCACAAGAAAAAAAAAATGTCTTTTGGTGAATACTAAAAATGTTGACTAAAAATGTAAGACACACCGATTGATAAATATATCATTTTGCCTTTTAGTTCCTAACTTTTAAACTTGAAGAGAGTCTACGTATCCGTTTTATACTGACTGACACTGCACGATCTTGTTTGAATTATCTATCGATCAGTTCACTGTATCGCCAGAAATCACTTCCTGTTTGACTACTGCTAAGAGGTGATGCTGAAATTGACGAACATTTGGTTAGTTTCCACTCTTGAAATCAAGTCCCTTCATGCAAGCCAACAAGGGAAATTCTATGTACTTGCCTTTCCTTTAAGCCATACCTTATTGTCTCAAAAGAAGAAGAGCAATGCAATCCTACATGCATGAAGTTGGGCTGATCACAGCTGAGATATCGTTTTCGATCATAGATCTTATTTCTTTACTGCCCACAAGGGGCTACACACAGAGGGGACAAACAAGGACAGACAAACGGATTAAGTCGGTTATACCGACCTCAGTGCATAACTGGTACTTATTTAATCAACCCCGAAAAGATGAAAGGCAAAGTCGACCTCGGCGGAATTTGAACTCAGAACGTAGCGGCAGATGAAATACTGCTAAGCATTTCGCCCGGCGGGCTAACGTTTCGGCCAGCTCGCCAGATCTGTTCAATCAAAATTCTTTGCATAGATCTGAAGAAAGTTCTAGATTGTATGGACCTATGATCAGAAGTATTCCAACCATGACCATTCCATTTTTTCTAGTACTTTTCCCTGACGCTGTGCAATCAGGACAGTAGGGTGGGATTTGAAAGAAATTTGATTGTTGTTTCAAGCAGATCAGTAACTACTTAGGTGCTCTCGTTATCTTGAACACAGTTACACACACACACGCACACACACATTTATATATTAAAAGCTACATGTTCAAATACAAATATGAATATCAGCAATGTGCTAGGATTCGTATGTAAGCATTGTGGGGACCTGTTTACTTGTGATAATTATTTACTAATACAGAAACATGTTTTTGTTTTCATCAAGGTTTCTGGCTCTTTCTGTCAGCAACAATGGAAAGCACGGAGGTGTACCATATTGGGGGTCATAAGGTTATGTTCCCTTTTAAACCTTACCCTTCCCAGTTTGATATGATGAATAAGGTAAGGAATCAACTCAAACACTTTTGTTGTTACTTTTCTATAGGTTGTTTTTTTAGTGATTTAATAAATTCTGCATTGTGTATATATATATGTCTATGTATTAGTTGTTTAACCCCTAGCTTGTTCAGGACAAGGAGACCTGTGAGCATAGATATTACAGTTTCATCCCAACTTTTTAGGTCGGAAACACTAGATGCTGTAGTCTGCATCATCTGACGTTTCCTACCGTTTTAAATAGGAAGCACCTAATGTTTCCTTGTGTCCTTTACTTATTTATGGTAGTCCAGTGTGGTTTATGGGAGATATGATGACTATTTCCAGCAAGTTAAGCAACTGAGATGTTCCTTCAAGTTGCTTTATTTACATATGTGTCATCATCATCATCATCGTTTAACGTCCGTTTTCCATGCTAGTATGGGTTGGATGGTTCGACCGGGGTCTGGGAAGCCAGGAGGCTGCACCAGGCTCCAGTCTTATCTGGCAGTGTTTCTACAGCTGGATGCCCTTCCTAACGCCAACCACTCCATGAGTGTGGTGGGTGCTTTTTACATGCTATAATTCCTTAGACTTTACTTATGTCAGTCTACCTAACTAAATAGTTCCTACTACTTCCTGCTACATACACTGTACCATGTCACCTTCAAACATTGTACAATGTGACATACATTACGTCTATATGTAGTGTTGTTTAGCTCCTGGTCAGTTCTGGTCAAAGTGTCCCACCCTTGACCATCCCATTATTTAACAATTTTTCCAGAATAGCATTATCCTCTGTGTCCTTTTTAAATTATAAAGTGTGATTTGAAAGAAATTTGCTATTTTCTTTGGTAGGTTTGAGTATGTATACAGAGGCTTGTTTGTTGTTTATTTAAATTAATTTATTGTTTTTTTTTAAATGTATTTATTTTCATATTATTTCTGCTGGGGTCTGGTCCCCTTTGTCTCATTCCTTCTCAGATTCTTAGTGGATTGGACAAAAGACTAAACTGTCTCTTGGAAAGCCCTACTGGAAGTGGTAAAACACTCTCCTTACTTTGTTCAAGTTTAGCTTGGCAGAAAACCGAAGCTGGTAAGATGATCATCTCTATTTTTTCTTGTGTATATATATATGACAGTGTAGTTTGACTCATTTATGCAAGTGGAGTTCAGTGAGAAAATAGGGTTTGTGTTTGTTTTTTCTTTTTCTTTTTTTTTTGCTTTTGAATTACTCTCATTATTATAACATGATTGACTCCTTACTTGATGAGTTTGAGTGGTCGCTCTTGATGAGTAAACAAGACTTACTCTTTTCATGATTTACTTAAGAGCAGCTTTGTGAGATTTTAGAATATATCCTCCTCTTAGCATGTTTGAGTGACTCTCAGTGACAGAGTATGACTCTTTCCTCAATGTTTTTGAGTGTAGCTTGTTAAGACAGCGGGATTTATCTTTTTGTTATTAACATTATTTTATGCCACTGGATTGGCAGAATCATTAGAGTGTTGGACAGAATACCTAGTAGTATTTATTCTAGCACTTTGCATTCTGAGTTCAAATCCCAACTTTGCTTTTCATCCTTCAGGGATCAATAACATACCAGTTAAGAAGTAATGTCAATATAATTGACTGTTTCTTTCCCTTCAAAATTTCTGTACTTATGCCTTTGTTAGAAACATTAACATCAACATTATCGTTTTTTTTTTCTTTGTTGCAGCTAAAATTGAAATATTGAATAAGGAAAACCAGAAAAGTAAGAATTATTTATATATTTTCCGCTATTGTTGTATTAGTAGTGGGAGTAGAGACAGTCAAGAGGTTGCTGTTTCATATCCTGTTAACTACATTGTGTTGTATCTCTGGTCAAGAAATTTAATTCATAATTAGCTCAGTCCACCTACCTAAATGTAAATACCACAGAATAAGAACAGCTTTTGTTGTTGCTTAGCACTCGGTCATCTCTGATTAAGTAGATTGGAGGTTTTCCAACTACAAGCATCCCATTTTTGTCTTTTTGAGACTTATCAACCTTCTTTAAGATAGTATGGTGTCATATGAAGGAGATATGGTTGCTAGTTCTAGCAAGCAGAGAGACCACTTAGAGAGCTTAAGCCTATGCTTGAGTAACAACTTGTTCTAAGTCAGTGATTCTCAAACAGGAATTACAACCGTGTTTCGTGGTCTGCTACCACAACAGCTCCTTTATAGGATCCAGTTAGCTCAAGACATCATCAAGAGGAACCACGTCCGGTTTCGGCCCCTACTCCTCTACTGTTTTGACGTGGCGGGGCGCCCCCTTTTGGAGGTGTCTTTAGCTCTGGTGTTGGGTGCATGTCTTCTTTCTTCTGTTCCCTGGCCTCTTCGATGTATCGTCAGCGAGTGTCAGCCTGTGACTGACTGTCTTGTCAAATTTCTCCCTTTAAATACCTGCCATATAGGCTCCAGCAGGCAGCCCCAGCAAGTTGTCACGTGACACTGTCTCACATTAACTGACTAGTGAAGGCGCGTAGTTTTAGCCCGCGCTTTTTCTAAACGACCGTCACCTGTCGGTCAGCGAAGCTGATTCAGTCAGCTTGTCTCACCTAATGATGTTATTTCCCATCGGCGTGTTTATGACTTTCAAGCCATTTTCGGTCTTCCCGCTTCAGCCATATATAGAAGATGGCTTTTTCGACCGCCTCCTGTACTCTACTACTATATTTGCTCCCTGAGGATAAAAATCTATGTGACAGGGTGCAAATATGTCAGGACCTGAGAGAAGTCATACATATATTACATAACAGCAGAGAGATGCAGTGTAATGAAATCATGATAAATTGCAGGGATAAATTGCAAAATACATAAATCTGATGGAGTATAAATGACGGAAAGAGATGAGAGAATCACTGTTGTAAGCAGTGGCAGCAGTACTGTAAATGTGGTAAGTAGTGCTGGTTTCAACTCCTCTTACAGGTAATAGAGCTTTGAGAGCTGTAGGTTCCATCAGGGTCATTTGCTCTAAGCGTCTTTGTACACTAGAGAGAGATTAAATCTGAATTGATTCAGAGTGGATGCACCACTGTTGGTATTGTTTGACAATAGTGCTTTTAGATCATAGTGGTGACCATGGTGATTGGTGGTTGATATCTGTACTACCATGTAGTATAGATATCGACTGTAGTTACCACCCACTGCTGTCATCTCTATCAACCAGCATGACCTACTTCTATTCCATTACTGCCTACCATCATCACGTGTCAATGCCATTATAATCTACCTCTGCTTTTTCAAATTAATGAGTGAAGCTCTGCATAATTGTTTTACTTGTTAGAAATAGCAGACAAATCTTCAGATCACATCCTTCTTAAAAAAGAAAAATACATTGGATAATATGATGTTAAATACAGTGTTTCTGAAAGAAAGATAGGATAGTATTGGCTGAAATGTCTTTTGATCATCAGTCTACTTGACCAGGGTTGACCTGGGGCTCAGCTAAATGGCAACCTCCATTGTAGCTACCTAATTATCCATTATCACCACGTATCCATACGTCAGTTTGATCTACCTCATGAACCACTATCATGACAACAGTAAAAACAGTCTCTACCGTGTTTTAGACTAGGTAACATGATCTGACTACCTACCACACTACATTCCATACAAGACCCCACTGCTAACTAAACCTTATACAGTATGTCCTCACTAATACATTACTTCCCTCACAAACCAAATCGAACCCTGACAATTCCAATGTACACTTGTCATGGACTAATTGGGGTTACTCAACAGTGATAAGGAAAAGCGATATATAATCTAAAAAAGGGACTTGTTTATTTCTTTTCTTCAGATATCTGTGAGTTTTGCTGGGATCCACATCGTTACCATCATACATACCATCTCCAACCAAAACAGAAGACAAATAAGAAAAACTCTAAGAGTAAGTCATGTTTCTTTTGATTTTTTTATCAAATATTTTTCTCTTTTTTTTTCATTTTAGTTTTTGTATAATCCCTGCCCTACATCCCTAACCTCCAAGGTTTGCAACCTTCATCTAATTTTCTTTTATGGCCAGTGGCTTGCTCAATTGAATTCAGTTCCCTATTCTTTGTTTGGGAGGCGCAATGGCCCAGTGGTTAGGGCAGCGAACTCGTGGTCGGAGGATCGCAGTTTCGATTCCCAGACCAGGCGCTGTGTGTGTTTATTGAGCGAAAACACCTAAAAGCTCCACGTGGCTCCGGCAGGGGGTGGGGGATTGGAGGTGACCCCTGATGTACTCTTTTGTCACAACTTTCTCTCACTCTCTCTTCCTATTTCTTGAGTAACGCTTCAATGGACTGGCGTCCCGTCCAGCTGGGGGAAACACATACGCCACAGAAACCGGGAAACCGAGCCCATGAACCTGGCTAGGCTTGAAAAGTGCGACATTATTCTTTGTTTGGGCACAGGTATTGGTTTGTGGGTAAAAATTTTGCATCACAACCACATAATTCTGGTTTCAATCCTAGCACATGAAACCATGGGTAATTTCATCTATGATTGCGTAACACATGAAAGTACTAGTTTCTTTCAATATTATAAAATTGTAGAAATTGCAAATGATAAAACATGAAAATCATACTTAATTGGAATTTCATTGATTAATATATATATATATATATATATATATATATATATACCAGAGTAAACACATAAATGTGAAACAAGGTGGAAAAAAGAGTACTCAAATACCAGTGGTAGAGTAATATGCTTTATTTAAAGCAGCAGAAAATTCAACAAAACCTGTTACTCTGAGTTTCCTGTTGCCGGGAAACTCAGGGTAACAGGTTTTGTGGAATTTTCTGCTGCTTTAAATAAAGTATATATATATATATATATATATATATATATATATATATATATGAAACATCATTATTATCATTCTTATGTATACTTTTGTTGACCAATGTTTTGTGAACGAAATTTTGTAGATGGAGACTATAATAGCACAATGTGTTTATAAATCATTATCACCATCACTTAATGTCCACTTTTCTATGCTTGTATGGGTGAGACAGAATTTGTTAAGGCAGATTTTCTACAGCTAGATACCCTTCCTGTCACCAACCCTCACCTATTTGCAAGCAGCGTAATATTTCCCAACACTGGGAAATATAAGTTTGGAAATGAACAAGATTGCCAATATGAAAGTGATGCTCTTTTACAAATCCTCACATGCTGCCAAGACAAGACTCCACACAGATACACACGCATGCTTATATGTATGACGGGCTTCTTTCAGTTTCTGTCTACCAAATCTACTTGTGAGTAGATTTGGTAGACAGAAACTGGAGTTGTAGTAGAAAACACTTGACAAAGAGGCCATGCAGTGGGATTGATCCCAACACCACATGGTTGGGAAGCAAGCTTCTTAACTTGTACCAAAATGCGAACGTGTGTGTGTTTATTGTAGTGGCAGCTGAGAGAAAAGTTTTTTTTTAAAAATTTTTTATGCCAACAGGGAAACTGTTAATAGTTACCAAACAAAATTAAGTTATGTGTATGTATAATTTCATTTCATCAGCTGAAACCCACACTGGCAACTAGTTACAGTTTTCTTGTGCGAAAGGGACAGTTTTTCAGGTTGCCATATTAGAATGAAGTTAAAAAAAAAAAAGTAGCAATATTAACGTGAACACATTCTCATTGGTTTGCACAAATTTCATTTTTGTCTTGGATATATGCACAAAGAAAAATCAAGAACTTTCCGTAGTTAAAACAAGGGAGATTACTTGGAAGGGATTAAGTATGATGGGAGGTAATGCACATCTGAAAGTTGAACAAGAAATTTGGCATAGTTAATGTGAGATTGATTGCATATATATATATATATATATATATATATATATATATATATATATATATATGAGCAACACATACGTATGTACATACACCTATTGCATACATGTTTTTGGAATGCATGCATGTTCGTGTGTGTGTGTTGCCCATATATCAACAAAACACTTTTTTCCTTGATGGAAAAAAACCCAACAAAAGTCTTAACAAAAACTTACTCGTCGCTAGAAGGAGACTTAACTCCTGTCTGCAAACAATGGTGATTTCTCTGACTTGAAAATTATTAAAAGTTTTGGTTGAAAATTTATTTTTACTGCTATTCGCTGGTGCCTCTGGGGAAAATAAGTTGACGAATGTCTTCCTAAAATTGGAGCGACATGCGGGCTAATTTGTGGATGTGCATAAATTACATTCACATACACGTACACACACACACATCCTGCCTTTTATATATACAGATGAGCGTGGCCGTTGCCAGTACCACTGGACTGGCCCTCGTGCTGGTGGTACGTAAAAAGCACCCACTACACTCTCGGAGTGGTTGGCTTTAGGAAGGGCATCCAGCTGTAGAAACTGCCAGATCAAATTGGAGCCTGGTCCAGCCATCTGGCTCGCCAGTCCTCAGTCAAACCATCCAACCCATGCCAGCATGGAAAGTGGACATTGAAGGATGATGATGGTAATGATCATCTTTTTAATGCTCCTTATAAGTATGTTATCACTAACTATTCATGCAGATGGTTTTTCCATGTCATTTAAAAAAAATTCTATTTCTATACTAGTCAGTCAATGTACAGTTTTGTTGTTTAGCCCCAAGCTAATTGTGATACAACAGATCTGCAATCACAGATTCCAACTGTGACCATCTTACCTTTTTAAGTTCAAAACTGCTTTATTCAATGTGTTCTTCCTGATTTGATGTTGATTTGACTATTTCTGGCAGATCAGGTAACCCTGTAGAGCTTCCATCATTGGCTCACTGTGCAATCTTGTACATTTACTTAATAATTCGTTCATCATTATATCAGTTTGTATAGTGAAGGGTATGCTTTACTGATGAGGTCAGAATAAGATCAGAACCTATCTAGAGTTGTCTCCTATATTTGCTTAAAAAAATGAAATTACCAGTAATAGTCATTAAACTCATTGCATTTTAATTTCTCAATAGTTTTTTTAATGCCCTGGACTTTGAATATATTAACACTAATGCAACTGTTGTTGTTATCTTACTGTTTCTATAGAACAGTGCAAGACCAGTATTGAGGAAGAGGAGACAACCTGTTGTAACAAGGAAGCTGATGTCCTAGAAAAGGCTGAGAAAACATCTTCACAACAAGATGATGATGATTTCAGAGATTTCTCAGAGATCGTAAAGGCACGACATACTGCACAGGTGAAGCACTGCTACCATTCTATTACACCTCAACATTTTCTCCTTCCAACCATCGACAATCAGTTTACAAGGTTTATTGCAAAGTCATCTCTATATTGTAGCTGGAAAAATTGTGATGTTTTTTTTAATCTTCTCTCCAATATTTAACTGCTGGACTGATTTGAAAGAGTTAATAGAATTTATTTAGTAGGAATGTGGCACAACTTAATCCAAGCACCCATTATTCAGTGATACAACAACACTGATAATTTTTCCACATCCCACTGTTAACTTCACTTACCACTTGTCTTCTTAGATAAAACACTACTTATAACAATCTCCTTTCTACAGTGATTGTGTTGTGTTTCCTTAAACAAAGCACTTTACTTACCATAACTTATGTAACTGTATAACAGATACCACTGCGACCTGCTACACCCATTGTGTTATATCTCCTTAAATGAGACACTATTTGCCATAATCTACCTTGCTTACATAAGAGGTAGCAATACTTCCTGCTTGAGCCATTGTGTTGTGTCTCTTCAGACAAAACACACTACTTATTGTAGTCTGCCTAGCTGTATAACTGATACCTCCATGTCCTGCTTCAACCATTGTACTGTGTGCACTTGCCCAAGACACTCTATTACTGCAATCTACCCAGCTGTATATTAGGTACCTTCATTCTAAGCCCTGTTATATCACCACCAACCTTATTGACCCTTGTACTACTTAACCTCTACAGTTAAGAGACCACTGTGTGAATTGTACTCTTCATGTTGGAAGGGTACATATTCTATTAACAAGCCACAATACCAACTGTCTAGTAATTTAATTGACCATTACATTACCTTCACCACAACACTAACAAGCCAGTCACATTAACTGGCCACAATAGCAGCTGACCAGTAATATCCATTAGCTACTGTATTCATTTGACCACAACATTAACTAACCAGTTGCATTAATTAGCCACAGTGCCAACTGACCCGTGACATCTACTAGGCATTACATTAACCAACCATAATGCTAATTACAACTACTAACCAACCAGTCAATAAATAACTACATCAAATTTTCAAAGACATATTTCTGAAGATAATGAGTAAGATACAATATTAGATTTAATGAGGCAGTAGACTTTACCATGGATAGGGAGTGATGCCAAAAATGGGTGGCCAGTATTGAGTGCACAATATCACTTACTCTGTTACATAGAAATTAAAGAGGATGTTCAAGACAATGAACACCATCTAAGCAGTTATAAAAATGGACATAGCATACACAACATAGTCACTGATAGAAACAAAAGCTAAATCACCATTAGACTATACCTTACCATTCACATGCTGGTGCCATATAAAAGCACTCCTTACATTCTGTAAAATGGTTGGCATTAGGAAGAGCATCCAGCTGTTGAAACCATGCCAAAACAGACAACTGGAGCTGGTATAGCGCTCTGGCTTGCCAGCTCCTGTCAAACTGTCCAACCTATACCAGCATGGAAAGCAGATGTTAAATGATTATGATTCAATGCCATCATTTATAGCCCAATGTATTTTTACATCTGTAAGAGGAAAAATTTCCCCGAGACTATTTCCATAGTGACAGGTCTTCCCATATTTGAGTTTACACAAATGTGTTAAATATCATTGTGCATTCATATAATAACTTCTTATAAGAACAGTGTGGAAAAGCTAAACTGCAAGAAAATCTGAAAGCCATATTTACGAGCCACCAAACTAACTGATTGCATTATCAGCTGATCTCTACCTTAGTAACTGATCTGTTATTTTGTCACTGTTGTTATTTAACTCCAAGTCAGCTATAATCCTACAAACATATTTTCAACTCAGGATCATATTATTTAATGTATCTTTCATGTAATGCATAGTGTGATTTCAGAAACATTTGGCTTTTATTTCTAATAGGTTGAGTAAACGAAGACAAATTTCTTTGCTGGCTGCTTTTTTATTTTATTCTCTATGTTTTTTTTTTTGTGTCTGTCATCGCCCTCAGACTTCATCAAAATCAAGTCGAAGCCATGTTACCATTGAGTATGAAAATGCCCAGGAAACTGACAAAGAAATTGTTGATGGTTGTGGGGAGTGCAGTGATTCTAAAGGATGTGATATCGACGAGCAGGAACTCAGCTATACAGAGTGTGACAGATGTTTTTGCCAGTGTGACGGAAGCAATGGAAATGCATCTAAAAAAATGAGGTAAATTGGTGTTTCCTATATTTTGACATACTTCATTGTTGTTTAGACCTAGGTTGGCCTCAATCATATGTCCAGGACTATGTTATCCAATTTCTTAATCAGCCAATCAATGTAATGTAGATTATGTTTGTTATTTATAAACAGATTAAATTTTTTAACCAGGGTGATTTCTTTAATCTATAAATTTCCAGTATTTCTTTCTGTGACCTTTATAATAACTACAATCTCCTTGTGACATCTCTTCAATTTTTTTTTCTTTTGGATGGAAGAGGCATTTGTATAGATGTGCTCCTTATTGTAGATGTGCAGTTTGTGAATGGTGCTACCAATACATCATTCACCACAGTTATTGCAAACTATGCAGTGTATCATGTCAGCCTAGGTGCAATAAAACTTAATGGTTAAGATATTTGTTTTGCAATCACAACGTTCCAAATTTGATGATAATAAAAAGAAATAATAATGACTGTTTCAAATTTTGGCACAAGGCAAGTAATTTTAGAGGGAGTGGGGTCATTTGATTACATTGGTCATCATCATCATCGTCGTTTAACGTCCGTTCTCCATTGGTACATCTTTTTTTTCTTGACCCTGGAAAGATTACAGGCAAATTTCACTTAGGCTGAATTTGAACTCAGAGCATTATGCGCCAGAAGGAATGCTGCTAAGGTTTTTGTCCATTGCATTAAGGATTTCAAAGGTGCAGTTTAATTGATTACATTGACCTCAAAAGGATGAAAAGCAAAGTTGATCATGGCAGGATTTAGACTCAGAATGTAAAGAGTTGGAAGAAATGCCATTAAGCATTTTGTCAGATATCCTAACAAGTATGACAGTTTGTCTTTTTAATAATAAATGAATAAATGTGAATAAACAGATACTAAGCATTCTAAGGCCTCCATCTCTATCATACATAACTTTCTCTATAACATTGTTCATGTACAGCAATCCAATCTTTTCTCACCCTCTTTTTCTCTCTATACATTATTTTAGGGTACCAAAGATTTTCTTTGGCACACGAACTCACAAGCAGATCAAACAGATTGTTGGAGAACTGAAGGAAACACAGTATAAAAATGTGAAGTATGTGATCTTCAAAGAGTGGTATATGTTTGTAATCTGTTGGTAGTTGTTTAGTTTCAGATCAAATCTGATTAATGAGACCTAAATCAGAGGCATTCTAACTATGGCCATCCTACCTTATTATGGACTGTAGTACTACGTTGTCTAAAGTGTCCTTATCAAAATGGTAGGATTCTAATTTGAGTTACATGTGGCTGCTATTTCAGTAGATTTGGTGACCTGGTAGATGTCCTCAAACAGAGATAAATCTAAATCTGCTCAGGATATGTTACTTGTCTCTCACAGCTCTGGTAATAAAGTAAATTGAAGCATGTGTAGAATTAAGTGCAATGCTCAGACACAAAAATGAAATACTCTTAATTGATTTGAACTTGAAACTAGTTCATATGTTTGTGTATGTCATGAGGTGTGTGAATAACTCTGTGCATGTGTGAATTACTTTGTGTGTTTTATAAAATGTGTGAACATCTGTGTTATTCAAACATTAACCAAATCCCTATTTCAGGATGTGTATCTTATCAAGCCGAGAAAACCTGTGTATTAACAAAGAAGTAAGATCGAAACCATCCATAAATGAGGCCTGTAAAGAATATCTTGAGGTAGGTAACCTATAACCCCTTTTTCTTTAAGTGTATCACAACACTTTTTCCTGTGAGATCACTTTTTGTATAGGTTACCTTGATCCCTTTTTAATGTGGGTTACATTTATTCCCTCTTTTTTCTGAAAGTAGGCTCACATGTTTTTTTCTCCTTGTATGGGTTATTTTTATCCCCTTAGTCTTGAAATGTGGCTCTTTTTCTTGTGTTTTTTTCATCCCTTTTTCCTCAGATGCCTCAGTTTTTGTGTTTTTTTCTTTTGGGTGAGTTACTTCTCTTCCTTTTTGTTGAGATATAAGTCTTTTAATCCTTTTTCAAGTGTGTCTTAACACTATTTCTTGAGATTGAGCATTTTTTTGAAGTGAGACATTATTAAGGCAACAAGCTGGCAGAAATGATAGCATGATAGACAAATTGCTTAGTGGCATATTTTCTGTTTTTACATTCTGAGTTCAAATTCTGCCATGGAGCACTGGGTGGGAGGCAATGGGATTGACTAGCCCCCTTCCCCCAAAATTGCTGGTCTTGTGCCAAAATTTGAAACCATTATTATCATCGTCGTCATCGTTATTATTATTATTATTATTACTATGAAGATTGGTGAGCTGGCAGAATTGTTAGCATGCTAGACAAAATTTTTAGCAGCTTTTCTTCCAGTTTTATGTTTTGAGTTCATTACACCAAGGCTGGCTTTCCTTTTCATCCTTTCAGGGTTGATAAAATAAATATTCTTATCTACTCTAGGCACAAGGCCCGAAATTTTTGGGGAGGGGGCCAGTCGATTAGATCAACCCCAGTATGCAACTGGTACTTAATTTATCAACCCCAAAAGGATGAACGGCAAAGTCGACCTCAGAGGAATTTGAACTCAGAATGTAAAGACAGACGAAATACCGCTAAGCATTTCACCCATTGTGCCAATGTTTCTGCCAGCTTGCCACTTTCCTTCTGATAAGATAAATATTTATTTCTTTATCGCCTACAGGGGGCTAAACATAGAGGGGACAAACAAGGATAGACAAAGGGATTAAGTCAATTACATTGACCCCAGTGTGTAACTGGTACTTATTTGATTGACCCCGAAAGGATGAAAAGCAAAGTCGACCTCGGCGGAATTTGAACTCAGAACGTAATGGCAGACGAAATACTGCTAAGCATTTCGCCTGGCATGCTAACAATTCTGCCAGCTTGCTGCCCTTCTGATAAGATAAATATTGGTTGAGCACTAGGGTTGATCAGTGTAATTGACTAGTCCTCACCTAACAAAAAATCAGGCTTTGTACCTGTAGTAGAAAGAATTATTATTATCATTACTATTATTCAAGCAGTGAGCTGACAGAATCATTTGTACTTCAGACAAAAATGCCTAGCCTGCCAAAGCCATGTGAGTGGATTTGATCAATGGAAACTGAAAGAAGCCCGTACCTGCCATGGTGACTATCGCAGTATAGTTTGTTCTGATATAACATCCACATTTAAGTGGGGATAAATATTACCACTGTATATATGTGCATGCATGTATAAATATATGTATGCATGTATGTATATATATCTCTTATTATAAAAGGCAGATTTTATCTGCCTCCCTTTGTAACTTATAGAAATCTACAATATAGGATTTCTTCAATTACAATTTACCTAGCATTTTTAAGAGTAGAATGCATCGGGTCATGCCAGGTCCAGTTTTTAAAATTTAAACTCCAATTAAGCAAAATTTACAGAAAACTCACATTCTGGTGTGTATGTCAAATGCTTTTCTTAGTCTGGTTTACAGCACACGCAAACGCACACACACAGTGTGCTACGAATAAAGTGAAAGTAATTCAGTGTGTTGACAGGTAGACAATAGAATGCGGTGACGATGGCGATGTAATATTTGTTTCTGTCTATGACGCTGATAGATACATGAGTAAAATGTATGGGAAGCTAAGACATAAGAGTGAGTGAAAATGTTCTTGGAAGAGAGTAAATAGCAAGAGAGAGTGATTTGAGGAAGACTTTACATTAAATAACTGTAGTGGCTTGTGTTAGTAATAAAGTAAACATACATACATACATACATACATACATACATACATACATACATACATACATACATACACACACACACACACACATACACACACACATACATACACACACATACATACATATACATACATACATACATATACATACATACACACACACACACACACACATACACACACACACAGTATTGAAGCTTGAGAACAATCAGATACATTTGCAACACATCTGTTGAAAATATTATTGTTCACACACATACATATACATATATACATACAGACAGACAGACAGATAGACACACACACACACACACACACACACACACACATGATCCAGCATGGCCACAACCTCAAGGCTGAAACATATAAAAGAATAACAGAATATAAATGTGTGCATGTGTGTGAGAGAGAGAGTGTGTGTGTATATGTATGTATGTATGTATGTATATATAATAATGCGGTTTTTTCAACAGCTTGAACTAAATGTCAGAGGGGAATGGGATAAACTACTTATATTAACTTGCTATAAAAGCAGGTAGTAATTTTATCTTGTCCTTATTCATAGTGCAAGTTTTGAAGAGTGCATTTCGATTTTAACAGCTATTTTTTTCAAAGCTATGTTGGAAGTAACAAAGGAGCATATTTGGCATATTTTGCTTTATGAGTTCAATAAAGACAACAACGCAACGGAAAGTACAAGAAATATTAATGCAGTATATGGGGATTGGACAATAAGCGTAAGGCAGTGTCAATGGTGGTTCCAGAAATTCCAAGCCATAAACTACAGCCTAGAAGACGAGCCTCATCCTGAAAGATCTGTAGAACTCGACAAGGACATCCTGAAAACCCTGGTGGAACAAAATCTCATCGTAACTGTTGAGGAACTAGCAGAGAAGCTTGGATTTGGTCATTCAACCATTCATTGAGACCTGTGTGCTATCGGAAAAGTCAGCAAATTGGGTCAATGGGTTCCTCACGAACTTTCCGAGTCTAATTGCATGCAGAGAGTGAATGTATGCTTTCTTTGCTGTCACATCTCACCACTACTGCGCTATGTATATCTATATATATAAAACTGTAGTTGTGTGAGTGTCTGTCCCCTTCGATTTAGATTCCTAACTACTCCCACATTTTGCGGTGCAGTTTAACCAAATTCGGGTAGCTTATAGTCGTGATTCATATCGAGCCCGTCTGAGTATTAGCGCGCGTCTACGATGAGTCTACGATTTTAAAAATAATTTAACATCATTTTTTATTCCATTTTAATGCATAATTTTTCGTGTGTCGATGGCGGCGGAGTTGGCGTCCACGCTCACACCTGCACCTGTGGGGAAGGGAGTGTAAGGAAATCAACGTCGTAATGCGTTGTCAAGGAGACCAGCGTTCTTTTAGAACAACGACTTCATGGCTTGAAGACACCAAAACAGAAATGGCTAAGAAAGCGTCTACATGAGTCTACGATTTAAAAAAAAATTTACCATCGTTTTTTTTTTCCATTTTAATGCATTTTTTCGCTATTATATAAGGGAAGTAACTCTCTAAAAATGTCTACGATGAGTCAACGATTTAAAAAAAAATTTACCATCATATTTTTTCCATTTTTAATGCATTTTTTGCTATTTTTTGGCTATAACTCTCTAAAAATGCTTATATAGTTATTTCCCTTATAAACTCGAGCAACGCCGGGCGATACTGCTAGTTTATATATATATATATCATCATTATCGTTTAACATCCGTTTTCCGTGCTAGCACGGGTTGGATGGTACGACCAGGGTCTGGGAAGCCAGGAGACTGCACCAGGCTCCAGTCTGATCTGGTAGTGTTTCTACAGCTGGATGCCCTTCCTAACGCCAACCACTCCATGAGTGTAGTGGGTCCTTTTTACGTGCCAGGGGAGGCTGGCAGTGGCCACGATTGGTTGGTGCTTTTTACGTGCCACCAGCACAGAAGCCAGTCAAGTCGGCGCTGGCATCGGCCACGTTCAGATGGTGCTTTTTAGGTGCCACCGGCACAGGTATCACAACGACAATTTCCATTTCATATTTATTTTGATGTTGATGTACTTGACTCAGTAGGTCTTCTCATATATATATTTTTGTGTTATTGTTTGTACCCTTGTCTTTACATCACATGATTGTTGTAAAGGAGCATCACCATCATTACAAGCAATGTAGTTCTTTTTCAACCTGCTGTGTAAAACATGACAGGCCATGGGGAAATATTACCTTGCTTAGAAACAGGTGAGGATTGGAGACAGGAAGGGCATCAAACCATAGAAGATCTGCCTCAACGAATTCTGTCTCACTCATGCAAGCATGGAAAAGTGGACATTAAATGATGATGATGACCATGCTACTTAACACATCATCATCATCATCATCATCAATCCCCTTGGTTGGACGGTTCAACTGGGGTCTGGGAAGCCAGAAGGCTGCACCAGGCCCAGTCTGATCTGGCAGTGTTTCTACGGCTGGATGCCCTCCTAACGCCAACTACTCCGTGAGTGTAGTTGGTGCTTTTAACGTGCCACCCGCTCAGGTGCCAGACGGGGCTGGCAAACGGCCACGGACGGATGGTGCTTTTTACGTGCCACCGGCACAGGGGCCAGCCAACGCTGGCAACGGCCACGATCGGATGGTGCTTTTTACGTGCCACCGGCACGGAGGCCGGTCGGGGCGGCGCTGGCAACGGACACAGTTGGGTGGTGCTTTTTGCATGCTACCGGCACGGGGGCCAGGCAAGGCTGGCAACGGCCACAATAATAATTAATTCATTCATCTAGCTGTTACCAAAGTGCAATCTATGCAAACTGGATTTTACATTATATTATCAACCTTGGAATAATGAATAATAAAGATGATGTCAACAGAATCCAACTCAGATCATAAAGTGACATAATTAATCAATATGTTTTGTCTGAGGCTCTGTTGATTTTGCTGATTCTAATTTTGACAAAAATATACAAATTCTGGAGGGGTAAAAGCAAAGTTTACCAGGAGAAGATTTTGAAGTGATGTTGCCTGTTATGCTTATTATTTTGTTTAATGCTAACCCATTGAATCATCTGATGAACTTCTTTATTATTTTTCTCTTTATTTTCTTTCTTTCCCTTATCCAGCACCAGAAATGTCATTACATTAACGGTGCTATGAGATTCTCTACACAAAATGATATAAGAATGTTTGGTTTGGAAACTGCTTGGGACATTGAAGACCTGGTGAAAATATGTCAGAGTAAGAAGGTAAGCAAACTGATATTTCATATTCTACTTTTTTTGTACATCATCGTCAGTGTTATCATTCTCCTCATTGAATATCTGGCTTCCATATCAGCATGGGGTGGCTGGTCCAACAAAAGCTAACAAGTCAGAGGATTGTGTCTTGCTCCAGTCCTTTATCATATCTTTTATTTGTTTCGTGAAGGTACGTGGCTCAGTGGTTAGAGCACAAGGTTCACAATTATGAGGTTATGAGTTTGATTTCCAGACTGGGCTGTGTGTTGTGTTCTTGAGCAAGGCACTTTATTTCACTTTGCTCCAGTTCACTCAGCTGTAGAAATGAGTTGCAACGTCACTGGTGCCAAACTGTATCAGCCTTTGCCTATCACTTGGATAACATCGGTGACGTAGAGAAGGGTGGCTGGTATACATAGGTGACTGCTAGTCTTTCATGAACAACCTTGCCCAGACTTGTGCCTTGGAGGGTAACTTTCTAGGTGCAATCCCCAGGTCATTCATGACTGAAAGGAGTCTTTACCCTCTACTAGTTTCAGTCATTAGACTGTGGTTATGCTGGGGCATTACCTTGATGGATTTCATTAAACAAATCAGCCTCAGTACTTTTTTTTTAAAGTTTGGTACTTATTCTGTTGGGGTTTTTATTATTTTTTATTTCACGTTTTTGTATTTTCTCTTTTATTTTTAATAATGACCCTTTTTTTTTTGATTTTTTTTCTTTCCTACCATTCTAGATGAAGGCTTGTCCCTATTTTCTCACTCGGTCTCTTATGAAGGACTCAGATATCATATTTTGCCCATACAACTATTTACTGGACCCAACAATACGCAAAATAGTAAGTTGAAAGAATACTATCCTTTTAATTTCTCATTAAAAAAGCAGCAGATGATCGAGTCAGCAGAGTGACAGATGAAATGTGTTGTGGCAGTGTTTATCTAGTTACATCTCTATCTATTCCAAGTTCAGTTCCCATATTGTTGGCTTTACCTGTCATTCTTCTTGCAGTGGTGGCAATAAAATAAATGTGTGCCAGTGTTGCTGAGTGGTTAAGAGTTCATGATCAGCAGTAATTTATGGCTAACCAAGGATTTATGATGATTTAGGATAAACATTGCTTTAAATTAATTCAATTTAATTTTCATTAACTATGTATATAATTAATGCAGATAATGCCATAACTAGTAGCGTGTAACCATTGGGGCAAAAAATCCCTTTGGATAAAGAAAAAGAGTCGAAGGCTACCCATGGGACTTGAATCCACTTCTGTAAACACAACAGATGTTCTACCACTGGTAGACTTCAACTTTTTCTAATCTTAAGGGTTTTTTTAACTCAATATTTGTACACTATAAGGTGGCGATCTGGCAGAATTGTTAGCATGCCGGGTGAAATGCTTAGCAGCATTTCATCTGTCTTCACCTACTGAGGTTGAATTTATCTTTCATCCTTTTGGGGTTGATAAAATAAGTACCTGTTGATTACTGGTTGTCAATGTAATCGACTTAGCCACAATCTCCGAAAATTGCTGGCCTTGTGCCAAAAATTGAAACCAATATTTATACACTATTATTTATAGTTTTATCTACTTCAGGTTCCATTGATAAAAACAAATATATATATATATATATATCATCATTATCATCATCATCGTTTAATGTCCGTTTTCCATGCTAGCACGGGTTGGACGGAGAAGCACACACATATATATAATAACAAAGGCAGTTATATGCAATATAAAACCAAAAAGGAAAAATTCAGTTCACTAATTGTGACTGACTGTACAGGTTAGCACCTACATTGCTAGAAATCCTCATCATTTAACATCTGCTTTTCATGCTGGTATGGGTTAAACGGTTTGACTGGAACAGGTAACAGGTAAGCTGAAGGGCTGCACCATGTTCCAGTCTAATTTGGCATGGTTTCTACAGTTGGATGCCCTTTCTAATGCCAACCACTCCAAGAGTGTAATGGGTACTTTTTACATGACACCAGCAACAGCCACAACTATGACTTCACTTGGCTTAATGAGTCTTCTCAAGCACAGTATATTGCCAAAGGTCTCGGTCACTTGTCATCGCCTTGTGAGGCCCAACATTTGAAAATCATGCTACCAGCAACAGTCACAATTACAATTCCGCGAGTGCCATTTAGATGACACTGGTAATGGCCATGACTATTATTTCACTTGGCTTGCCGAGTCTTCTCAAGCACAGCATATCGCCAAAGGTTTCGGTCACTTGCCATCACCTCTGTTAGGCCCAACATTAGAAGATCATGCTTCACCACCTCGTCCATGGCTTCCTGGGTCTACCTCTTCCACAGGTTCCCTCTATAGTTAGAGCTTGGCACTTCTTTACACAGTTGTCCTCAGCCATACACATCACATGACCATACCAGCACATTCATCTCTGTTGCACACTACATCTGATGCCTCTTATATCCAGTTTTTCTCTCAAGACATTTATGCTCTGTTGTACATGCGCACTGTCATACATGCACTCCAGCGAAGCATACTAGCTTCATTTCTTTCAAGCCTTCACATGTCCTCTGCCATCACAGCCCACATTTCGCTGCCATGGAACGCAGCTGTTCACACACAGGCATTGTACAGAGTAATATATATATATATGTTCTATCTACATAGTATTAGCTCATATATTATGTATTTTTGTATAGTATATCTTTTTGTTTATCTACAGATGGAAATTAATTTGAAGGGCAACATTGTGATACTTGATGAAGGACACAACATTGAAGACTCTTGTCGTGAAGCAATCAGCTACACAGTAACCACATCCTTGTTAACAATACTAATTAAAGAGTTAACTGACTTAGGTACGTAATTTAATAAGCCAACTTGTATATTGTCCTCTTAATTATCATGCTCCTCCTGCTTTTTAAAAAAAATATTTAGTTAGCGGTAGATCATATCCTTCGAAATTTTTTTATTCCTTTCTGTGTTTGATTATGTTCTTGTAACACCCTCCCCTCACAGAATACATATGTTATCCTCATCCTCATCATCATCATTACTAACACTGTTGTAATCAGTCTGAAAATCATCATTGTTACCACCACATCTACAACCAGTGTCAATATCATCACCACCATTATCATTGTCATCATCATCATCATCTTTAACAGAAATGCAATTGTTGCTGCTGTTTTTTGTTGTTTTTTTGTTTTTTTTTGCTTAGACCTAGGCCAGTGCTGATCAAAGGCATTCTAGCTATGACCATCATGTTTATTGGGGGTTCTTTGGACTACATTATTCAGTTTCTCATACCTCATTTTATGGTGGTAGTTTGTAATTTGAGAAGATTTGGCTGTTGTAGACCTGGGAACAATAGCAGCTAAGAGGTGGTTCCACATGCCTCAAACTCTGGAACTCTGAACCAGGGCCTCTCCAGGTGCGATGTAAAGTCATACTCATGATATGCCTGTTATATCAAGCAGTTAAATGACCATACAAAAATTCCATTGTGTGCTCACATGCTTTGTGATAACAAGAGTGTTTGCTGTGTGAGAATCAGCTGTTACATTGAGCAGGTCAAGAAACTATGTAGAAGCTATTTCACTGACTCACTTTTGTAGGCAGCAATTGAGCTAAATGATAATTAATGAACAGAGAAAGCAGTGAGCTGGCAGATTCGTTAGCATATCGGGCAAAATGTTAAGTGGCATTTCATCCATCATTATGTCCTGAGTTCAAGTTTCACTGAGGTCGACTTTGCCTTTTATCCTTTTGGGGTCAGTAACATAAGCACCAGTTGAGCACTGGGATTGATGTAATCGACTGACCCACTCCACTGAAATCACTGTGCCAAAGTTTGAAACCAGTAATTGATAAACAGGGAAGAAATGTACAAAAGTCTGCATAAACAAAAAACAGGTATTAAATCTTCAAAGAAGAGATCTACCTTGAAAAGTTATAATTCACCTGTTCTTATTATGTGCAAATTCGTAAGTTATGAGTAGGTTTTTTTTTTAATATATCTCTTAATCAAATGGGAAGGTAGTGTCCATGACCCATTATAAGGGCCTCCAAGAATGGAGGGAGGAAGCTATCCTCCAATTGAAACCTGACCAAATGCTTGCAACAGAGTGAACTCCGCTAAAGTTACCAGAGTCATAAGGTGGTAGTGAGGTGATAGACGAGGTGATGGGTTTAAGTTCAAATCTACTGATATTGTAAACACACTTAAAAGTCTAGCATCCTGGAAAAAGAGATATTTCTTAACTGTTTATAATCTTAGACTAGTTGGATGACAGCCAATTTGCAACTAAACAGCAGAAACATCATTATCTTGTAACTACTTTTGAGGAATGAAATTATATAATTTTTTTCTAAATTCAAAAAAAAAAACTCAAAAAGCAATATTAATAATGTTTATGTTTTTATTTTTTTATTCTTTTCCTGATGTGACCTGATCAGTTCGGAGCAAAGTAAATACAAATGATTTCCAGTATTTGTTAGATTTGGTGAGTTCAATTTTTATCATCATCATCATCAACAACAATATTTCATTACTGTTATTATTTTATATATGCACAACAGATTAAACTGTTGGAAAACAAAAATTACTAACATCGGGTTACAACAAGTAACCTTAAGTGTCAAGAACCCTCCTAAGTGTTCTAGCTGTCCCTAATAACACTGTTTTCTGGAGCTGTACTAAACTAGGTGTTATGTCTATTTCCTCTATCCATCTGTTCAAATCTTCAGGAATAGTTCCTAATACCCCTATAACTACAGGGATGTATTTTACTCGCACTTTACATTGTCTCTGTAACTCAATGGCTAGGTCCTGGTACTTTGCTATTTTCTCTATACCTGTCATATTAACTTTCTCAATATTTGCAACTGTAAAGTCAAATATCTGGTACTTTCTATTCTCTTTGTCTACTACTACTAAATCAAGCCATCTAACTTCTATTTCTCTCTCCATCTGAATGTTTAGGTCCCACAATGTCTTATATTTCTTACTTTCTAGTACTTTACTAAGTTCATGTTCATACCTCTTAGTGGATTACTCTCCCTAGGTTGCCATGTCTTTTCTTGTATTCTTTCTGTACCAGCATGCTACATTCACTTACTATATTAGTAACACTTTCCTCTTTTGATTTACATAACCTACATTGGGAATCTACCTGGCTTTTGTCTATCTTGGCTGTTATCCAATTAGTTCTTGACTTTGTGTTGCTGGTAACAAACTTTCTTCTCCCTTTCAACCTTCCTTTCTACAGCCATAACCATGTCTTACAACTACTATTTCCTGCAACTATCTTTGGGAATCTACCATGCAAAGCCTGCTCTTACCAGTCAAATAATTTTTCTTCTTGTTTGACTTTTTGGCTTCCCTATGTCCTACTGTGATTCTAGCAGCTCTTAATAAACTTTCTTCATTATTACCTACATAGAAAGCTATAACTACTCCAGCTAACTCCACACAGTCTTCTAATGATATTAATCCTCTTCCATCTGCCTTTCTAGTTAAGTATAATCTTGTTACTCCTGCTCTTGTTTGAAGTCCTCCATTCGTATTGAATTCCTTACTAGTTCTTCTGTCTAGATTTGCTAATTCAGATTTTGTCCAATCTTTTGCCTTTCATTTTTTTGGAGTTGCTAAATTAAGTACCAGTGAAACGCATGGGTTGATGCAATCGACTAGTCCCCTCCCCTTCAAATTTCAGGCCTTGTGCCTTGAGTAGAAAGGATTGTTATTAAGGTGGCAATCTGGTAATCATTAACATGTTGCTTAGTGGCATTTCATCCGTCTTTACATTCTGAGTTCAAATTCTGCTGGTATCAACTTTGCTTTTCATCCTTTCAGGGTTGATAAAATAAGTACCAGTCGAGCACAGGGGTCGATGTAAATGACTAGTCCCCTCCCCCAAAACTTCAGGCCTTGTAGAAAGGATTATTATTAATAGTAATATTATAATCCTTTCTGCTAAAGGCACAAAGCCCTGAAATTTTGAGGGATGGAGAAAGTCCCTGCCTCATACACATGCTCTGAGATACTCTTCCATTACTTCTCTGTCTTTCTCACACAACACACTCATTCACATCTGACTTCTCTTTCTCTCCCTTTTCATTCACTCACTCACTCATTCATGCTCACATCCTCTATCTCTCTCATACTTTGCAGGTGCATAGTTTACATTCCTTCATCCACAAACGTTCAGCTGATCTCCAACAGACTGATTTCAACCAAGCCAGTAAAATTTGGTCAGGCTTTGAGGCTGTGGCTGAGCTGGTTCACTTGAAGATTGGACCAAAAGATATAAGCAACTTATCAGTAAGTGATAACGGTTGTTGTAATTAAACATTCTCTTTTATGGACTTCATGGATCTCTGTCCATATATAACTTTAAAAATATATAAACATATATTTGGTGCAGAAGTGGCTGTGTGGCAAGTAGCTTGCTAACCAACCACATGGTTCCGGGTTTAGTCCCTCTGCGTGGCATCTTGGGCAAGTGTCTTCTGCTATAGCCTCGGGCTGACCAATGCCTTGTGAGTGGATTTGGTAGACGGAAACTGAAAAGAAGCCCGTCGTATATATGTATATATATATGTGTGTGTGTCTGTGTTTGTCCCCCTAGCATTGCTTGACAACCGATGCTGGTATGTTTATGTCCCTGTCACTTAGCGGTTCGGCAAAAGAGACTGATAGAATAAGTACTGGGCTTACAGAGAATAAGTCCTGGGGTTGATTTGCTCAACTAAAGGCGGTGCTCCAGCATGGCCGCAGTCAAATGACTGAAACAAGTAAAAGAGTAAAAAGAGAGAAAAGAGTAAAGAGTATATATAGGCATAGCTTTGTGGTAAATAGTTTCCTTCCCAACAACATTGTAATGATGGTGGATTAGCAGACTCTTTAGAATGTTGAACAAAATGCCTTGTATTTATTCTGGCAGTTTACATTCTAAGTTCAAATCCCACTAGTCAATTTTGTCTTTCTTCCTTTTGGGAATCAATAAAATAAAATATCAGTCAAATACGAGGGCCAATGGTATTGATTCATCATTCCCCTAATTTCAGGCTTTGTGCCTATATTAGAAACATAATTATTATTATTGTTGTTGTTATTATTATTATTATTATTATTATTATTATTATTAGGTGGTGAGCTAGCAGGATTGTTAGCTTGCCGTCTTTTACATTATGAGTTCAAATTCCACCAAGGTTTACTTTGCCTTTCATCCTTTCCGGGTCGATAAATTAAGTACCGGTGAAACACTGGGATTGATGTAATCGACTAACACCTACCCCCAAATTTCAGGCCTTGTACCTATAGTAGAAAGGATTATTATTATTATTATCAAGGCGGTGAGGTGGTAGAATCGTTAGCACACCGGGCAAAATGCTTAGCAGTATTTCGTCTGTCTTTACATTCTGAGTTCAAATTCCACCGAAGTCAACTTTGCTTTTCATCCTTTTGGGGGTCAATAAATCAAATACCAGTTGCGTACTGGGGTCGATGTAATCGACTATCCCCCTCCTCCAAATTTCAGACCTTGTGCCTATAATAGAAAAGATTATTATTATTAGGGTGGTGAGCTAGTTGAATTGTAAGCATGCTGGGCAAAATGCTTAGTGGTATTTCATCTGTCACTACGTTCTGAGTTCAAATTCCACCAAAGTCAACTTTGCCTTTCATCCCTTTCAAGGCTGATAAAATAAGTACCAGTAGAGCACTGGGGTTGGTGTAATCAACTTACCCCCACCCTCGAAATTGCCGGCCTTGTGCCAAAATTTGAAACCATTTTTATTATTATTATGATTATTATTATAATATTTTTCTTTTTTTTTTTTTCCTCTTTTCCATTGTTGCACCACCACCCAAACCTCCAACCACTGGATCACAAACACCATAACTGCCATCACTACCTCTGCTTTATTATTGCCATCACCAACACTACCGCATTTGCTAACGCTGCTACTAACACTACCAATGTCACTGACATCACCATCAACTCTACTAACACCATTACCTCCAATACAAACAACAACACTATCACCACCAACATCCTTACTACCAACACCACTACCAACACTACCACTGTTTCCACTTCCATTACCATCACTACTACACTGACACCACAATTCCCACTATCACCACCAACAACACTGCCATCACCTACACCCATACCACCAACAACACACATACCAACACTCCTACCACTGTTGCCACTTCTATTCTCTCTCCCATCACCAACACTACCAGGTACACCTCAAACATATACGAGATGAAGCAGAAAAAAGAAAGAAAAAGATGATGTTTTACCCAAAGTTGAGCAGTGCGGCATTCCAGATGTTTGAGCAACTATTAGTATCTCTCACCTACTTCTACATGAATGACCTGAAGAATGTAGAAGATTTTCGGTAAATACTGGTCAGTTTTTGTTGTCTTTGCCACTTGTTGTTGTTGTTGTTATTTACTTCCCAGTCAGACCTGCAGACTTTCAATTAAAGGCTTTCCAGCCTGGACTGTCCTGTCTTTATGAGTATCAAGGACTACATATTTCAATATATCCTTTCTTTCTGTGACAGTAATGTGCATGATGTGAGGGAGAATTTTCTGCTATTTCAAACAGATTGAGTGGCCTTGTAAAGCATACTTGTTAGTTTGATTGTTGTTATTTTATTGTGTTTTCTTCAGTCGGTCTTGATGTAGCAGCCCCAGGGCACATAGATAACTCTTGGATCACTAAAACTAATGCTCTATACATCCAGGCATTTGCTTTATTGGGCACTATATACACACTCTGACATGCTGTGGTCTATTATGGGATGTGCAGAGTGACAGTCTGGACACAGCACTTCCTAGATCCACACCTTTATCTTGTTGGGTACCACACTATACAGTCTACAGTTCACTGTGGGGTATGGCAGTCTGAACACATTTCATACATCCATGCCTATGCTTGGATGCTCTTCCAGTTACCAACCATTTCTTGACATGGACTGAGTGTTTTTTTATCATGTTCCATGTCTGAGAGATTTTTGTGTTAAGACAAAATGTTTCTTCTACTCTGAGTTTTTTTATGAGTTTTCACTAATATTGATTACCTTCTCTGTGCCGTGCTGGGTCCACTTCTCCTCCATACTATATTGCTACCCTATTAGGTTTGTTCAGAGTGCCCATCTTCCTAGACAAGTTATTTTCACTAAAGTAGATAGATGGGGTTTTGATGTGGCACTCTGTAGTGGGGTGGGGTTATGATAGTGCTCTAAGATTATTGGGTATATATGTATTAGATGTAATAAAATGTTTATATATATGTATATCAGGATCATCATCATCATTTAATTATTTAACATCCATTTTCCATGCTGGCATGAGTTGGATGGTTTGACTGAGGACTGGCAAGTTAGTAGGCTGCACCAGGCTCCAATCTGATCTGGCAAGGTTTCTACTGCTGGATGCCCTTCCTAATGCCAACCACTTGGAGAGTGTAGTGGGTGCTTTTTACATGCCACCAGCATGGGAGCCAGTCAAGGGGCACTGACATCAACCACATTCAATTGTTGCTTTTTATGTTCCACCAGCATGGAGAGCCAGTCATGTGGCACTAGCATCAACCCATGCTCAAATGGTGCTTATTACGTGCACCCAGCATGGGTACCAGTCAGGCGGCACTGGCATTAGCCACGACTACAGTTTCACTTGACTGAACAGGTCTTCTCAAGCACAGCATATCGCCTGACGATTCAAAGGTACTTTTAAATGGGCTGGTTTTGCAACACTAGCATGAGCCCTGGCTGTGATCTCACTTCACTTGCCGAGTTTTCTCAATCACAGCATATCTCCTAAGGTTTCGGTCTCTTATCATTCTTTTTGTGAGGCCCAACATTCAAAGATCGTGCTTCACCACCTCATCCTGTGTCTTCCTGGGTTTACTTCTTCTACAGGATCCTTCCACTGTTAGGGTGTGACACTTCTTCACACAGCTGTCCTCATCCATATGCAACACATGATCATACCGACACAGTTGTCTCTCTTGCACACCACATCCGATGCTGCTTATGTCCAACTTTTCTCTCAGGGCACTTACACTGTCGTGTATGCACACTGACATTACATATCCAGTGGATCACACTAGCTTCATTTCTTTCAAGCCTATGCATGTCCTCAGCAGTCATTGCTCATGTTTCACTGCTGTGTAACATATATCATATATGTACATATTGTGTGCATATAGGTATGTATATAGATATGTATATTTTTTGTGAGTTTCAAGGTGACCTCACTAATGCAGGTGCCTTGTATACTCTATAAAGTGACTGATATTAGAAAGGCATCTCAACCATAGAAGCTATACCAAAAAATGAGACATTGGAACAAGATGTAATCCTTTAAGCTATTGGATTTTGTTGAATCATCCAACACATACCAGCTTGCTAGGTAGACATATGATGATGGTGATGATGATGTATGTACATGTATATCATCATCATCATCATTTTTATGTCTGTTTTTCCATGTTGTGTGGGCAGGATGGGTCTTCTCTAGTACAATGTCTTGCCTCTTGTTGTGATCCATTTTCAACTCCTTTATGTGATTCAGCCTTCTCTTATCTCCTTTCATTTCTACTCATGTCTTTCTCTTCCACTTGGATCACTTGGCATTTCTGTGCCCAACTGTTATCCTTCATATGCATCACCTTTCCTTACCAACACATTCTCCTGTTTTTCACACTACATCTGATTTCTCTTGTACTCAGTTTATTTTTCTCTCTCTCAGATTATTTGTCTTCTCATTGTTCATGCACACTAACATTACATATCCAGGTGAGCGAGCTTACCTCCTTTCTTCCCATCCTTTGCACATCTTCTATTTGCAGTGCCCATCTTTTTCTACCATGCAATCCTAGGCTTTGCACTTAAGCTTCATATCATCTGCCCTTCACTTGAAGAGAGAATATATTTTACTTAGTGGTTGATAATTCTCTGAACTTTTTCACTCTATTCTTACTCTGGCTTACTTTCCAAACATCCACCTCCACATTGCACTAATGCTTTGTTGTGATTCCTAGGTAAAAGAAGCTGTCAACTACTTTTAGGCATGTGAAAGAAGTATATCCACAGGTGCTCTTACTACTAACTTCTTCTTCTGTACATCTGCCATATATGAAGTCATTCTTTTATATCAGATGCATATGATGCTACTGCATCTCTTATACGCTAATAATTTACAATGGATCCACAAAATGGAATTCCCACCCACACTATATATTTTCATATATCAAACACAGCTGTTTCCCTGACTGCAAAAGTGGCACAACTACAATTGGATGTTGCATCATGACTGTGCTCACTCACACCTCCCTCAAGACTAGTTTTTGACAAAGAATCAAAAAATAGTAGTCATTCCATACCTTCTGCACTCATTTGACCTACTCCTCTGTGACTATGTTGTGTTTCCAAAAATGAAATTGAAGTTGGAAGGTGCTGCTCAAGATGATTGATGATGGTAGATAAAATTCAAATGGAATTGTAGAGCAGTATTTGAGTCTTTAGGAAAGGTTTTCCCACTGAGATCACTTTTTACATTTTCAGTGGGACTATTTTGAAAGAGATGATGCCCAAATATATATAATATGTGAAATACATTATTTACTGGTGTACATTTTTTTACCTGGTATGGGAACATTATATTATCAGCTAATATTCTTGTGTGTGTATGTGTGTTCAGGACTGTGTTAATGTTTGCATAATACCTGTGTTGTATCAAAATGCGTTGGTATTACAACAAATAGAGTTTGTTAACCTAAGTGTACAAAACTGAAAATAAGTAAATTAGAACTGTAGAAGTCTGTGCCCCAGCTCAGTCGCCATAGTTCAATGACTTAAACCAGTAAAAGAACAGCGTGATCGTTGCCAGAGCACCTAACTGGCGTCCGTGTCGGTGACACGTAAAAAGCACTATTTGAGCATGATTGTTACCAGCATTGCCTTACTGGCATTTGTGCCGGTGTGCAGGTGGCATGTAAAAAAAACACCATTTGGGAGTGGCCGTTGCCAGTACCGCCTGACTGGCCCTCGTGCTGGTGGCACGTAAAAGCACCCACTACACTCTCGGATTGGTTGGCATTAGGAAGTGCATCCAGCTGTACAAACTCTGCCAGATCAAGATTGGAGCCTGGTGCAGCCATCTTGTTTGCCAGTCCTCGGTCAAATCGTCCAACCCACACTAGCATGGAAAGCAGATGTTAAACGATGGTGATGATGATATATATATATATATGTATATATCGATGTCTGTCACTCCCAAATGGGATTGAGAGTAAAGTTACCTCACCTGTCCATGACTCTAAGGTGTTTTAACACCGGTGACATGAGAGTTTTATACTACCCTACGTCATTGCAGCCACGAGAAAATTCACAAAGCATATACATAAAAAGCATCCGATCCACATAGTGATGGCATTTGGAAGGGCATCCAGCAGTAAAATTCATGCCAAAAGTAACCTTGCCTGTGCTAGTACCGTGTAAAAAAAGCTCTGAATCCACTCTGCAGAGTGGTTGGTGTTAAGAAGAGCATCCAGCTATAAAGATGCTGCCAGAGCAGACACAGTAGCCTGAGGTAGTTTTCTAACTGGCTCATGTCAACTGGCCTACCCATGAATGCATGGAAGACAAGCATTAAACGATGATAATGATACACACACATATATATATATAGATTTGAATATAGATTCAAATGAATATGGTACTTAAGTTGAGGCACCAGAATTTAGTATGGTGTTAGCCATACAATTTAAAATAAGGTGATTATATCCTTGTTGCTTATTTTGATTATATATATATACACACACACACACACACACACACACATATGCATTACTAAACCCATATATCTTAACCACATTAACAATATGCAAATTGTGTGTCCATGTATAATGTTTTAACTTCTGCTCTTTAAATATTCTACGCTTTTTTTTTTATCTTAGTTTGGTTCTTCTCAGAAATGTCACATTTGGACCAAAGAAAGGCACAGTAAGTACAATTCTTTTTAATACTGATTTCACATTTAGGCATTAGGCCAGCAGTTTTGTGG
This sequence comes from Octopus sinensis, assembly GCF_006345805.1. Classification (NCBI taxonomy): domain Eukaryota; kingdom Metazoa; phylum Mollusca; class Cephalopoda; order Octopoda; family Octopodidae; genus Octopus; species Octopus sinensis. The sequence continues at coordinate 24,124,016 of NC_043002.1, read as the reverse complement.
GAGGGCATAAGTTGATTACATTGACCCCAATGCTCAATTGGTAGTTATTTTATCAATCCCAAAAGGATGAAAGACAAAGTCAACCTCGGCAACATTTGAACTCAATGTAAAGATGGACAAAAATTCATTTTAATATTAGTAATATTAGTTGCATTTAGATGCAGGCATGGCTTGTGATCAAAGAATCTGCTTTGAACCATATAATTCCAGGTTCAGACTCATGGTATGTCACCTTTAACAAATGTCTTCTGTTACAACTTTAGGCTGACCAGTACTTTGTAAGTGGAATTTAGTAAATGAAAATTAGGCAAACGCCAGTCGTGTGTGTGTGTGTGTAGAAACCATACCAAATCAGACTGGAACTTGGTGCAGCTCTCCGGCTTACCAATTCCAGTCAAACCATCTAACCCATGCCAGCATGGAAAGCAGACACTAACTGATGATGAGAAACGCTGTTATAGATTATGCTTAACCAAAAACGATTGCAGCCACATCATCCAAACAGACTGGGTGAAACCAGGCTTAGCTGCTAGTATACATATATATATATACATATATATATATATGTATATATGGATCTCAGACAAGCTGACAGAGAACAAAGATTTCATGTGTAACACTGGCACTTGTGCCGGTGGCACATGAAAAAACATTCAAGCGAGGTTGTTGCCAGTGCTGCTGGACTGGATCCTGTGCAGGTGGTACATAAAAAGCACCATTTGAGCGTGGCCGTTGCCAGTACCGCCTGACTGGCCCCGTAAAAGCACCCACTACACTCTCAGAGTGGTTGGTGTTAGGAAAGGCATCCAGCTGTAGAAACTCTGCCAGATCAGATTCGAGTCTGGTGCAGCCATCTGACTTGCCAGCCCTCAGTCAAATCATCCAACCCATGCTAGCATGGAAAGCGGACATTAAACGATGATGATGATGGATACAATTAGAAAGAGCTTGCAAAAGAGGAAAATAGAAGATATGGGCAGAAGTGGAGAGGGCTTTATCAGGATGTAAGAACCTCACAAAAATATTAGAGAAGGAAAGAGAGAGTATGTGTGTACATGTATGTTTTGGACTTATATAGGCATGGCTGTCATTGAGAAGTTCACTTACCATCTACTGTGAAGTATTTTGGGCAAATGTCTTCTATAACAGTGAGTCCACCAAAGGCTTGTGATTGGATTTAGTAGATGGAAACAGGAACTCTGTGTGTTTGTTTGCGTATTTATGTCTCCTTGTTTTGTCAACATGCCTTGTGGAAAAGCAATCTTAAAAAGTAATGGTGGTGGTGGTGATGGTGGTGATAAAGATGATGACAGTGATGACATATTTATGCAATATGGAGACGAGATGAAGAATGACTACAACAAATAGCAAAATGCTGTTGTTGAAACCAGTTCAGTCCATGCTGCTATGAAACAAAGAACACGGAACTGCTGCTGCTGATGTGTGTGTCTTATCATCATTGTCATCACTGTTTTACATCTAATTCTCTTTGTTTGTATGTGTTGGACAGGTTTTCTTCAGCACAGTTTCTGTCCTCTTCATCATTTTACCCATTCACATATATTACTTGAATACCAAGTTTCATACAGACAGAATGACTCTTACTTTACTCACTGCGCAGTGTTTTTTGATTGTTGTTGTAATTATGTTTTATTTTTCTCATATTTTCCAGAGATCAAAATCACGTGTAGAAAACTTTGGTAAGTTTTAATTAGGTTCTGGTCAATTCTCTCACTTTTTATTTTACAAGGTTTGGGTAATTAAACACTCTATCTTTTATGGATTTCCTGTGTTAAGAATAATAAATATTGGAGGGAGATGAAAATTCATCCCTGCAGTGACCAACGAGTATATACATACACACACACACACACACATACATATATATATATATATACACACATGTATATGTGTATATATATATCATTACAGATATAGGGTAAAAAATTATTAATTTGATAAATTAATAAATTTTACCAAGTAGTTTTTGGTATGGAGAAGAACCATATTCGGTAAAAACTTATACAAAAAGTTTTTTATATATGTATATGTATATATATCTATATATATAAAAGTGAGGTTGTGTGGTGTCTGTCTCCTACGATTTAGATTCCTAACTACTCCCACATTTTGCGGTGCAGTGTAACCAAAAGCAGGTATCTTATAGTCGTGATTCATATCAACCCTTCTGGGTATTAGCGCGCGTCTACGATGAGTCTACGATTTAAAAAAAAATTTACCATCATTTTTTCCCATTTTTAATGCATTTTTTTTGCTATTATATAAGGGAAGTAACTCTCTAAAAATGTATTATTAAATCTCAGAACGTAAAAAGCTACAGTAACACTCCCTTTGTGGTTAGCCATATTGAGATGGCTATTATACTTTACATCTCTAAAAATGCTTATATAGTTATTTCCCTTACAAACCCGAGCAACGCCGGGCGATACTGCTAGTATATATATATATAAAATGTACACTGTATTTTATGAGTAATACATAGTCTTTGGACTAAATTTTTACACGTTAGGCCACTGGAAGTGAAAATTTCTATTAATTTCTATTTCCCTTCGGTATGATTAAGTATATATATATATACACACACACATATAGCCATGTTGTACACATATAACTGGATATGTATATATGTTTCTATATTTTATATCTATGGAAAAGCATAATCCTTATGCATTTATCTAGATGTATAGGTAATTACATACAGTTACATGTATACATTTATCTACACTCAAATAATATCTATAAATATATATATATTATTTGTGTGTAGACAAATGTGTTTATAAATAGCCACAATCCAGACCTTCCCAAAAATGCCACTTTTAAAACTTCTTAATAGAAAACTCATACAACACCAAATTCAGTCTCAGTCTAACCTATGCTGTGTGGCTAACTGTATTAGCTACAAACATTATTTTGAAAACCTAAAATATGATAAAAACTAACCTTCTGTACAAAGACTGTTGTGACCTGAATATGACACATTTGCTTACATGTTTACATCCACACTTGAATGAACCACAAACAACAAAATTCCACCATCAAACCAAAATAAATCTCTTCTCCATACATTTCTATCAGCCCCACCCTGCAAACACATACTTTCCTCTTAGCCTCCTCTAGTCTCTGTTTTCCAAACAACTACTTCCTCAGTCTACCTTCACCATACCTAATTATCATTACATCACTTCATCTACCAAAAAGTAAAACTGCCAAAGACTATAAAGCCAGAAAGAAACAAAATAAATCAATCTAATGAATGTGAGAAAGCCAAAACTTTGAAGTCACTCAGCTTTTTTCCAAATGAAGTTAATATGTATATACTCTACTAAAAAGTTCTGAGTAATCCATCAGTTTAATGTGAAATTGCTTTTATATAAAACTTGACATAAAAACAAACAGTAATATATATTTGTGGCAGGAGATGATTTCAGTGATGATAGTTATTATGATGACTATGAGAATTGTGAAATATTTTTTTCTATATCTGTTAAAGGTCCCAAGGAAGAACTGACTCTGTGCCTATGGTGTTTGAACCCTGGTGTGGTAAGTACTTTGGCTTATTATCCTCTGTAATGTATTTTTCATAAATTACGTAAATTGTGTGTGTTTGTACAGATTGCAGGTGTAGCTATTTGGTTAAGAAGTTAGCCTCACAACCATGTGATTTCAGATTGGATTTCACTACATGACAACTTGGGCAAGTGTCTTTGCTGTAGACTTAGATTGGTCATTGCTTTGTGAGTAGAATTTGGTGAACAGAAATTGAGCAGAAACCTGTTAAAATATATATGTATGTCCTTGCCAAAATCTGTGTTTATGCTGTCTCCCTATCTTCCATAATTTAGTACATGTATATGTGTATATGTGAGTGCATGTATTATATTTGTTTTTTATGCCCATCTTTCCATTCTAGGATGAGTTAGACAAATGTATTAGTGAAACATTGTTTTACAGCCAGAGACCCATCCTGTTGCTAACTCTTGTTTTTCAAGGAAGAGATTTCTTATTTCACAGAACTGCAAAGATACAAACAAGCAGACAATTTGTTGATAGGAGAACTGACAACAACAACACCACTTGTAGCTCACTAATTTCATTGAACACATTTATGTACACACATGTAAGTATATAAATATGTGATAAGTTCCCTTTAGTTTAGTGAAGGCGCATGGCTCAGTGGTTAGAGCATCAAGCTTACGATCGTGAGGTTGTGAGTTCGAATTCCGGACCAGGCTGCGTGCTGTGTTCTTGAGCAAGACACTTTATTTCAGGTTGCTCCAGTTCACTCAGCTGTAGAAATTAGTTGCGACGTCACTGGTGCCAAGCTGTATCGGCCTTTTCCTTTCCCTTGGATAACATTGGTGACATGGAGAGGGGAGGCCTGTATGCATGGGCAACTGTTGGTCTTCCATAAACAAACTTGCCCGGACTTGTGCCTGCGAGGGTAACTTTCTAAGTGCAATCCCATGGTCAGTCATGACCGAAGGGGGTCTCAGCAGTCCCTTTAGTTTCCATCTACCAAATTCAGTTACAAAGCTTGGTTGGTCTGGGATTAGTAGAAGACACTTATCAAAGGATATGCTCGTAAATATTTGTGTGTGTGTGTGTGCATGTGTTTCTGTCTTTTTTTTTTTTTTTTTTTGACTTTGCACTCTTATTGTGATGTAAACAAAGCATCATTGTCATGTAAGCGATATTGTGTGATTGCAATCTGATGCACTGAACTAGGGGAAAGTATCACCTTGCCTGAAAACAGATGCTGGTTGGCCACAAGAAGAGCATTTGGCCAAGGAAAATCAACTTCAACAAATCCCATTTGAACCATGCAAGCTAAGAAAAGTAGATATTAAAATGATGGTGATGATGATGATGATGCTGATGATGTTTGTGTCTAAATTCTAGCATTGTCATACAGTTTAGTTTACTTAGCAACTACATGTAAAGCCATTTTATTACTGATACTGTTTTATCAACTCTGTTAGCAACAAACCTATTTTGTACTTAGCTTGTTGGTGATTTGCATTTTTCTTTCTTTTGTGCGTGCTTTTTTTTTTTTTAATCTTGTAATCTAGAAATTTCTGTATTCCACAGACATTCAGTGATTTTTCTGGCACCCGAAGTGTGATCATCACCAGTGGTACCCTTTCACCCATGGTATCATTTCAGTCAGAACTGGAATTTCCATTCTCAGTTCGAATGGAAGCAAGGCATGTTATACCACCTTCTCAGGTAAATAATCTTAATAAAAACAGATTGTTTGTTTAGCACTTTTTTCTCTTGACTAGATTATCTCATAGTAGGAGTATAGCTTCACTATTTAAGTGTATAATTCAAGTGCTGAATTTCATTCACTCTCTTGTAACATAATGGGTATTGTTTTAGGTGTTAAATCTTGCCTGTTAAGGTATTTCAAGTGTTAGACCTCATACCCTATCTTGTATTAAATTAGAGTTAGGCTTAGTTATAGGAATTCACTTGCCTTCTTTAGTAAATTATTTTGTAACACATTAAAAGCTTCACCTGTGTATAGACCTCTGCCTCTCAGGTTAATTGTTTTTTCTATGAAGGTAAGGTTCTAACTCAGGAAGAAGATCTCACCCCTTTGGTAACATTTCTAAAATATTTCCAAACATCTACATGTTAATTCATAGTAATTCCAACTTTCTGAGAACTGCTCATTTCAGAAGTGAAATTTTTTCTCAAAATACTTGTTGATTCCTTTGACACACTGCACTCCACAAAATGTGTTCTGACTATCATACTGAACTCTACAGATCTTTAACTTTCCTGGTTACTAAACTACACATTATCATAACACTACCTCACAAAACATGTCCTGTCATACTTCCACACTGTACCCCACAAAACATGCCCTAGTCATTGTATTTCACATACCTTACTGTCACATTGAATCCCACAAAACGTGTCCTGATTACAATATTTCACTTAATACATTTCGGTGTCACACTTCTCTCTATACAGATCTTTGATTGCCACATTGCACATCACATGCAACTTATTCTGACTTGAATCAATGAGGGGCCTATATGTAGACAACCTACCTGCTAGAAATAGCTGTCTCTCTCAAATCACGCCCTATAGTCTTAAAACAGGAAACATTAGGCAATGTAGTCTGAGGTATAATATATCTAGCATACAAAAAAGGACAGCCATGGAGGTTATGTCTTTAATTTCCAATAATATGAATAATCAGATGACCAAATCTCATTCTTCTTAAAAAAAACAAAAACAGATACTAGAACATCTTTGACTTGAGGTCTGTTTGATCGAGACAGACCTGGTGCTAAACAACAATAGTAACATCATCAGAAAAGACAGCCCCTTCCTCCATAAATATGATGCTTTTGTTGTTTAACTCAGGTCAAACCTGATTGAGTAGACTCATGATCAAAGACATTGCAACCATGACCGTCATGTCATTTTAAGAAAGAGTATGCAGCACTGTATTTTCTATGTTCTTTACTTATTTGAGCCAGTTAAGTATTATTTGACTGCTATTTCTAGCGCTTCAAGAAATCAACAATATTGAGATGAAGTGAGAAAGTCCAGCCCTTGTTTCTACCTTTGTTATATAATTGATTTGTTTATTTCAGGTTTTGGTGAGGGCCATTGGATGTGGGCCTTCTGGAAGGTCACTTGTAGCCACCTACAAACATACCGAAACTTTTGCCTTCCAAGATGACCTTGGTGACATTGTTTGTGACGTCTGTATGGTATGTTCCAAAGACATTTTTTTTTGTTGTAGTGAATGGGTGCCAGTGGCATTAGCAGGAATACTGGTACTACTGATGCCTAAAAACTTGATTACTAGGGAAGGCCATCCAGCTATGCCAAAGCTGACATTGGAACATGGCTTGTCAGTTTCTGTTGAACTACTAAGACTCATCTAAACACATAAAATGATGAGTGATGATGCTGCTAAGGAAGGCTGCAGACAAGAGAAATATTACTACTAATATGGGGGATATAATTCTGCTAAATGCAGAATTTGAGATTTTGGCCAAGATACTCATGGGAAAATTGACTTTCAGAGCATGGATCTGTGTGATTCTGATAGATTTCTTCTCAACAACCTCCAGCCTTGTGATACATTGGGTAATAAACCTGGATTGAGTTGGGTTCTTGACCTGCAACATTTTAAATAAAATAATAAAAATTATTATTATTAAGGTGGTGAGCTGGCAGAATTGTTAGCAAACTGAACAAAATACTACCAAGCATTTTGTTTGGCTTTACCTTCTGCCGTAATTGACATTGCTTTTCATTCTTTCATTGTCAATAAACAAGTACCAGTTATGTACTAGGGTCGATGTAATTGACTAGCACTCCCAACCAAATTTCAGGCCTTATGCCTATAATAGAAAGGAGTATTATTATTATAATTATTATCATTATTTTCTGAGTTCAACCTACCACTGGTACTGGGATCAGTATAATTGACTGTCTTCTCCTACCAAATTTGAGGCCTTGTGTGTATTTTAGAAATCAGTATAATAATAAAGAAATTGTGGAAGCACATGGCTTAGTGGTTAGAGTGTTGCACTCATGATTGTAAGATTGTGGTTTCAATTCCTGGACCGGGCAATGCATTATGTTCTTGAGCAAAACATTTCATTTCACATTGCTCCATTCCACTTAGCTGGCAAAATGAGTACTCTTGTGACAGGCTGGCATCCCACAGAATTCAGAAAACCAGCCTTATAAACCTATGGCCTGGAAAGATCTTTGATCTGTTTTTTAATAAAGAAATTATTATTGTTATCATTGCTGCTGCTACTACTACTATCTTTTTTTTCTTTTTTAGAGAACACCTAATGGTGTGTTGTGTTTCTTGTCTTCCTATAGTCTGCTTGATAAACTTTGCAAAAGATGGCAGGTATGTACTTAAAAAATACGCTCCACATTCATTTTCTGTCTTGCTTCCATAAATTATGACATGTGTGACACAGTTTCAGTGATATTCCCTCCATGTTAATATGCTGCTTAGTTCCTGGTACTCCTTTCATATACATCTTACCAAATCCAATCCACACCCTCCGTTCAGCATGTCCCCTAAATAACGTCTTCACTCCATTTCCAAGATACAGCACAACATTCCCTCATTCTGCAGCTTTCTCCATACACTTATTATTCTTAAAGGTAGCTACCTAATTACTTACTAACCTACTCACACAATCACATTTTCAATTAGCCCATTCAGCATATATTGTACATTTAATGGGATTCATTCCAACACACTTCCTGTATACTGCACATGGTTACTTCTTGTTTTTCCCACCTCGCCACATGCTTTTATCCTTTGCCATGACCTTTGTCCCTTCTGTACATTCCTTCCACATAGCTCTTAACAGCTATTCTCATTATAAACCTTCCTTTATGCTTTGAGCCAGTAGCTTCATCACAACTATAAATAGTAAGGGGCTTGATAATGACTCTTGATGTATTCCAACCTTCACTTCAAACGCATCACTGTTCTATCCTTTGTCCTTATAATTGTGCACATTCTCTCTCATGCATTGTCATCACTAATCTAACCAGTCATTCCTCCACTTCGAACTCTTTTATTGCTCATGTTGCCACTTCATATGGAACTCTATTGAAAGCTTTCTTCAGATCAATAAACACAAGAACCAATTTATTCCTCTTGATCATGCACTCATCATCATAATGTCCACTTTTCCTTCCTTGCATGGGTTGGACAGTGCTTCAAAGTAGATTTTCTATTGTAAGATGCTCATCCAGTCACCAACCTTTACCTTTTTCTAAGCAAGGTAATATTTCCCCATGACCAGACATGTTTTCACAGAATATTGAAAATGAAAGACATTCAGTCACAATAATCATGTGATTTCAATCCATGGAGACTACCATCAGTCATGCCTCTCCCAAGAATAAATCGAGACTGTATTTTATCAATCTTCACTTTCTTATTCTTTTCTCTAGCACTCTTTCCAATACCTTTATACCACACTCCAATAATTTAATTGCCTCTATACAATTCAATCATGGGGTTTGCTTTTTTCTTTCTACAGATTGAGAGTACTTCACTTCTATCCCATTGGAGTACAGTTTTCTTTCACTTCTACCCTACAAACCTATCATTTCTTCATAACCCCAACTTCCTGCTCCTTTAACATTTCTTCCATAATTCCTGTCAACCCTCCTGCTTTTCCATTTCATATTCTTGATGCAACTTCAACTTCTGTTTCATTTATCTCCTTTGTCAGCCCTAGAACTGGATTACTCTCTTTGTTTCCATCCCATTCATTCTCCACATTTAACAATTTCTCTGTATATCTGTTACATTATCATTGTTTTAATATCTATGACAGTGAACCATAGATAGATCTGCTGGAAACTTGTAACCAACCATAAATTGCAATATAAAATATGTACATATATGTTATATCACTACATCCTTTACAGAAACAAAAATTGTAGTATTTCTTATATTTTTATTTTTTACCCTTATTCAAGGCCATTGGATTATGGGAAAAAATTGGAGAACGGAAACTAATTGTAATGGAACCACGGACAGGAAAGAAAGAAGATTTTACAAAAGCTTGGCAAAAATTCAAGCTTTATGCTCAAGGAGACTTCACAGGTGAACTACAGTGCCATTGTTGTTGTTTGTTACTTTGTGTTATTGTTTAGTTTAAGGTCAGCCCTCATCCAGTAGACTTGTGATCAAAAGTCTTTCAGCCATGGCAGGTATAGTATATCTAGATTTCAAGGAGAATTGACTGCTATTTCTAGCGAATTGAACAACCACATAGAACCTCTCTCCCCCATATGAGGGGGCTTCACCATGTACACATCCAACCTCACCAACATTACCACATACACATTCAATCTCACCATCATCACATATGTATACCCAACATCACTACCACTCACCACTATTTTCTAAAACCATACCAACTTCACCACTACATCATATATATATATATATATAACCTCACTATCATCAGTACCATCACTGTCATCACATAATCTCAAGACCAGTACTTTCATCACAGTTATGACTAACATCACCACCACAACACTACCACCACCACCACAACACTACCACCACCACCATCAACATTTACTACTGATCCTTAATATGCTCAACATTATCATGTCACCATTCTTCTTTCAGATTCTATGGAGGAAAACGAAGATATCACACAAGATGGTGCCTTATTCTTAGCAGTGTGTCGGGGTAAACTCAGTGAGGGGATAGATTTTGCAGACAACAGTGCAAGGACTGTCATAACGGTATTATCAATCAACTTCTCTCTCTCTCTCTCTCATTATTATACACACATAGGGTTCAACAGAAGCAATGCCTTTTTTATTTAGTAATTTTTATAATACAAAAATATTTTTATTTAGTAATTTTTTGTTGTACAAAAAATTATTACAGTAGTTAAAGAAATCAGTTAATGAAAATAAATTGCAGTAGTTTTAAGAAACTCCATCAGAATAACATAATTCATTATGATAAAAAATTTAATTAACATGCTCAAAATTCTCCTCTTCATGTTCAGTACAATAATAATAATAATAATAATAATAATTGTGTACAGTGCTCATGTGCACTACAACTCATCTAAAGTGTATATATAATCAGGTGTAGTTTCGGCGGATTTCAGAAAGCATGAGGGCCTTAAAGGATGCAGTGTCATGGCAGTCAACAACTGACGCAGGCAGTTTATTCTATGCTTCAGCAACTCTGAGCGTGAAAAAATGTTTCCGAAAGTCATGGGAGCTGTGTTGTTTTCTGACTTTGTAGGCATGTCCACGTGTGTTAGACACATGGAGATCAAAAAGGTGTTCAGTGTTGTTGTGGGTGTTTACCAAGTCCGTCGCCAGACGCTGGAGCTTCAGTGAATCCATGCCCAGGGAAACAAGGCGCTCAGAATATGGTAGCACGTCTCTGGACAGATTCCAGGAGGTCAATGTTCTGAGCAAGATAGGGGTTCCAAACTGATGATGCGAATTCCAAGTGTGGTCGTACCATAGCTGTATACAGATTTAAATAGATGGCTGGAGAGCGGCTAACAAAAGTCTTGCTGAGTGATGCCAAGACACCCTAGGCCTTCTTGACAATTTTAGAGATATGCTTTGTCCAACGCAAATCACGTTGAACATAATGAGAAACGAAAACATAAAAACAAAAACATAGAAACGAACTTGTTTTCGAACAACGAAAAAAACAGACAGTGAAACGAGATATACAACATAAAGAATATTCCCCTTCATCACTTGTCCCTGTTTCAACTACTCTGCATTTTGAAGGCAAGAGCAATACGCGACTTCATTGAAATAGTCCTTCGTGCAAAGCAAATTAAATAAAATTTGGGATTTTTTGCAGAGGGTGAAAGTGGTAACAAGAACAGGACAGTGAGAACAAAACAGTAAAAACAAATGGTGAGGGCTGTTAAGCCAAGACAATAGAAAAATTATTATGAACGTTTTATATATATATATATATATATATATATATATATATATATATATATATATGATGTAAATAAAATTATAAACCTTCACTATAGAAAATAGTTTACTATAGAAAATAGTTTACTATTAGGGCATATAAATTACCACAATGGTAAAAAAACGAACATAAGTATGTATGGGAATTGAAAATAAGAGGTGTGGCTTTGATTCCCAGATACACTAATGTCCATTCTTTTCTATTACTGACTTCATATGCCCTAATATTGGACTATTTTCTATAGTCAATAAATGGTGAAGGCTTATAGATCTATTTACAAAATTTTCAGTCACCTCCATTTCCTACTTCACACAGAATTTGCACATGTTTACATATTTACTGCTATAATACCATAGTTCCAAAACTGAATGGAAGAAAAGGCTTGGTACATTGGTGCAATCAGTCAGCACACTTATCTTGAAAATAAGAGATGTAGGTTCAATTCCCATGCATGCTAATGTCCATTTTTTTTTTCAGTTATAGGGGTTTATATGCCATAATATTAGACCATTTTCTACAGTAATTATACAGTGAAAGCTTATAATTCTATTTACAAAATTTCAATTGCCACCATTTCCTAATTCACACAGAATTTGCATACACACACAAACACATCTCCAAGTATATTATGTCATTTCTTTTTTCTCCAGGTTGGAATCCCTTACCCTAATGTGAAGGATATTCAGGTAAGTTGAAACTTTCTGCCTTGGTTGAAGATACCAATCTTACTTCATCTTTTTTTCTTCTCTACCTACTTACCTATGTATCAGCTTCACTCTTTCCTGCATATTGAGTATGGCAACGACCACCCCCTGATGGTAGTTGAATTTTGTTTTCTCTCCTGATAACTGAAACTTTTGCTTCAGCTAGATTTATCTTGAAGCCTCTTGATTGTAGGCTTCCACATTAAGAATTATTTCTCTAATTCTTTAACAGATTCAGCTATGAGAATTAGTGCATTGGCATACAGATGTGTCCATTCTGTTGTTCTTAGGTTATTTCAAGAAACTAGGAAGACATTCCATGTTCCAACATGATAATGACCCTAAACACACTTCAAAGATGATGACTAAGTTTTTATCATGTCACCTGATTTAAACCCAGTAGAACATCTGTGGGGTGTTTTGAAAAGGAAAGTTGTTGAGAAAAATCCCTGCAATGTAACACAGTTGAAAAATATCATTCAGGATGAATGGAGGTCAATTTCATCAGTTATACTTGGAAATTTAGCTGACTTAATGCAGTCATTGAAAGCAAGGGCAGTCACACCAAATATTGAATATAACAAATAATCCTTTAGAGTATTCATATTTTTATAATGCTTGAAAATGAATATTTCGTTCATATCTTTGAAAATGTTTATTATTTTGTGTTCCAATTTTGTGTAATGTTTGCATGTATAATATATTTTATTCAGTATAAATTTCATTTGATTTTCTTCGATATTATCAGAGTAATGAAAATTTTACTGAAATGTTTTAGAGATGTACATATTTCTGTGAGATACTGTATGTGTGTATATATATGTGTGTGTTTGTGTGTGTATTTATATATATGTGCATGAATATATGTATGTATGTATATAATGTATGTGTGTGTGTGTATATATATATATATATATATATATATACACACATATATATGTGTATATATATATATATATATGACGTTAAACGATGATGATGATGATGATGATATATATATATACATACATACATATATACACATATATATATACTACCAGAACTAGAGAAGTTCCAGATATGGAAGCAAGGTCTAGAATTGAAGGGCCTTAGAGTTAAGCTAGCAAAAACCAAAGTCTTAGTAAGTAGTGGGAAGCAGACAAATCACAAGTCCCTTCAGGTAGATGGCCCTGCTCTGTTTGTAGAAAAGGCATAGGCAGAAACTCCATAAAATGCACATGGTGTAAGCTTTGGACGCACAAAAGATGCAGCAATATCAGAGGAAGGCTAACAAGGAAAATAGCTTTTGCATGTGGAAGATGCACATATACAATAAATGCTGAAAATGTGCAGAAAAAAAATCCAATAAATGCCAAGGGTGCAAGCTAGAGGCAGTAGATAGCATCCATTATCTATATAACCAGGTTAGTAGTGCAGGTGGATGCTCTGAGAGCGTAGCTGTGAGAATAAGATTAGGCTGGGCAAAGTTCAGAGAGCTCCTACTTCTGCTGGCAACAAAGGGGCTATCACTCGAAGTGAAAGGCCAATTGTATGATGACTGTACATGCTATGCTACATGGCAGCCAAGGACATTCGTAGGCTTGAAAGAAATGAAGCCAGTTTGCTTTGCTGGTTGTGCAATGTCAGTGTGCCTGTTGGCATAAGAGGTATCAGATGTGGTATGCAAAAGAGACAACTTCAATGGTCATGTGATGTGTATGGATGAGGATAGCTGTGTAAAGAAGTGCCAATCACCAACTTTGGAAGGAACCTGTGGTAGAGGTAAACCCAGGAAAACATGGGACCAGGTGGTGAAGCATGATCTTTGAACTTTGAGCCTCACAGAGGCAATGACTTGTGACTGAGACCTTTGACGATATGCTGTGCTTGAGAAGATCCATCAAGCCAAGTAGACTAGGGAGATTGTTACAATACTTAAATATAGGTGAGAGTGGCAACAGGAAGGGCATCCAGCTATACAAGATCTGCCTCAACGAATTCTGTCTGATCTATGCAAGCATGGACAACTGGACATTAAAGTAATAGTGATGAGGATGAAGATTTTCTTACATGTGAGGAATCTGGTTGAGGTTTCCCTTTATCCTACCTCTTACATGCAGCACGCATCTACTCGTCTTTACTATAGGATCTCTTCAGATTTATTTTACATCATGCAGCTCTGAAGTATTGCACATGACAAGAAGTGGGGGTGTTTCCAGTGATAGATGAGTTGTTTGATGTTTGTTTTCTGTTACTGAAAGGAAGAGAGCTGGTGAAACATAATTACTTCAAGTGTTCCTTCTACATATATTCAGGTTTCATTAAAGAAGGAGTATAATGAACTACACAAAAGAACCAAGAACCTACTTCCAGGAAATGATTGGCTAGAAATCCAGGCTTTCCGTGCCCTAAACCAAGCCCTTGGCAGATGCATTCGACATAAGTAAGATTTTAAGACATCTTTCATTTAGAAATTTTAATATTTCACAGTATTTGTCTGGCTGAAGATGTAGGTTCAAGTTAGTCATATGACCATTTAACACTAATATGAACCCATATTCAGGCTTTTTGAACACTTTGCAATCAGAAGTAAGTAGTACATCTGGCAATGAATGGAGTTGTGGCTTAGCTTTAGATCTGCTGGATTAGACCAGCTATGATTTAGCAGACCTGTTATTAAAGGTCTCCTACTCATGACCAACTTGTCTTTATATCAAACATAGTGTATCTTGATTTATATTACTTAATATGTCCTCTCTTTTCTAAGATGATAGGGTGTGATTTGAAGAAGATTTAATTGGTATTTCTAGCAGTCTGAGTGAGCACTTAGTTATTCCCTCATTATTTCTATAAACTTGAGTTGTATCCAGAGTGAGATTTTCTGTTCATTTTATCGGATAAAACTGAAACTGAGTACTGTCTCTTGTGAAAAACAGCAACCCTAATAATAGAAATTCTATAATTACAGAGATATGTAGTGTATCTGTCATCATAGCCAATGTTGGACATCAAAAGACAATACTTGACTTGTGTTTCATAGATTTAAAGATGTGAGAGATAAATCTCCTACTTATAGGGAACTGCTCTGACTGAAGTAACATTTCTGAAAGAATTTAGTAAGAAAGAGACCAAAGCTTCTTGAGATTAAGTGGAATGAGGGATCTCATACTGTGAACCAGTTCCGTGAGATGAAGGAATAAAGCATAAATCTCCTCATGGATATAACGCTAGTCAATACAACCAACAATAGCAAATAATTTGATGCTTATTCCTCACAGATGGATGAATGGATTCATAGATATCCTGGTTTCATCAAAAAATCTTTGATAGGTCATAAAGTATTAAGTTCATATCTGCTGCTGTTGTTTCATTGTATATTTGCAGGTAGATCATTTATTCTACATTACCTAAATTCACCTAGCTATGTGATATATCTTTAGACTGTCTAGTATTGTTGTTTACACCACCTGTTATTATAGTCAAGAGCAGAGGTTTATCTCTTGTCCTCTTCATTGCATAAAAATGACTTTTTCAGTCACCAGAATAGCTAGAAATTTGATTTCAGGTAGAACAGTGTGTCATAGAGAAAGAGATTTATCTTTCATCCCTTCATCTCATAATACATAGGTCTCTCAGTTACGAAATCATTTAGAAATGTTATTCAGAAAGAGTAATGTTCTATACAACAAGAGAGATTTAAGCTCCCACCTCCTTGAATCTATGAAACAAGAGCCAAACAGTCTCTGCCAGCTTGTGCCTGCTATAATGATGGATACACCAAATATCCCATTAATTATAGCATTGTTCTCTCATTCTCATCTAAATAATACCTGGAGTTGTTGCTCTTTACAGGTAAACTGCAGCTGTTGATATTTACACCCTCATCCACCCTTAAAATATAAGCAGCACTAAGAAGATCCATTTGTTTTTTTCAATTGTAGTCTCTTACTTGAAGAAACCTGGGAGACACCTCAATATTAATTAATTAATTAATTAAACCAGCCCCAGTGTTTGACTGGTGCTTCATTTTATTGACTTCAGAAAAATAAAAGGCAAACTCAACTTGGTGGGAATTGAACTCAGAACATAAGGAGCCAGAACTAGACAGTTTTTCCATGCTTTAACAATACTGTTAATCCAATGCCTTAACCATTATCACTTATAATAGAATATCATTTGAGCAAATCGAAATGGAGATGTTGCCATCTTATAGTAGGTTTCTTGCTGAATATATATATATATATATATATATATATATATATAACACATGTATATATAAATTAGAAAAAAAACCCACCTTTTCTCAATTCAATAATGAAAAAATTAAATTATACCATTTAGAAAAATTACATCTTATAGAAAGATTAAATATAAGATAAAACATATACTAATGATTTGTTTTATCTTATATTTAATCTTTCTATAAGATGTAATTTTTCTTAATGGTATAATTTAATTTTTTCATTATTGAATTGATAAAAGGTGGGTTTTTTTTCTAATTTATATATATATTATATTTTGTGAAATTTGATTTAGTATTTCTAAATTGAATTTTTTCCCTGTAAGTTTGGAATAATATTCCCTCTTATAATAATAATAATAATAATAATAATAGGTAGTATAATGGACTGTGAGGTTAGTGTTGAATGATTGACTATGATCCTGCAATCTAATTTTAATATCACATGAATTTCTCACTTTCTATCTGCAGAAATGACTGGGGTGCCCTGCTCTTGGTTGATTCTCGTTTCCTACAAGGCAACAGATACCATAAAGGTGAGTACTTATATGCTCTGTTGTTGTTATATTGAGGTTAAGGCTATTGCTGTCATTCATAGTTGTTGTTAAAACTGTAGTTGCTAATGGCACCATATTGTACTATTGTGATCTTAAAGAGTTTGTAAACAGAAGGAATAGATTATGCACAAATGCGTGTGTATATGTGTCTATTTATGCACACACAACATAAAGATTATATATATTTATACATATTTACAAATACATTGTGAAAGTGCCTCTGCCGGTGCCATGTAAAAAGCATCCAGCACACTCTGTGAAGTGGTTGGCATTAGGAAGGGCATCCAGCTTGTAGAAACCATGCAAAAAAAGGTAATCAGCACCTGGGCAGCTCCCCAGCTAGCCACCTCTTGTAAAACTGTCTGCATGGAAAACAGATGTTAAATGATGATGATGATGATAATCATCATCATCAGCAGCAGCAGCAGTATCACCTTACAAACAATGAACTGTTCAATAGTTGCCTAGTTGTAAACAATGACAATATCAAAAGAATGTGCATGCACACACACACACAATGATGGGCATCTATACAATTTCTACCTATGAATTCCACTCACAAGACATTGGCCAGTTTGATGCAGTAGTAGAAGATGCTTGCCTATGATGATACCAAAACAGCAGGAACTTGCTTGTGTCTATATATTATCATCATCATCATTTGCCTTCCGTACTGGCATACGTTTGGTGGTTTTGACAGGACCTGATGAGTCAAGGGACTGCATCATGGTTCAATGTCTGCTTTGGTTTGATGCCCTTCCTGATGCCAGCCACTTTTCAGAGTATACTGGATACTTTTTACATGACACTGTCATCATCATCATCATCATAATATTCACTTTTCTGTGCTTGCATGGGTCTGGCAGAATTCTTTAATGAAGGTATTTTATAGCTGGATGCCCTTCCTGTCACTGACCCATGGTGAGGCTTATTTGTCATAGTAGACCTGAATCAAATAAGCATCACTTGTATGATGGTGACATTTACTTACAACCATCACATGATGCCAGTTCAAGAGGGTGCGGGGGATGATATATGCAGACACACACACACTTACGAAGAGCATCTTTCAGTTTCTATCTACTGATTCACTCACAAGGCTTTGGTGACTACAACTTATGGTAGAAGACACTTGCGTAAGGTGTTGTATTGTTGGACTGAACCCAGAGGGTGGGCCATAGGAAGGGTATCCAGCGATAGAAAATCAGCTTCAATAAACCCCACCCACCCTATGCAAGCATAGAAAAGTTGTTGTGAAGTTTACTTTGTAACACACAATCGTGTTTGTGTGTGTGTGTGTATTTGTACACTTAGAGGATATATGCATATTTATATACAATATGTATTCAAATATGTGCAATATATATATGTTTGTTCATTTTCTGTAGGTTTATCGAAGTGGGTCCGTGACATGTTGAAGTCCCAGCCCAATTACACAGTTGCTATGCAGTCTCTGACAGCATTTATGAAAGATAAAATGAAAGCAAACAGCTCATTACAGTAAGTAATTATTTTTCCAACTGCTGTTTTAGAAAGACCCCCATCTCAACAAAAAATGTATTAAGATGTGGGAAATGTCAGAATAAAAGATTTATAATTAAATAATGTCATCATCATATCTTAAAATGTGTTTGAGTCTCACATTAGCAACTTTGATGGATCATTTCGTTTCTTTTGAAATTCAACCCTGAAAGAGCCATATCTAATCTCATAAAGAAGTTCTGTATCCTTATTTAATCCACCCATATTTTAACACACCTCTAAATCCAATCCTAATTTACTGCCTGCCTCTATTTCTGTGGATTATATGTAGCATTGATTTATTTTCTTTTTTGTTGGTTTTCTTTTTAGAGAAAAATCTTCCCATAGTATTGAAAATAACCGCCCATCATCAGACAATTTACACATGGAGCCCATCCTGTCTAGTACACCTATAGCTAAGCGCAGCTATAGTGTTCATCCTGAAGGCAAGCCAAATAAAAATAATCTCACACCTGAAGGTCACTTAGAAGATTCCAATAAACCTGCCCAGGATGCAGAACTTTCCAGTGTCCTTGCTGCTTGTTCTCCCAGTAGTAAGTCAGATGCAGATTTTGTTGAAACGGTGCCTCAGTCTTCAAAGCACTTCAGTTCTTTGGTTCATCAACCAGAACTGGTGCCAGAGACATCTAAGCAATCAGATGAGGTCAACTCCTGTTCTCACAGTAAAACCTCCAAAGATTCTGGCTTAACAAACATATCTCCAAGTAAATCCAAGGCCCAGATGAAAGCAACAGAAGATTGCCAGTCAAAGAATTCCAAATTGGCTGCTGGGTGTGTTGAAGTTCACAAATCAGAAATCAGTGGAAAGGACACAGAATGTAATACTGAGACTATACTCAAATGCTCGCAGATCTCTTCAGAGAATGGCAGTCCTGTTTTATTTAATGACCTCAATGATTCTACAGATGATGCTGAGCTCTTATCAATGGTTGAAAGTGAGGCTGAAAAGAGCATCACAAAAGAATTTAACTGGTCTGATGAACTGTCAGAATCTTCAAGTTCCTCACCAAATAAGATTGCAGCTGAAAATGACTTGAATGAAACATTAAAAAAGATGGGTAAAGGAAAACATTCAACATTGAGAGTGCCACAGAAATCTTCTTTGGAGTCTTCTGCAGAAATGTTCAATGAAGATCCAGACTTAATGACCTTCATTGAAAACAGCACCAAGATTGATTCTTTTTCCTCTGTAATTTCTTCTTCTTCTTCACAAAAAGAGCCAAAAGGAGACAACAATAAAATAGAAGACACAAACAGTTCAACACAGTTGAACCATAAACTGCAACGATGTCCCTTGTTCAAAGCAGCTTCCAACCATCCACATGTGTCTTCTACACAAACTAGTGCAAAGAACGATCTGCAAGGTTCTCACAGGCTGTCATCTGCTGATAGAGATCCTTTTGCAGAGCTTCTGTCATTTGAGTCCCAGGAATTGAAACTGAAACACTCAGCAGGACGGAAACGACGACCCTCAAGTAACCATGTGAAGTATAACAAAAAGTCCAGAGGTATCGCATATGATTCAGCAGAAGAGGTGAGTAGTGTTGTTACTGTTAGTGTCATTATTGCTGTTGTTACTATTTATAGTGTTGTTGTTGTTCCTGTTATTAATATTAGTGATGTTGTTGCTATTGGTGGTGTTGGTGTTGCCTTTATCATGAATAGTGGTGATGTGCATTGAAAAATCGAATATGCATGTATATGTGTATTAGATCATATGCATTAGATCATGTGTGCATGTAAGAAAGAGGCTGAGTATACTTGTGATAAAAAGAGAAAAAGTGTGTGTGTATGTGAAAGAGAAATGGAGAGAGAGAGAAAGTGTCTACATTTTTGTATGCGTATGTGTGAAACTGTTAACTTGGGTTGTATGTGTAGATTACACAGTGAAATATACATTGTAAATGCTTTTGTGTATGTCTGTGTGTCTTATTGCTACTTACTGTCTTCCTCTCTCCTTCTCTCTCTTCCCATCAACAGAAAAAGCATAAAGAGGAACTTGTCATTCTCTGCAAGAATTGCCATCGGAATCTTTTTTCTGTACATAGCAGTAAGTGTCTCTTTCTCTTATTTTGTGTATATTTTATATATATATAGATATATAATTTAGTATTGGTGAACCCCAGTACCATCTGACTGGCACCCATGCTGGTGGTACACAAAAAGCAATGTTCAAGTGTTGGGTCTTACAGAGGCAGTGACAAGAGACCAAGACCTTTGGCGATATACCGTGCTTGTGTAGACCTGTTGAGCTAAGTAAGATCACAGTCATAGCTGATGCTGGTGTCACATAAATGGATGTGCTGGTGGCGCATTAAAAGTACCCACTACATTCTTGGAGTGGTTGGTGTTAGGAAGGGCATCCAGCTATAGAACCCATGCCAAATCAGATTGGAACCTGGTGCAGCTCCCCAGCTTACTAGTTTTCAGTCAAACTGTCCAACCCATATCAGCATTGAAAGCAGGCATTAAATAATGATGATGATGAGTAATGTATAAAAAAAAGCAAAAGGAGTGGCTGTGTGGTAAGTAGCTTGCTTACCAACCACATGGTTCCGGGTTCAGTCCCACTGCGTGGCACCTTGGGCAAGTGTCTTCTACTATAGCCTCGGGCCGACCAAAGCCTTGTGAATGGATTTGGTAGACGGAAACTGAAAGAAGCCCGTCATATATATGTATCTATATATGTGCGTGTGTGTGTCTGTGTTTGTCCCCCTAGCATTGCTTGACAACCGATGCTGGTGTGTTTATGTCCCCGTTACTTAGCGGTTCGGCAAAAGATACCGATGGAATAAGTACTGGGCTTACAAAAGAATAAGTCCCGGGGTCGAGATGCTCGATTAAAAAGGCGGTGCTCCAGCATGGCCGCAGTCAAATGACTGAAACAAGTAAAAGAGTAAAGAGTAAGAGTAAACTGTTTACTGATGGTGGGACTCTATACATTTGTTAGAGTAGAATCTATTGATGATATTGGATTGACTGGGATTTCAAATTTCACCTTTAAATGATCATTCAGTCTCTTTATATATATATGTGTGTGTGTGTGTGTAAATGTTTCTTCACTGCTTTCACATTGCTAAAGTTCAACTTGGTAAGGGTCAAACTAGCATCTATGACGTAGCAAAGTCAAGTTATTCTACCTCATAGTCAGGAATCATGCTGAACTAACAGACAAATGCTATTTATGGTTTCAAAATTGCTGATGTTGTGCCTGAATCAGAAACTGGCGCTTTTAAACCAAAACCTTTGAAATGATGGGGTTAGTGGTGGGAGGGGGCATTGTTGTATGAAAAAAGTTTTGCAAACTCTTTTTTTTATGCTCCCCTCCCTCATCATCCCACTCCAGACCTATTTTGATCAATTTTTTTTTGCACTTCAAAACCATGGGAAGAGCATTTTCGGTAAAAAAAAGTTTTTTAAATGGTTAATATTTTCAAAGTGATTTAAGGGTGATTTGGCTGTTGTTTCTAGCACATCCAAGGACAACCCGCCTTTTTTTTTTTTTATCGCACTTGCATGTATTGATGCTTTTCAATATTTTTCCCTCCATAAATACGATTATATGCTATAAAAAAGAAAATTTGAGAAATTATGAATTTTTTGCAACCCCACTTCCTGCCCCCGATTGTTTCTGTTTAGAAATTAAAATATTGGAGAGCCTGAGAAGGTCATTGCTGGCATTTATCCACAGTAATTTTTAAAAATTACAGAGATGTACTTGCATAGCAAGTGACTTGATCTGAGATCATGTGCTGAAACAAAAACAATTGCAGTGTGGAAGATGTTTGTAAGCCATTCAAGAACACACAAAAACTGTTAGTTTCACTTCATCATTAAAATTTCATTTGTGTTTATAATTTTTTTTGTCACTTTGAAACTGTGACCTGTTCACTAACAAAACTTCACAAAAGTGATGCAGCACAAAGTTTTGTCAGTGAACAGGTTGTGGTTTCAAAGCAATGAATATATTTTGATACAAATGAAATTAAATGTTGAAGTGAAACTAATCGTTTTTGTGTGTTCTTGAATGGGTTACAAACATCTTCCATACTGCAATTATAAAAATATTATAAAAATGAATTATAAAAATATTTCCAGACGATCAACCCTTTAATAATTGCATTCTTTTAGTAATTGTTACATACCTAATTAATAAGCAGCTTTTTCCATTATAGTATAGATGCCACAGATTCCAGAATCAGAAAGCACCAATTAAAATATTTTTATAGTTTTAGAATTTAAATAACATTCTTTTATCAAGTTTAAAATCTTGTCATGGTTGATGTTTGCCTTTCATTCCTCCTGGGTTGAGTATCAGGAGATACTGGGGTCAATGAAATTAACTATACTCTACCTTTACAGATTTGTAACTTTGTGTCATATTTAGAAATCAGTATTAACCAGAGATTAAATAATCAGAATATCTAATTTGGTTAGATCCAGTATTGACTTGTATATTTCTTCTGGCTTTGTCTGGTTTGATCTGGTCTCTCAGATTTATCAGGTAATCAATCCTGTACTATAATTATTTCAGTCCCTTCATATTTTCTTCTTATTTTATACAGATATAGAAAAACGGTCAAGATTGCCACCACTGGTAAAAGATATTTTCACAGATATGCAACGTGTGTTTCTTTACTTAGCGGCCAACACCAGCGACCAGCTACACAGTGTCTCAACTATGAAATTTCAGATTGGCAATGGTCAGTTAAATTTCAAATAGTTTGGCTTTGTATTTATCTGTGTCTCTTTTCTTTCTAAACATGGTATAATAACCATACAATAAAATATCAGAACATATGTTTCTCCACAACACACTATATCAATACAGTTTATAACAAACCACAGGATACCACAAACACAAACACAGACACCCTATATATTGGGTCATCCGATAAATAATGCGGTTTTTTATACTTTTATTTTTCAAAATTAAGATAAACAATGTTCTTTTTTATTCTAAAATATACTCTCCTTCATTTTCTACAACGTTATTCCATCTATGTGGTAGACTTGCAAGGCCCCTTTTCCAAAATTCACTTCTCTGTAATAAAAAGTACTCCTCCAGTACTGTTCTGGCCTTGTCTGCAAAATTCATATTTTTTCCATCCAAACAATTTTGAAGACTGTGGAATAAATGATAATCAGATGGGGCAATGTCCAGTGAATACGATGGGTGGAGCATCGTTTCCCATTCAAACTACTCCAGCCTTTGGAATGTCATCCTCGCTGTATGTGGCCGAGTATTATCCTGATGATAGAACACCTTTTGTCTTGAAACCAGAGATGGTTGTTTTTCTTCTAGCGCTGACCTAAGCCGCTTAAGCTGCTCACAGTAGATCTCCTTTGTTATCATTTGGTTTGAGTTTAAAAGTTCAAAGTGGACTAAACCTTTCATATCCCACCAAACAGATAACAACACCTTACGTGGGTGAAGACCTTCTTTAGCATTGGGTACTAGTGTTTCTCTTTTCCCTGCCCCATGTCTTCCACACTTGACATTTTTATAGATAACCCATTCTCGTCACCAGTCACTTTTCGGTCCAAAAAAGGTTCATTCGTGGGATGTGACAGCAAAGAAAAGTGCACATTCACTTTCTGCTCATGATTAGACTTGGAAAGTTTGCGAGGAACCCATTGACCCAATTTTCTGACTTTTCCAATGGCATGCAGGTGTTGATGAATGGTTGAATGACCAAATCCAAGCTTCTCTGCTAGTTCCTCAACAGTTATGATAGGATTTTGTTCCAGCAAGGTTTGCAGGACATCCTTCTCTATCTCTACTGATCTTCCAAGATGAGGCTTGTCTTCTAGGCTGTAGTTTCCGGCTCGGAATTTCTGGAACCACCATTGACACTGGATTATGCTTATTGTATGATCCCCATATACTATATTAATATTCCTCGCACTTTCTGTTGCATTGTTGCTTTTATTGAACTCATAAAGCAAAATATGCCAAATATGCTCCTTTGTCACTTCCATTATAGCTTTGAAAATATAACTGTTAAAATCAAATCTTGCACTAAGAATAAGCTAAGCTAATATTTCTGCCTGCTTTTATAGCAAGTTGATGCAGGTAATTTATCCCATCCCCTTCCAACTTTTAGTTCATGTAATTGAAAAAAACCCACATTATTTATGGGATAACCCAATACTACACCAATCTCTACAGTGCATACACCACTCCACAGTACATCACCACCATATCACCATACCACACCACACCACAACACCATCACCACTGCTGACCATTATTCATATCACCATTTTTATTATCAGGTGCTGCTTTAAATAGTTGCTGGTTTCCAAAATATGGATGTTGCATAGAATATTTACAATGCATTTGCAATCATGGAACGAAACAGACCCTTGGTGTCAGAGTATTATTAGGATCAACTGATTACCCCACTGGTCAGGTAATACATCAGATATTTTAATATCTCTTTCTCTCTCTCTCACTGAATGGAGAAGAGTGACTGGTCATCACTGACAAGCTAGCCAAATGAAGGTGTGGCTAAAACTTGCATGCCAGATATAAATGTTGGTTTTTGTGGAGCAGAGGAGAGGACATCCACAGCCTACATTCGTATCTGGCTTGCCAAATTTTTCCCACCTTCGTATGAAGTTTGAATTATACAAGAACACATTTTAGTTTTTGGTGGGCTATAAATATATCCTATTATGATATCTGATTCTGTAAGTTCTATAAAAATATATTTGCATGAATCATAAAAGTTTGTGTAACTTAAATGAAATTTGATCTATTAATTACTTGTGAATCATTGTTGATATTCATTCTCTACTTTTTAGAAGATCTTCCTCTATGTTCTTACTTTGATTAAAATTTATTTTATGGTTTACTATATTACATATAATTATATGTCGTATCTATTTTTAGTTTCATCAACCCATGTTTCAGTGACATCTCTACACTGTGTTTGTATCAATCCTGTTAATATTTACGTATTCCACTTTTCTGTTTCCCACAGTTATGGCTATTAGATGAAGCAGTGAAAATCAACAGTGTCCATGACTAAACATCATTCGTCTGGTTTTGTTTTTATATCCACAACACCTGTTGCTCATCAATGACATACTACTACTCTCAATGACCTACTATTAAACTCTCAATGACTCACTACTCTACTCGGTGGCAATACACTTCATTCAGTAATACAATACTCTTAATGGCACATTATGACTCTCGAGTGATAAAATATTTTAATTGAATAAAATCACATTTTTTTAATATTTAATTTTCCATATCTTGTATAATTAATGTTTTTCTCAGGTTTATTTTTAAAATAATAAATTTTTAAAAGATTTTTATTGAATAGTTAAAGAATTATTTTTGTATTCCATCAAATGGTTTCTGCCTTATTGTCCTGTGGAGCATGGTGTATGATAGATTCACCTCTGACTAAGTCAACAGCCTATTGAATTACTAATCGAGAGAGTCAACAGTTTGAAGCCTATCCCAAACACTCCATTATATTTGTAATCCACTAGTCTAGGCCACTGAGTTGTGAAAAGCTTACAAGGTAAGGCCTGTGATTTGCTCTAATGAATCAGTATATAAAGAAATGTTTTGATCTCCAAAGAAAATTAGAGTCATTGTTTATGATTTTATATGAATATGGTCAAAAGTGTGATTAAACATATGAAGGCAGAGAAAGGTGAAAGACCATTGGGGCTAGTCATTGAGATATTGAAAAAATTTGGCAAAGTAAAGAACACAGAACTTGGTCAGGTGATATAGGGAGATGTTATACCCAACGGTTGATGAAGCAGGATCTTCATCAATTGGTTTGATGGAATAAGAGATGTTCTAGGCAATACAACTGTTGAGGCATCAAACTGATGGACAAAGTTATGAAAGTAACACAACTGATTTTAGCAGAGTATTAACTTAGATCAGACGCAGTTTGGATTTGTACCAAGATAGAGTACTTTTTTTTTAAATAAAGCAATTACAAGAGAAGCTCTTCACACAGAGCAAGCTACTAGGTACATGTAGATGCACAAGCCATGTACTAACAAGGTGAGGGTTATGACTTCAGTGAGTAATTTAACCCTTTCGTTACAGTATTTATTTTGAGATGCTCTGTGTTTCTTTCAATTATTTTAAATATAACAAAGAATTTAGTAAAATAACTTAGTTATCATTAAGCTAGTGTTAGGAACATAAATTTTGACTAAGGCTTGGTGGAAGATTTTAATTCAAAACTTATGAAAACAAGACATTTTACAACAGAGCCAGAGCCGGTTTTGGCTGGGTTAGTAACAAAAGGGTTAACATGTATTAAAGTATCCATCAGGGATCAGTTCTTCCTTACTGTTTATAATAGATTTCAGACTGCAACAAAGCAGTTTAAGATCAGCTACCTGAAGGAACTCCTATATACTGATGATCTACTTCTCATAGCTTAACCTAAGATGTATAAAAGAAATTCTGTATGTGGAAGTAAAGCCTTGAATTGAGAGGATACAAAGTAAACTTAGTAAAGATTAAAGTATCAGCTACTAGGAGAAAAGGCAGGACTCTATTTCCATTTAGGAAGTGGCCAAGCTTTATATACAGAAAAGGAGTAGATAAGAATTTCATACAGTGTTCTTAATGTAAATTATAGGGGCACAATATATGTGGTAAGGTCACAGAAGAAACTTTTTATAAGACACATTTACAAGAGTAGTTAGTACTTGTGAAATAAATTCTATTTGATACTTGGTAGGCTCCCTAAAGTAACTGGTAGTTTCCTTTACCTAGATAGTTCTAATTAGTTGTAGAGATGGTTTTCTGAAAGCATAGTAGATAGAATAAGACAAAGACTGGAAAAAATGCAGGTTGTTGACTGACAGTAAATGAAATTTGAGTCTGGATAAAAAGCAGATAAGCGAAAAGAATGAGTAAGAGGAATCAGATGAAGTGTGCAAGAGAGAAAACTGCACTGGATCAGATGTGTGATATGCATGGTGGATGGCAGTTGGACAAAGAAATGCTAAACAATTCAAGTGGAAGTAACCTACAGAAGAAAAAAATATGAGAAGATGAGGTGATACCTGATCTCAAGAGGTTGAAATTCAGAGAAGACAAAGATCTGAAACTAGTAGCAAAATACGAAGTTGGAGAAGACTCAATCTATAAAATAAAGTTAAAATCTCAAACACACACGTACATACAAATGTCTTTTATACATACACATCATCATCATTGTCGTTTAACGTCCGCTTTCCATGCTGGCATGGGTTGGACAGTTTGACTGAGGGCTGGCAAGCCAGAAGCTGCACCAGGCTCCAATCCGATCTGGCAATGTTTCTGCAGCTGAATGCTCTTCCTAATGCCAACCACTCCAAGAGTGTAGTGGGTGCTTTTTACAAGGGCCAATCAGGTGGTACTGGCATCGGGCATGCTTGAATGGTGCTTTTTACGAGACACCAGCACAGGAGCCAGTCAGGCAGCACTGTCAACGATCACACTCGAATGGTGCTTGGTGGTGCTCAAGATATCACTCATCAATAGCAGCTGCCCAAAAAGTGCCTGCAATATTCTACCATCCCATTAGACACGACATTGCCGCTAAAGCTATCTTCAATGATTTATACTGGGAGTATTATCTTGATGACCATATCAAAGGCACATCATAAAGAGAATATACCCACACTTTTAAAAATAAATACTGGTGAAACATTCCATTAACAATGGGAATTTGATGTAAGCACAAAGGGTTAGATATTGTTCATAGGACAAGAAGTAATAGTCATTCACTGTTACAGAGATTAGCTGTCCAGTTCATGTGAATATCTTGTCAAAAATTGAGAACTTCTATGGAGGACAATTGGAAAACCTACAGCTCTTATATCCAGGTTATAGATTTTCATTTATACCTGGGTACATTGGGCTACATAACAACAGATCTGCATAAAACCTAGAATTGCTGGGGTTCTCCAAGAAAGAAAGAGCAAACTGTTTTGTATTTTCCAAAAACAGTCAGTTAAATGTACAGTGAAAATTTGTAAATTCTCCAAAGATTCTCAACTTGAGGTTCCTAGGCTGAACGCACACAGCGACATATACATATGGAATATGCACACTAATGTAACATATTCCCCTACTACACCGGCGCAAGTTTATCCACATGTGCACACACCAAGCAATACAGGTAACCGTGCATCCCAAGAGCTGACTGAGTTAAACAAAAGAACCTTACTTCTTTATCAATGACCAGCTTGAATTCTGTAAAGGTAAAACTTAAATCCAATAGAGAAAAAGAACAACATTTACACGCTTCTCTGTCCTGTGGTCGTGGATCCAGTCAAGTGGATCATTTATTAAAACGGGAATAATTTTTCGTTACACCGCAATATAATATCGGTGTATTTTCAACACTGCTTCGAATGGATGGTTTTACGGAGTAAGAAATGTTTTTATAATTTATCGTTTTTTTCCATTTAACTTTGTTATGTGCTATATTTGCATCTCTCACTGTGTATTTTCACAATTGTTATAGCAATATTTACGGTTTCTTTCAAATACCACTTCTTCTCAAGCACTGAAACAATGACGTTGC
Organism: Octopus sinensis; assembly: GCF_006345805.1. Taxonomy (NCBI): domain Eukaryota; kingdom Metazoa; phylum Mollusca; class Cephalopoda; order Octopoda; family Octopodidae; genus Octopus; species Octopus sinensis. The sequence continues at coordinate 24,094,899 of NC_043002.1, read as the reverse complement.
CGCTATAACTTGTGAAGTAACGAGTATTATTTTCTTTCGCTTTCTGCTTCTTGAATAGTTGTAATTTGACAAGATACCTTGGTTAGGTTTTAAAGGGGTTTTCTTTTAAATAATAAAACAAAAAAAGTCTTCAATTAGAATTGCATTATTGGTTAACTGTGAAGTAACTTGAAGGAAGTTCGATATACTCCCTCAGGACTAACGAAAAATCGTCGGAAGTTCTATACGTCGTTCGACCTACTAGAAATAGCAGCTAAAGCACCCTCGAATTAAACCCTATCGTCACGTCATGAAAAAATAGAAAGGATACATTAAATTGAAGGATTGCCAAATTAAGCTATCGGAAGATACACCATCTGAATAAAAGACTGATCGTGCCTGGGACACTTGAATAGACGTCAGTACTGTCAGGCTAAACACAAACTGCTCCGATATAATGAAAATGAAATTAACTAAATTTTTTAGACGGAAAAAAGATAAAGAGGATACAGAATGTTGTAACGTTCATGCTTTTCTTCAGGGAATAAAGACGTAAATGAATTGGTAGTAGTAAAACGAGAATTTAATCTCTGAACACAGATTCGTCAATATAGCAGGTTGTTACTAAACATTATTAATAGGTTCTTGGAAAGTGTAACATCAAGTGAAACGATATAAAGTGTAATGAATTTTAACACGTGTTTAGTGGTATCAACCAATGTTAAGTTATTACGGTATATTCCTAGTCACAAAACATTACCGAACTTCTAAATAACAATAAAACAGAGTTCTTTTATGAATCATTGAAATTTGTGTGTTCCTCAGATTAATTTCATTTAATACCATGTCTGAAAAGACAACAAATAGGCAACTTTGTAGGCGAATACTGGAAAGCAATCTTTTGAGCTCATAGAGTGACTTAGGAGTATTTCATGTGATAAAGATGAAACTGAGCAGGTACAGGCAACTTTTTTCGAGAAGATGGTCGCAATGAGACAGTTTATCATCTTGCGGGCCGCACTACTAAAAATTTGAAGGTAATTTTTTGTTAGAAAAATCCCGCGAACCGCAAATTACCCACGACTGAAATGTAACCTGCTTTAGATGTGTATTTTAGTTTCCTTTACTTGTCATAGCTTATTTTATAGTGTAAGTGTTATCATACCTTAAAGTAATTCCTACACTGCTACGAAGTAAACATAGACCATCATGGAATTAAAGAAATGAAATAATTAGTATCTTAAATTAACAACATAGGTGCAGGAGTGGCTGTGTGGTAAGTAGCTTGCTTACGAACCACATGGTTCCGGGTTCAGGCCCACTGCGTGGCACCTTGGGTAAGTGTCTTCTACTATAGCCTCGGGCCGACCAAAGCCTTGTGAGTGGATTTGGTAGACGGAAACTAAAAGAAGCCCGTCGTATATATGTGTGTGTGTCTGTGTTTGCCCCCCCCCCCCCCGAACATTGCTTGACAACCGATGCTGGTGTGTATAAGTCCCCTTAACTTAGCGGTTCGGCAAAAAGACGCCGATAAAATAAGTACTAGGCTTACAAAGAATAAGTCCTGGGGTCGATTTGATCGACTAAAGGTGGTGCTCCAGCATGGCTACAGTCACATGACTGAAACAAGTAAAAGAGTATTATATATGTCTGCATTCGTTTATATGTTTTTTAAATGATAAGTAAATCGAAACATTTTCATCAACTCCAGCCAAAAGCTTGCCAAATAAATAACCCTGGGCTTGCAACTCATACTGAACACTTTCGAACCACATTCTACATTTATATGATTATCATATACTTTATTTGGATTTATTTTATTCCTCATCAACAACAAAACTTTTAAGTGAGGACCTACTGAAAATACTGCATACACTAGTGCAATTTTGTATGAGTGGTAGGACGTATTGTCAATTCTTTTAATAGCAGTGTATTACTGGTACTTATTTTATCAATCCCAGAAGGTGGAATAGCTGTGGCTTGAACACAGTATATTGAGAGATGAAACTTAAATACTGTAGAGCAGCCTATAGTCTTTCACTTGACTTTCTCATCTTAACAAATGACAGACAGCCACTCAAGCTGCTAGAAAAATCAACCTAATCTCTCAGATTTTACCCTACCATCTTTAAAGAAAAAGAGGTGTTTCATTTGAGAACACTTTCCTCAATACTCAATGCCTGTAAAATAAGATGGGATGATCACAATTGAAATATCTTTAAGTATAAGTCTGCTGGATCAGGGTTGATTTGGGGTTACACTACAACAAAAACAACAATGAGCCAGTGAAGGATATCATCATTTGACCTTTCAGAAGTAGCAGTCAAATTGCCTTCAAATAACAGCCCACTATAGTTTTTTAAAAAAAAGTGAAAAAGACAATAATGACTTAGGTATTAACAAGATAAGATAGTCACAACTGGTATATATTTGATCTTTCCAAAATCCGCCGAAACTACATCTGATTATATATACACTGTAGATGAGTTGTAGTGCACCTGAGCACTGTACACAATTATTATTATTATTATTATTATTATTATTATTATTATTATATTATTATTGGGCTGCTCAATCAGTGCTAGTAGTAGGGGTGGATCTAAACAATAGTGCACTTACTGTGCAGATAACTATTATACATAAGGTCTGATTTCAAATCTACCTTATATTTAACTGTGCCTGTTGGAACACAGTGTGACCTTGTACCTAAGTTAGAAATGCTTACAGACAGCATGCTTGTCTTGTTTACGATATAATTGTATGTTGCTATATTTTATATTTCCATTTGAATAGTCTCTTATAATAATGATAATTTCCAGCAATGGTATAAGGCAAATATCTAAATTGACTGGTACTTTGAAGAATGAAAGACTAAGTCAACACTTTGTGTAATATTAAGAACCATAAAGGGAGAGAACTAAATACTGCATGCGATAGTTCACTATTCTATTCCAGCACGCCACTGGTTCACCACTTTACTGATTCAACTACTCTGTTGCTTCTATAATAATAATAATAATAATCCTTTCTGCTATAGGCACAACAAATTTTGGGTAGTGGGGTCAGTTGATTACATCAACCCCAGTGTTCAACTGGTACTCATTTGATCGATGCTGAAAGGACAAAAGGCAAAGTCAACCTTGGCAGAATTTGAACTCAAAACATAAACATGGACGAAATAATACTAAGAATTGTGTCCAGTGTGCTAACAGTTCTGCCATCTTACCACCTTATATAACAACTAAGACATATCTTTTGCTCATCCTACTAGAAATTTCTCACAAAGTTACTCTATCAATTTAGAAATGAACACATTGGATAATGTAGTCTGGAGTACACTGTCTGGCAAAATGACAGGATGGTCATGGTTGGAATTCTTTTGATCATAAGGTCTCTTGATCAGGGCTGACCTGGGTTGAGGAACAACAATAACATAATAATAGTATGGATTATATGTTTTCTTTTATTTATTTTAAATACAGAGATGAGAAACTCCAAAGGGGTTTGGCCTTCCAGAACCTTCAACCCCTCTGTGTAGGCTTGGTGAAGGAACCAACTGTCCAAAAGCTGGAATTATTAAAGAACCAACTGAAGGCTGTTGACAGAGAGATTCTAGGAGAACTTTATGAATATGTATTGTTTCCTCTTCGTTTGATCTTGAAGCAGAACGCTTGCAAGTAATTTAATCTTTCTATTTAAAAAAAATTTTGTTTTTGCAACATCATCATCATTACTACCATCAATCATCATCACCAATCATCATTACTGTTACTATCATCTTCATCACAGTCATCAGTGTTATAGCCATTGTCAACATCATTGTAATCACCGTTGTTGTCATCATCACTATCATCATTGCCACTTTCATCACCTCCATCACCATCTTTGTCATCAATGCATGATAAGTTGGTTGGACTTTTCCAACTAAATGCTATTGCTATCATGAACCTCTATCAGCGTTATTTGGGTGTATTTATTATGGCACCAGTGTTAGATCACTTGACTGTACAGAAGGGCCCCTTTAATACAGATCTCATGCTAGAGTAATTTATTTGAAGCATACTTCTTCCTAGGTGGGTTGTCTTCACTATGGTAGAGAAACCATGTCTTTCCTGAGTATATATCTAGGGTAGGATGGAGGGAGTAACCTGAAGTAGTATTTGTTAATAGGATGTTAGTTATTTATTAAAAGGGGTTTTTATCAAGACAAGTAAAGTAACTTAGGAGGGAAGGAAATGTGGCTGGTTGTTTATCATAATGCACTGGAGCCTTCTCCCTTCAACAGTTTAAACATAATTTACATTAAGCTCACTGATTTTGGGGAGGCGCAATGGCCCAGTGGTTAGGGCAGCAGACTCGCAGTCGGAGGATCACAGTTTCGATTCCCAGACTGCGCATTGTGTGTGTTTATTGAGTGAAAACACCTAAAAGCTCCACGAGGCTCCAGCAGGGAGCGGTGGCAACTCCTGTTGTACTCGTTTGCCACGACTTTCTCCCACTCTCTCTTCCTGTTTCTTGAGTAACGCTGCAATGGACTGGTGTCCCGTCCAGCTGGAGTGAACACATATGCCACAGAAACCGGGAAACCGGCCCATTAGTCTGGATAAGCTTGAAAAGGGCGACGTTTTTTATCACTGATTTTGGGAGGTTTGCCAAGGCCATGGCCACTACTCCTTCCTCCAGCCTCAGCAAGTAAACACACATATATTGCTGTTTATATCCACTTGCATGAGTAGGATGGTGTCTTTTTTGCTTTTGTTAGAGCAGTGCCCTTCCACTTTACAAATTACTCAATGCTGAAGTAGTAGTGAAACTAGATTTTATAATTCATGTTAAATGTAGCAGTGAAAGTTATTACTCTGGATGTACTGATAAATTTTGAATTTATGTTAAATCGTTAAATTATTCTACATTTTTAATTAATTCTATTTTTAGAAAAGACACGTTTCTAACCCTCCTTGCCCAATGTACTGCTGATGTATTGTCTGCTGCCACTATTGAAAAGTGGGACACATTCAAAGACCTGTTCGTCACATACACTGTGCTACTAGGGTCCCCAGAAGAATCTAATAATAAAAGTGAGTAAAGTCCTCTTTACTATTTACACATAAACTGAATTACTGTCAGTGCATGTATCAAGATATTCATTCTTTCACTGGTTTCAATCATTGGACTGCAGTCTTGTTGGGAGACTACCCTCAGAAGGATTTTACTTGATTATATTGATCTCCTTACTTTGTCTTATGTTTATTTTATTGATCTCAGAGAAGATTGGAAAGCTAATTGGTTGTATTTATGAAAGGTGTTACCAAAGCACTGAGGGTAGTATCTCCCACTGTGGTATTATAATTAATTACCTCTGCAAAATTTATATTATCTGTTTCCCCTCTCTACTTTACCTTCTTTCACTTGTGTGTTTTTTTCTTTTTCTCCTCATTTTTTATTGACTTTCTCCTTTTTTTTTTCATTTACTCTTTCTTTAAATCTCTTTCCTCTCATCTGTTAGTTTCCTTCTGTCTCTCTCTCTTCCCATTATCTTTACTTTTATCCCTTGTCTTTTTTCACTCTCTTTTTTTCACTACACCATTTTTTTTTTTTACATTTCAGTCAGTACTTTAAGTGAAGAACTAAAGTTGGCCATTGTTGATGTCCTGTCTATCTTATTGAAGAATTCAAATTATGAGTAAATATCACTCTTTCTACTATGAGTGTGTGGTGTTCAGATGTTGAAATATTGGTCATCTTAGACAAAACGCTCTACTTACCTCAGTCTCCCTTGTTATATAATATGTACCACCAAGTCCTGCAACAGTTGTTGTGTTGTCTCCTTAGACAATACACTTACCTAGTTGTACAACAGGTACCATCACTCATTAAGCTAATCATTAATCTACCTCTGGCCAACCAGGTATTTCAAGGTGGATAAAGTGCCTTATATAAAAACATGTAGCAGCTTTAGTATCATTATTTGAACTTGTGAACTTTGGTTTACACATTCTGCATCTTAAACATTTCAATCCATTGTGGATTTTCACTGGACAACTTCCAAAGATTGAGTTGAGAGAGGGTTGTTAGACTTTCCCTACACCTAAATAATAGCCCTTAGTTAACCTTGATTGAATGAATCTATAGTTAGCTGGTCAAATGATTTGTAATTCTCGATATGCCATACCTCTGTCTAGTTGAAGACTACACTATACATTTTGATATGCTGTAGAAACAAATCAAAATGAAACTCACAGAAAGTAGAATCAACAATGGTGTATGAACAATACATTAGATTTATTGCTGATTATGCCAGTCCTACCTGGAGTCCTAATTTCTCTGTATAAACTACAATGAATGCCCAAAACAGTGCTTTTTGAATCATCACAAATTGCAGACAATTTGCATAATGAAATAAAAATACTTAATGGTCATTTGGACATGTTACTGCAGCAAGCTCCAACCATCATAGGTACATCTACAATACCACTTTTAATTATCATTCCCACTCAATCTAGACAAATGTATCAAACACAGGCACATCCCCACAAAAATACCAGCAACCTCAATGATGTTGTCCAAAACATTGTACAGAGATGTATACCACCAATGGTAATATCAGAGAAATAGCATGATATGACAAAAGTTCATCTTGCCTAAACTCCACTAGCCATCACCAGAACTTGCTTGGAATAGGTGCACCATATCAAAACTGCTATACTATTGCACTATATATGATAATGTACTGTGAAAGTATATCTAGAACAGTGTATGTGTGAATCACTTTGAACTGTTTGACCCACTATCTGTGTGAAGTGGGTCTGCTGGGTTGGGAACGACTAGGGGTTACACAACAGCACAAGCACTATCAACAATGGTAATGCTATCTTTTTTAGATTTCTTGAGGAACCTCTTTATACTCAACGTAAGAAAGGGATCTATCTAAGCAGCCTACATGCTTTATTTCCCCAAGCATACTCCATCTGTTATTTGTTAATATCTGCAGCTTGTAATTACAGCTCTATTCAAACTTCTTTCTGTGTTGTGAAGAACATTACATATTTCATCTGTTATCTGTTAATATCTGTAGCTTCTGTCATTGCAGCAATGTCCTCACTCATCTCTACATTGTGAAGAACATCACACTTCTGGGACACACAGTCTCATCATTGCTGTCTCTCATTGAACATGAGAAGATGCGTAAACTACGGGTGTCAGCTATGGATTGCCTTGCTGCCTTGAGTTTATATGATAATGGTAAGAAATCAACTTTAGTTTGGTTCTACATTATAAGTGTTCGCATTGATAAACATTGTAATTAGAAATGATGACTTTTAATGTTGTTTAGTGCCAGGTCACCTCTGATCCAGTACAATTATGAGCAATGGTATTACAACAATGATCATCTTGATATTGTTCTGTTTGTTTTCAAACAGTCCAAATCTATCTAAAACTACATCGTTGTATCCTTCTCTTTTTAAAGACAGTGCATGTAATTTGAAGGAGATTTAGTTTCTGTTTCTAGTAGGTTCCGCTACCATATAAAGGCTCTCTTATTATTTCAAGTGTTTTCTGTTTTGCTTTTTGTAGGTAACACAAAAATCCGTGTGAAGTGTGGAAACATGTTTTCCTCCTTCTTACCTAGGATCTCAATTGTTTTAAGTTCAGTTATCACTGGGGACCACATCCAGGGCCACCAAGTAATTAAAGTAAGATGTTGTTTAATTTCTAATCCACTGTGGTTTTTATCATGTGTAATGTTAACTTTTGAGACAAAGACAGTGGAAGTTAGTTTGGTATTAGGATGATTAATGTCAACCCATTGAAGCTGACCTTTATTAAAATGTCCTTATTTAAAGAAAAATATTAATTGAAATGTCATCAGTGATGAACTTTCAGTTTAATGATAATATAATATTTCAGAAAGTAACTATTTGTCTTTCATTTAATTGTACTCCAGACACCATATAACTAATAATGTTATAGTAGCGTTCAGCATGACTGTAGTCCAATGATTTAAACTAATGACACAATAATAGAGTATATGTTTCTCTAGACAGCTATTGACACCTTAAGGAAGATTGTGCTGCTAATAATGACAGACAAGTTAATTGAGGAGAGTCAGAAAGACATACATCATCTAAACACTGGTGAGTATGTGCTTAATCTTATAATTTTTACTTTTATGAGTTTATCTAAGCTTTCTGTAACAACCATCTTTCTGTATTTCTGTCTCATCCTTTTACTCTCCTTTTTTCTATCTTGCTTTGTCTGTCTTTCTCTCTCATACATGTGCGCATGTGTATATGTGTATGTATCTACTAGTGTGTCACTAGGTGATGGAAGGAAAGCATTGAATAATGTTTTTTTTTTTACCTAGACTCACCCTTTGAAGTTGATCCATTGTGAAGGAGAAACTTAAGAGTTCTGCTTCATAAATGAAAACAAGAACCATTAGCTCATATTTTTAAAATTCTTCTTTGGTTTCAGCTGGAGGCTGTGACTATACTGGGATACTGCCATTAAAAAGATGATGCTTATAGCATCTAGATTTCTCAAGAGGTCACCCAACAGCCACTTTTCTGATTACCAATATCACCTTCAAATAAAAGTGATGTCAATGGGTACAAATGTCAGACACACTTTTGCAACACTAGTGATGAGATTTCTAGAAGAAAAATCCATGTCTGATCCAACATTATTTGTAATTGGCCTGTTCAATCCCACTCAAAAGATAACTAGAAAGGATTCTTGGATGACTGTTTCATTGTTTGTAATAGAAATAAAGAAGATCTTACAAGTTTCCATTAATTAATAGCTTTCAAGAATTGATCCAATTCACAATGAAAATGAATGAGAAGGAACTTCCTTTCTTGAATATTTAAATAATTAAGGAAACAAGACTTTTACAACATGTGTTGTTTACTTTTTCTCCTGTTTGTATACTCAAACATGTATAAAGATTTTTATAGGGTTTTTTTTTTCCATATATTTTTACTAAAATTTCAGATGTTGAGAATGAAAAACTTCGTAATCTAATTGTCAACAGAGATCAAAAATGGATTGAAAAGACAGCTGAGAAACTCCTCATAATAGTTAAGCAAGTTGGGAGTATTCGACAGCACTATCATTCAGGAGTACGACTCAGTTTAGTGGAGTGGGCTCACGCCATACTCAACAACTGTACAAGGTAACTTAATATTCTGGATGTCTTTTTTTTCCATTTTTTTTTAGATGCTATTTTTTTCTGTACTCTTATGTGTTTAATTTACATTTTTACATGCATGTACATATATATTCACATACACTTGTGTGCACATACACATACATGCAATATATACATTGTTTATATGCAATTATGCTTAACTCTTAAGCAGTCAGATTACTGTCAAGTGTAATGTTTGCTTATTTACATCGTTTTGAATTAACCATGCATTATCTTACACCTTTAAGATTTCAACAATGTGATTGTTTATTTTTAGAATTACATTGTAGGGTAGGTGTGACAGGCCAGATCTGGCTAGTTTGAACATAAAACAGGTAGAATATTTGGGCCAGATTTGCACAGCTTAAATGCTAACAAGTTAATTGACACACACTTGCACTCATTTAGACAGCCACATATAATTGTATCATTTTACACTCCTACACATGTACACAATATATATATATATATATATATATATATATATATATAGTGGTTGGCATTAGGAAGGGCATCCAGCTGTTGGAACACTGCCAGATCAGACTGGAGCCTGGTGCAGCCTCCTGGCTTCCAAGACCCTGGTCGAACCGTCCAACCCATGCTAGCATGGAAAAGGGACGTTAAACGATGACGATGATACACACACATCCGTTTACACATCTGCACATGCATTCTTTCATGCATTACATGCTGTTTACAGACATGCACAAATATCCATTTACACACATATGCATATATTCATTTACAATCACACATACATACGCACCTATACATGTACACATTTAAATGCCTATACAGTTATCCATTTATGCACGTGTGTGTGCTCACCTATGTATGCACTCACACATGCACGCATGAAGTAGTGAAGGCTGATCTTGTGACTTTGAGTCTCACAGAGGAGATGGCAATGGGATACCTGGTGAAATGTTCAAGAAAACCTGCTCATCTTTGCAAAACTGAGATTCTGGAAGCTCTATGGCCCCTTGCCCAATTTACTCCCAGACCTTCACCACCACCATCATCTCTCTATCACTGGCCCCTCTATTACCTGTCTAAGTGCAGTATTCTGCTGATGTAATTAAATGAGAGAACAGCATATTTCTTTATCTTTGATGCCAGAGTTCTTTCTCACGACCAGGAAATATCTCACTTGACATTCATCTTTCATTCTTAATATTGTCTTTCTCTACTCCCATTTTATATTGATCACCTTTCTGTGCTATAAAATTCTCTATTCTTCTCTCACCCTCTCTCTCTTTACACTCTTGTAACTTATCCACCTACACATCATCTCCCTTTCTCTCATCCTTTCCCTCTCCATTGTATTATTATTCTAATACTCTTCACCCTTTTCTGTATTGTCAGTCATCATTAACTCTTCCTTACCTTATCCCCAACTCATATGTATTACCACCCTTCAATCTTTGTTCCTCATTCACTATATTCACCATCTCTCACCCATTTCAAATTCTAACCATCTCACACTCTTGCAACCTCTACCTATCCACACACCCTGTTCTTTTTGCACTCCTGTTCACTTTCTTATACCTAGGTCAACTACAACACCTTGTTACTACTATTTCATTTCTCTTTTCATCTCCACCCTTGTTGCTTCCGCCTCATTCTTCTATAAAGTGAATAAATGTGTAGCTTCTCTACAGCAACAAATCTGTCCTGTTCTGGCCTTTTCTTTCATATTTTAACCCCTCATCTCCACGCATAAAGCCACCTCCTCTCTACTGTAGCTTCACTCAGTTGAAGGGTATCTTCATTTTGTGAGCTGTACAGCAACTTCACTGGTGCTAGTGCCATAAAAAGCAAAATACCTAGTACACTTTGTAAAGTGATTGGCATTAGGAAGTGTTAGGAAATGTTAAATTGTAAAGCAATAACAGACATTTAGTGATGTAAATATTCAATACATTTACTGTATATACTTGCGGATAGGTCGCACCCTTAGTTTGGGGTTGTCAAAATAGGTATTTGCAGTTGACTCGATGTTGTCAAAAAGATCAATATGTAAACTTCCAGTTTTTGCTTTCTAGTCAACAGATGTTGCAAAAATGTTTCCTTGGCTGTGTGGTAAGTAGCTTGATTACCAACCACATGATTCCGGGTTCAGTCTCACTGCGTGGCACCTTGGGCAAGTGTCTTCTATTATAGCCTCAGGCTGACCAAAGCCTTGTGAGTGGATTTGGTAGATGGAAACTGAAAAGAAGCCCATCATATCATCATCATCATCATCGTTTAACGTCCGCTTTCCATGCTAGCATGGGTTGGACGGTTCAACTGGGGTCTGGCAAGCCCGAAGGCTGCACCAGGCCAGTCAGATCTGGCAGTGTTTCTACAGCTGGATGCCCTTCCTAACGCCAACCACTCCGAGAGTGTAGTGGGTGATTTTATGTGCCACCGACACAGGTGCCAGACGAGGCTGGCAGACGGCCACGCTCGGATGGTGTTTTTTATGTGCCACCGACACAGGTGCCAGACGAGGCTGGCTGACGGCCACGCTCGGATGGTGTTTTCTTATGTGTCACCGACACAGGTGCCAGACGGGGCTGGCGGACGGCCACGCTCGGATGGTGTTTGTTACGTGCCCTCAGCACGGAGGCCAGTCGTTGCGGTACTGGCTACGATCACGTTCGGATGGTTTTCTTATGTGCCACCGGCACTGGTACCACAAGGATACAAATTCCATTGATGTTCATCTATTTTGATTTGGTTCGATTTGATTTGATTTGATTCGATTCGATTCGATTCTCACTTGCCTCAACAGGTCTTGATTTGATTTGATTCGATTCGATTCGATTCTCACTTGCCTCAACAGGTCTTCACAAGTGTCACAAGAAGGAAGGTATGCACAGGTGGACTGACTACGTCCCAGGTAGGGGCCATGGATTATGGCTTCACTAGTCTTGCCGGGTCTTCTCACGCACAGCATACTTCCATAGGTCTCGGTCTCTAGTCATTTCCATGGTGAGACCTAACGTCCGAAGGTCGTGCTTCACCACTTCGTCCCAGGTTTTCCTGGGTCTACCTCTTCCACGGGTTCCCTCAACTGCTAGGGATTGGCACTTTCTCACACACCTATCTTCATCCATTCTCGCCACATGACCATACCAGCGCAATCGTCTCTCTTGCACACAACAACTGATGCTTCTTAGGTACAACATTTCTCTCAAGGTACTAACGCTCTGTCGAGTAAGTACACTGACATTACACATCCATCGGAGCATACTGGCTTCGTTCCTCACAAGCTTACGCATGTCCTCAGCAGTCACGGCCCATGTTTCACTGCCATGTAGCATAGCTGTTCGTACACATGCATCATACAGTCTGCCTTTTACTCTGAGCGAGAGGCCTTTAGTCACCAGCAGAGGTAAGAGCTCCCTAAACTTTGCCCAGGCTATTCTTATTCTAGCAGTTACACTTTCAGCGCACCCGCCCCCACTACTGACTTGGTCACCTAGATAGCGGAAGCTATCAACTACTTCTAGTTTTTCCCCCCGGAAAGTGACGGAAGTTGTTTTCTGCAGATTTTCGGAGGTCAATGCTCCAGAGCATCTGCCACATACAAAAACTATCTTCCAGTTAGCCTACCTTTGACATTGCTGCACCTCTTATGTGTCCATAGCTTACACTGGGTACATCTTATAGAGTTTCTACCTACACCTTTTCTACAGATCGAGCAGGGCCATCTTCCTGAGGATATTTGTGGATTTTCTAACTTTCTACTTATTAGTACTTTGGTTTTAGCTAGGTTGACTCTAAGGCCCCTCGATTCTAAACCCTCCTTCCACACCTGGAACTTCTCCTCCAGTTCTGATAGTGACTCAGCGATTAGAGCGAGGTCGTCAGCATAGAGGAGCTCCCAGGGGCAACCTGTCTTGAATTCCTCCACAATTGCCTGGAGGACTATGATAAATAGGAGGGGGCTGAGTACTGAACCCTGGTGGACCCCAACCTCTACCTTGAATTCTTCTGTGTACATGCTGCCAACTCTAACCTTACTTACGGCATCTCTGTACATGGCTTGCACAGCCCTCACCAGCCATTCATCTATCCCTAGTTTCCTCATTGACCACCAGATGAGGGAACGGGGGACCCTATCAAAGGCTTTCTCCATGTCAACGAAAGCCAGGTACAGGGGCTTATCTTTGGCTAGGTATTTCTCCTGCAGCTGCCTTACCAGGAATATAGCATCAGTGGTGCTTTTCCCTGGGACAAACCCAAACTGCATCTCATCTAAACTAACTCTCTCTCTAATTAGTTGGGCTATGACCCTCTCCGTAACCTTCATTACCTGATCCAACAGCTTGATACCTCTGTAATTATTTGTATCCAGGCATCACCTTTACCTTTGTAGCAGTTGACTAGTATGCTGCTACACCAGTCATTGGGTATGACTCCTTCGTGTATCACCTGGTTGACTATACGGGTGACTAGGTTATAGCCGACACTGCCAGATATTTTGAGCATCTCTGCAGTAATTCCTGATGGGCCTGGGGCTTTCCCTGTCTTCATGCTTCTAATTGCCTTAGCTACCACGGAACTATCAACTCGGATAGCTGGTCCCTCTGTTGGGTCAACATTCGGCAGACTCTCTTTATCCCATTCATTTTCTTTATTCAGCAACCTTTCATAGTGGCATCTCCAAACCTCTCTCTTTGCATCCTCATTTAGCGCAAGTGAACCATCATCCATGCGAACACACTTCTCTCCTACCACATCACGATTCTCTCTCACACACTGTCTTGCAACACGAAATACCTCAAGTCTTTCATCCTCACGGCTCAGAACATTGGCAATTTTTTCTTATCCGCTTCCCCTCTGGCTAAATAAACCTGTCTCCTAGCTTCCCTTTTGGCTGTCTGATACAATTCCCTGCTACCACTGTTCTTCCAGTCCTTCCAAGCCTGTCTCTTTTGTCTAATAGCCCTGTCAACCACAGTGTTCCACCACCATGTTACTCTGGGTCGAGATGGTACTTTGCTCCATCCACAGATCTGGTCAGTGGCTGTCAGCAGATTGTCCCGTAGGAATCTCCAGTTGTCTTCCACATTAAGTGAAGCTATATCCCCTTCTATTTCGTCAGAGGCTTCGAGTAGTATGTCTCTAAATCTCTGTCCATTTGCAGGATCTTTAAGCTTCCAGACCCTTCTCCTCCAAGCTGGTCTTCTTCTGGGCAACCATTTAGCTCTGATCCTGAAGTCGCTAACTACTAATCTATGTTGGGGAGTACATTCTTCGCCTGGGAAGGTTTTGGCATTTATAATCAGCCCTCTTTCCCTTTTTCTGGCAAGGATGTAGTCAATCTGGCTGGTGTGTCTGCCAGAACGGTAGGTGAGAGGTGGGTTTCCTGAAGTGGGTATTGCAGACCATAAGGTCATTTGCATCGCAGAACTCCAGCAGCCTGGTTCCTTCCTCATTTCGAGAGCCAAAACCGTAGCCTCCATGGACGCCATGGAAGCCCCCGACATGTCGTCCAACATGTCCATTGAAATCACCTGCCACGAAGAGAAGGTCACTGTCATTTGTCAATGAGGTAGTCCACAATAGGGTGTCATAGAATGGTCTTTTTGTCCTTCCGTAGCCCTGGTTGAGGGGCATATGCCGAGATGATGGTAGCTGTCCTATGGTGAAGAACTAATCTAATTTTAATTACTCTGTCACTTACTCTGACTACCTCGATTACCTTACCTACCCATTTCTCCGCAAGAAGTATACCCACGCCCCCGACTCCGTCAGTGTTCCCTGCCCAGAAAATCTTGTACCTGTGTATATATATATATATATATATATATGTGTGTGTGTGTTTATGTGTCTGTGTTTGTCCCTCCCAACATCGCTTGACAACTGATAGTGGTGTGTTTACGTCCCCGTAACTTAGTGGTTCAGCAAAAGAGACTGATAGAATAAGTACTAGGCTTACAAAGAATAAGTCCTGGGGTCGATTTGCTCGACTAAAGGCGGTGCTCCAGCATGGCCACGGTCAATGACTGAAACAAGTAAAAGAGTAAAGAGTATAACAACTTGTAAATTGAAAACCCCAGGCCACGTGCCTGGACTACTGATACACCACTGTATACTTCAGATCTCTTTGATGTCCAATGGTTAGGTCACACTCCTGGCTTTTATCGAAATTTTTTGTAAAGAAAAGTGTGACCTGTATGCAAGTATATATGGTAGTGGAGTCAAATTTATTACACATATTGGGTTGACTGGAACTTCGAGATTTCTCTTTAACAGTTTATTCACTCATTCTGCATATAACTTTGTATGTGTGTACACATACAAACATATGTATATAGATATTTCTATTTTTCAGGAGTATGTCCAACAGTATCCCTGTCCTATTGGAAGTTCTAGTGATACTCTCCTGTGACAAATATTCTAATGTCGCATCAAGAGGAGAGAAGGCATTGAAAATATTTCAACAGAGACAAGAGAAGGAACAATCACGCACCTTAGTGGAGATTCTAGAAGAAAACTTACTGGGTCTGGTTACAACCCTTCCAAGACAAATAAGATCATCAGGTGAGATCATATATATATATATATATATTATATATATATATATATATATATATATATATAAATAATATATAAATATATGCATATATACATACATATATGTACATACCTACATATATATGTATATATACATGTATATATGGGTACAGGACATAAAAAAAAACGTTGAACACAATGAGAAACAAAAACGCAGAAACAAACTTTTTTTCAAACAACGAAAAAAACAGAGAAACGAGACATACAACATGAAGAATATTCCCCAGAGTACATGGCCCAGTAGTTAGGGTGTTGCCGTTATGTTCCACACCATGCACCTGTACAGGCAGGCAATGTCAATTTGATGGAGGAATGACTGGGCTTATAAGCAACACAAAAATTTGATCACTATAAATAAATCATCGGTGCAGGTTGTAAATTACTCTTGGATTAAGAGTCTACCAATATATATATATATATAGACCACACACACAACAAATTTACATACAGCAGGGTATAAATACCACTTGCTAAAATCAGAGCCAAGGGTCGAAAACCACCAGAAACTCACAAAGATGCACACAAGCAAAACAATGAAATATGAGAAATAGCCTATTTCCTATATTTTCATTGCATTGCTCGTGTGCATCTTTATTGTGAGTTTCTGGTGGTTTTCAAGCCTGGGCTCTGATTTTAGCAAGTGGTATTTATACCCTACTGTATCTAAATTTTGCCTTATATTGTGCCTGTAATTGTGTGAACTTGCTGGCCACCTTATTATTACTTATTAATATCATTAATAATGGTAATAATACATCTTTATATATATATATATATATATATATTCATTCTAAGCTGATACTCACTCCATTGTTCTTTTTGTCTTTTATGTTTTGAATATCTTTACTTTTAGTTTGATTAAGGAATTTTATCGAAGATATTCAGAATTTGTGTGGTATCTACAGATTTTAGTGCCTTAAATGATTGCTTGGCATACTTAATAGCTTGTACCAATACTGTCTGCTTCTGAATTATTTGTGTATGTGTGTGTATATATATATATGTATATAGTCACAATGAGGATATTTAAACCTCTTATAGGGATATTTATATTGAAGATACACTGGTTTGATATATTGTATTTTGAAGAGATATTTCTTCAATGAATATCAAATAGTATTATCGCAGCTCATATATGCCCTTCATTATGATGTTGCCTGAGCATGACTGCAGCTGAATGGTTGTTACTGGGGTGAAATACTAAGAGACTATGTCTTCATCATCCTCATCATCATTGTATCCATTTTTCCATTCTGAAATTGTGCTTGTGTATGTGTATCCATCCATCCATGTTGAAGTTGTGTACATGTGTGTGTGTGTGTGTGTATACACACCCCCCACCCCCCATATACTATTAGTTGGACAGGTGTGCAGTTTTGTATCACTGTTTACATACCTTTTTTTCTAACCTTGTTTCAGATGATGCCCAAAAATTAGATTTGATCAAGATTTTGTCTGGATATCTGAAAATTTTAGGTGAGTTTTTCAATTTAAAGTTTCTCTTATGCTTTATTTCTTTATTGGTTGTTATTATTTAACACATGGTCAGCCCTGATCCAACAGGTCAGTGTTCAAAATCATTGCAAATATGGCCCTTCCTTTCTTTTTTTTAAGCATATTGATTCTAGGAAAATATTATCTAATGGTTCCTTATTTTTGAAGTCTGTAAGGTGTATAAATTGAGCAATTGCATAGGGGTTCTCTTGGAAATAGTAAAAGTGGTATGCAGTAGTCCTTGATTGTTCTACCTGACCAAACCTATGGCATAGATGTATGTTTGGGAATGGTGTTGCACTTTAGACATTCTGCATCACAATCTGTTGTACAGTGTTTGGTAATGTGTAGTGGTTGATGACATGCAGTGGTTGCTGATATACTGTGGCTTGTGTGGAGCAGTGTCGTTTTTTTATATATATATTTTGGGTTCAGTCCCACTGCATGGCACTTTGGGCAAGTGTCTTCTACTGTAGCCTTGGACTGACCAAAGCCTTGTGGGTGGATTTGGTAGACGGAAACTGAAAGAAGCCCGTCACATATATATATATATATATATATATATATATATATGCCTTTGTATTTGTCCTCCCACCATTGCTTGATAACAGATGTTAGTGTGTTTATGTCCCTGTAACTTAACGGTTTGGTAAAAGAAACTGATAGAATAAGTACTAGGCTTAAGAAAAAAAAGCACTAGGATCAATTCATTTGACTGAAACTTCTTCAGGGTGGTGTCCCAGCATGGCCACAGTCTAATAACTGAAACAAATAAAAGATAAAAGATCATCAGGTAAGAGTGTTGTCCTGATATCAACAGTTTTAGTGTTCATTTTCAATAGAATAAAAATGAACTATACTATAAACCTAATTTACTTACTAGTTCTGCCATCACTACTGCAACAAGTATGATGAAGGTTATGCTTCACTGATGAGGTCAGAATAATGCCTAAACATGTCCAGAGTTGCATCTCATACTTATAGAAATCCTGAAAATACTATTAGTATTTGATTAATATTCTGTTTTAATACACTGCATCTTAATTTCTTTTTAACTTTTTGAATCTCTCCACATTGTTAACGTCAACTTAATTATTATTTTTTATTCATTTGCACATGCGATTATAATAATATTAAGAATTATATCAGTCATAACCATAGCTCTGTGTAATATCATGGATATATTTGAATTATTGTGACTTTACTCTTTAAAGTTGTTGGTATTAGGAAGAGTATCCTGCTATAAAAAAAAAAACCCATGAGCAAGATGTAATCATTGATCCATCTAAGAGGGCAATAACTCCAAATAAGAATATTGTTACTGGTGATACCACTCAAATCACTATAGAAAAGAATCACAAGACAGATTCTTCAAACTGAACCAACCAGGAGGAGACCTGGGAGAGTAAACCAAGAATGAGATGCTTGGATAATATCCATAATCTCAGTTGATCTCACTTGGAAATTCAACTGGAAAGTGTAACGATGATTGCTTCTGATAGGATCCTATGGAATAGGTGCCTTATGATTCTACCCCCACAACCCTCCCAGGAATAGTGAGCAGAGAAAATGGATGGATGCATCAGATAATGTAGTCCTAGTTATCCCATAAAGGTTATGCCAAGAATGCTCAATTATTGCCAGCTTGGAGCTTAAGAACAACATTTAATCACAACATATCTGTATTAAAACATGTCACATTTATGGCATTGCCACATGTCACAGCTCTCACTGTATTATTAACATGTAATAACACCTGTCCTCTTTGCCCTACAATGTGGCATGTGTGTGTGTTGTATTCTTGATAACATTCTTTATATGCTGTCACACCTGCCCTCTTCGCCTTCCAATATGGTGTGTTTATTATATTCCAGGTAAAAACATCAACAACATGTTGAACAGCTATCCACATCTAAAGAGGTTTTCTCTGGCACTTGTCCAAGTTTTAGAATTTGACTGTTCCAACATCAAGATTGTAGAAGAAACAAGTCATATGTTAGGAGAAGGTGAGTTTATAAAATTTCAGAAATTGTGTGTGTGTGTGTGCATGTGCAAGCAGTGATAACAGTGTTGATAGTAATAATTCTTTCCACTATAGGTACAAGGCCCAAAGTTTGTGGGAGATGAAGCTAATCGATTATATGAATCCCAGTGCTTGACTGGTATTTATTTTATTGACTCCAAAGAATGAAAGTCAAAGTCAACCTCCATGAACATAAAGATGGATGAAATGCTGCTAAGCGTTTTGTCTGATGTGCTGATGATTCTACCAGCTTGTCATCTTAGTGTTGAAAAAATGATACAATAGTGGTAATGAGGAGGAGGGAGATAGTGATAGTGGCAAGGGTGGTGGTGATGATGATGACATGGGTGAGTGACAGTAGTGATAATAATAATAATGAAGACCTGTGGCCGATACCAGTGTTGCATAACCAGCCCATTAAAAGTGCTCTTGAATTGTCAGGTGATACACTGTACTTGAGAAGACCTATTGAGTCAAGTAAAATCAAAATCAAAATTAAATTGGAAGTCATAGTTGTGGTTGATGTCAGTGCTGCCTGACTGGCACCCATGCTGGTGGCACGTAATAAGCACCATTCAAGCGTGGTTCAATGTTAGTGCCGCCTGACCAGCTTCCCATGTCGGTGACACGTAAAAAGCACCTTCCGAATGTGGTCGATGTCAGTGCCCCCTGACTGGCTCCTGTGCTGGTGGCATGTAAAAAACACAATCCAAATGTGGTTGATGCCAGTGTCACCTGACTTGCTCCTGTGCCGGTAGCACGCAAAAAGCACCCACTACACTCTTGGAGTGGTTGGCATTAGGAAGGGCATCCAGCTGTAGAAACTAGATCAAATTTGAGCCTGGTGCAGCCTACTGGCTTGCCAGTCCTCATTCAAACCATCAATCCCATGCCAGCATGGAAAACAGACGTTAAACAATGTTAATGATGAATTTATTGTATGCAGTGCTCAGGTGTACTACAACTCATTAGAAAAAATAACCAAAACTGTGTGAACAGTACATAGAATAAGCACAAGAAGTGAGCAGTGAATAAGTGTACAAAATAAGGAAAAGAAAAACTGGGTATGGAAGGCATTGAGTGTTTTGTTGGCAAATCATAGGAAGAATGGAGATTTTAATTGTGATGAATAATGATGATGATAGTGGTTTTTATGTTCTTATTTTAATAAAGGTGCCAGTGCTATAGACTCTCGTATGATAACCAGTGTTCAACAACCCCGCAAGACCTACAAACATTTCCACAGTGATTTGATCCTGGAAGAGCTAAAGTTAGTATTGCGGTACCTTGGTATGTATGGTAAGTTACGCACTGGAACATCCACATTTTCCACACTGTCTTGGATATTCACTGTCAATTTATATTAAAAACTGTGATAGTGAACAAATATACATATATATATACATAGTAACCCTTCAATTTAACAGACTAATAGGGAGAAAACTATCTTTGTAATAATAATAATAATAATATGTAATATTTAATTCCTTCTTTGACAATTTAGTTGAAGAGTATTTTACCATAGCTATAGTGGTTGTACTGTATTGCTATTCAACCTGTTAAATCAGAAATCCATTATATATTAGTAAACTGAGGGTTTATTATGTGTATATATATGTATGTGTATATTTATGTACATATTAGTATGTTATATATACATGTGGCACATAAAAGCACCCATTACACACATGGAGTGGTTGGCATTAGGAAGGGCATCTAGCCATAGAAAACTATACCAAACCAAACTGGATCTTGGCATAGCCTTCCAGCATGCCAGCCCAGACAAACCGTCCAACCCATGCCAGCATGGACAACGGATGCTAAATGATGATAACACACACATACGCAAGTATCTGTGTGTGTGTGTATGTATGTATATATATATATATATATATATATATATATAATGTGCATACATGAATAAACAAGGTCTCTGTTTCCATATTAAGTGATTTTTTTTAAAGATGAATTGCTTTATATTCTCTAGTCAATAACGCATTTTTATATTGCTACAAGTTCACACATCTTATTCTTTGGACAAGGTCACTTGTGTTTTGAGATGTTATAGTAAATTCTACTGACACCAATACCTGAATGGTATTTAATTTATTGATCCTTGCAGGATAAAAAGGATTTTGCATGTTATGTCTTTGTTCCATTCAATGTCTTATTGATAATCGTAATAGTTTTGGAGAGAGAGAGGTTGACCATTGCAGATTAAGGTCACATGTTGTTGATGTCCAGTTTAAAACCTTTGTAGGAAAGTGTCTTCAGGAAAATTGTGGCCAAGGCGGAAATTGCAGAGATTTGCTATTCTGATGAAGAAGGATTGAGCAAAGTGTTTGGAGTAGGATATGGAATGTGAAACACGGAATCAGTTCACCAAGTGGATCTGGATGTTGGTATATGAAACGAGAGACACTACTTAGATGATGAGAGAAGGTGAGGTTGAATGTCAGGTGGATCTAGGTGTACACATATGCAGATTGCTAATTCAGAAGAGCAGAAGCTGTTGTAGTTGTTAGTGTGTGTATGTAAGAATTATTAAAATCAAATGTCAAACTCCCAATTACAAACTTCACTCTTTCTCTTCTCAACAATTTTAGGAGATCTGAACCTTTTAATTGATCATTTCTTGGACATGTTTCATGAGACGTCTTTGCATAGACTGCAGGCAACATACATCATCAACCAAATACTTGATGGAACTCTCCACACGACTCAAGGTTTGCAATTTTATCTATTTATATGTGGTTAGTTGAGGCAGTTGGCACCTTTCGTTGACAATGTCTTCATATTCAGACAGAGGTAGTTTCAACTATAATTAGGAAAGGCCCTGAGATAATTAATTGAATTAATTTGACAAGGATTTGGTATAAACAAATTCAAAGATTTAATCTTTGGTGATGTAAAATTTCAAATAATAATAATAATCTTCCTTTCTGCTATAAGCACAAAACTTCAAATTTTGGAGGAGGAGGCGGCCAGTCAATTACATTGACCCCAGTGCACAACTGGTACTTATTTTATCAACCATGAAAGGATGAAAGGCCAAGTCAACCTTGGTTGAATTTGAACTCAGAAACCTAAAGCCAGAAGAAATACTGCTAAGCATTTTGTCCATCGTGCTAACAATTCTGCCAGTTCACTCACCTTTAACAAAGTACTCCTACCACTTATCCTCCTACAACACATCTCTCCCATAACTATCTAAAGAGATATAACACTATAACTAGTGTTATGTCTCCTTAAACATGACAATTTAATTCCTCACAAGTTCCATCAACAACTGATCTGTTAGTGTTCAGAAGTGACTGAGATCTAACTTGGTAAAGCCTTTCCCTGGCAATTCATACACAAATATTTCAACTTGTTGAACTAATCACAGCCATCAACCAAGTCTTAGATATTGATAAGTGCTATTTGACTGCACAAGACCTTGGAAACAACACATTATAGATAGTCTAAATCCATGTGTGTTGTTTCCAATGCCTTGTGTACAGTGGAATGGCTTACATCAATATCTAATTGGCTTTATTGTGGGTACTACCTGGTTTTCCTGTCATGCTAATGTAAATGCATGTTAACATAAGAAAATATATATGATTCATTCATATAAAGGACGATGTGGCTGATCCTAAGAAACCAGGATGAAACCACTGCTTCTGTTTCATTGTTAGTCACCTAGTATTATTTTTTGTTTGTTTGTTTTTTACCTAGCCAATACTGACAGACCAAGTGGAACCATCCATGACAAAGAAACACTACAAAGCATTGTAAGGTAAGTTGAAGAATTAGATCTGATAATCACTTAACAGTTGTACTCCTCGGATAAGACACTCTACTTAGCAGTCTACCTAGCTGTACAATAGATACCATCACTTCTTACTACAGTCATCATGCTGTGTCTTTTTAGGCAAGACATTCCACCTTTGTTGAAAATCCTCTGTAATACAAGTGGAGAAGTTTTGTGAATATTTAATTTATTGGCCATAACTTTACAAACCATATGAATCTCTCACCTCTCAGGTGGTTGTCCAATTCCTTATCCACATTGCCATCTGCATATTCTATTTTCTTATCTTTTATTTTACAGTTTGCTGATTGATGAGTACCTGGCCCCTCAAAACTTCAACTTGGTTACCTCCCACCTCCACCAAGAAGACGATCCTGTTGAGGGCCAGTTCTCTCTCTTGCTCTACAACAAGGTGAAACAACCAACAATCTATGACTACAATGCTAACATACTTCAGATATGTCTCTTTCTCGAAGGGTTTGCTGTGTTTGCTAAAGTTAGTAATTCTTTGTCTTCTACAATTTTAAATGTTTGTAACTATGTTTATTCAGCTTAAAAGTAGAATACTTAAACATTTATCCAACTCAGTACATTCCTGAACACAATTTTATTTAGGTTTGCATTTACATGATATCAGTGGAGGTTCAATGGCCCAGTGGTTAGGGCAGCAGACTCGCAGTTGGAGGGAGGATCGTGGTTTCGATTCCCAGACTGCGCGTTGTGTGTGTTTATTGAGCGAAAACACCTAAAAGCTCCATGAGGCTCTGGCAGGGGGTGGTGGCGACCCCTATTGTACTCTTTTGCCCTAACTTTCTCTCACTCTTTCTTCCTGTTTCTTGAGTAACGCTGCAATGGACTGGCGTCCCGTCCAGCTGGGGAGAACACATATGCCATAGAAACCAGGAAACCGAGCCCATAATCCTGGCTAGGCTTGAAAAAGGCGCATAAATAGAATAAATTATATGATATCAGGTTTAATCCCACTGCATAGCACCTTGAGCTGATTAAAGTCTTGTGAGTGGATTTAGTAACCAGAAACTGAAAGAAGCTTATTGTGTGTGTGAGTGAGAGAGAGAAAGAGTCTATGTGATTCCCAAAACTAGAGATTATGTAAACCCTGCCCCATCCAGTAGTTCTTAGTAACAATATTGACCAACAAAATAATCAAGACATTGCAGTTATATTACATGGAAGGTGAGAGCAGTTAGGAATGTTCTGGAAAGTCGTAAAGTGTGGAAGGAGGCTTTGATCGCTTGTATTTGTTTTTTGCTTACATTATTGTTTGATTTTGTTGTTATTAAAGGTCCTTAATAAAGACTTCACACCATTTTTATTGAAAACACTCTACCCACTTTTGGAGAAACTGGGTGATCGGTCAGCCTACCTGAGCAGCACAGCGTACCTGTCCCTTACAGATATATGTACTTATTGTGAATACAGGTAAGACTTTGTTTTTGAAAAAAGGCTGTGGTTGTCGGTGTGTGTTGTTTGGAATGTGGAAGAGTAGTCAGAGATAGAGTATGGACTTTAATGTGGCAGTCAGGATGTGTTATTAGAGTGAAGTAATCAGGGTATGTTGTGTAGGGTGCAGTGTAATAGCCAAAATATGTTATATGGAAGATATAGTGTAGTCGTCAGAGTATGTTGTGCAGGGTGTAGACTGGCAGACAGGGGATAGGGCATGGGATATCTCTATCTTTTACTTGTTTCAGTCATCGACTCCCAAACATTTGTTGAAGTTTGGTACTTATTCTATTGGCCAAAAGTTCTCAATTATGGGGATGTAAACAAAGCAACAATAGTTGTCAAGCAGTAGCAGCAGATGTATATACAAACACACACAAAACAGGTTTTCACAGTTTCCATCTCTCAGATCTGTCACAAGGCTTTGGTTGGCTTGGAGGCTATAGTAGAAGACATTTTCCCAAGGTTATATGTAGTGGGCTGAACCCAAAACTATGTGGTTGCCAGGCAAGCTTCTTACCCACATAGCTATGCCTACGCCAAGTGAATAAGTCAAAATATGCTGTTAAGGGTGTAGTAAGGGAGTCAGAGTATGTTATGTATGGTACAGTATGCTAGTTAGGGTATGTTATGCAGTCTACAGTATGGTAGTCACAACAGTGAGGGAACAGTAGATGTGTACGTGTTTGGGGGTGGGGATTAAGAAGTTGGCTTATAGTTTTGGGTTGGTCTAAGCCTTGTTACACTCTGTGTCAGTTTCATTCTGCATGAGGATTACTGGAAGTGTACAAATGGCTATGGAATACTCTGCCACTTACACTATTATTATTTTGTCAATGAAACAACTGGAATATTTATTATTGAAACAATTTTCAAAATTCATCCTCATAACTTACAAAAATTCACATTGTATTTTTGTTGTTTTTCTCTTTTCTGCTTAGAAACATCATGGATTTGATCCAACAAAATGCTGATTATCTTGTCAATGCAATTACTTTACGTCTGCGCCATCTCTCTCTCAACGCAAGGTCTCCACTTGTCTTAAAGGTCATGCTTCAGTTTGGTAATGAGGAACTCCTGCCTTTGGTGACAGATACTATTACTGAGGTAATTGCTAAAACTTACTCACTCTCTTTTGTCATCATCATCATAATGTGCACTTTTCGATGCTTGCATGGACCAAATGGAATTCATTGAGGCAGATATTCTATGGCTGGATGACATCCCTATGATAAACCTATATCTGTCTCACAGAACGGTAATATTTCCCCATGACCAGACATGTTTACATTGAAGACACATACATGGGTTTCTTTCAGTTTCCATTTACAAAATCCATTCACAAAGCCTGGGTTGTAGCCCAAAGTGTTGGGGCTCCACTTTCAAGGGTTTAGTTGATCCTATCAGCCCCAGTCTGATAATTAATTTTTTTTATCAATCTCTATTTGTTGACCTGTTAAATTGTAGCATATAAACAAATGGATATAAACGCCACATGCACACTCATATATCAAATGAACAATATATATAATACAAATAAGAAAATGGAGAAACAATTTAGTTGGTTCATCAGCTTTCAGATATTAGAATGTTGAATTATTTATTCATTTAACAAAAATGAGAACCTTAATAGCTTACATATATACATTATAATTCAATATATATATATATAAGATAAAAATGCAATTATAAAAATTATAATATAAGTTATTGAAATCGTTAAAATCACTCCTTACAGCTGTTTCAGCCTATGAATAAAAGTAGTTTTTTTTTTCCCCAGTGCCTATAGTTGTCAATTATATTGAGGTTGTAGGTATTTAAAAATAGGGTACTTATATATAACCATAGGCCTCGTCAAAGGTTATAAAGAACTTTGAAAATATTAATACGTGAAACAGGATACACATATAATTTAATATATATAAAATATGAACAAATTCACACACACAAGGTCTTCTTAGGGGTGGACTCTTCAGTCATATCATGGATCGGACAACTCTAGCGCTAGTGCTAAATAAAATATACTCAGTACACTCTGTAAAGTGGATTGCATTAGGAAGAGCATCCAGCTGTTTTCTACAGAAGACAAAAATGGTTCACACCAAGATGTGGTCCTTCACCTTCCTGGACCCACAACAAGCTGTTCAGTCCATGCAAGTATAGAAAGCTGACCTAAAAATAATGATGGGACAACAGGCTTCCATATAGTTTCCATCTACCAAATTTAACCCACAAGGCATTAAGTAACCTGAAGCTATAGAAGATACTTGCTCCAAGTGCCATACAATAGGAATACATGCGTGTGTGTGTGTGTGTGTATATATATATATATATGTGTTTGTGTTAATGAATAAAACTATTCTTATTTCTACTCTACATTTCTCAGTCACATCATCTCTCTCTCTCTGTTTCTCTTATTACTTCCTCTTCTCTCTCCCTGATTTCTTCTTTGATGTCTTTTTATTCCTTGTTTTATTTCTCTTTGCAACACATTATGTCTTATCCAACCTCTTCTTTTATTAATCATCTTGTCTGAATACACACTTTACACACACAAATTTACTGCTCACTTTTAACCAACTCTTTCCTCTGTTCTCAATGGCTACACAGGTATCTCTCGTTACATACTCCTTCCCTTCTGTCTGTCTGTGACTCTTCACAGTTCCTTTAATCCTTTCACATTCCCTCTATTATAGGTGTTGGAATGTTTAGACGACTATCAAACTACTCACGTAACCACTTTCCTACAAGTCCTCCATGAACTCTGCTCAGCAATCAGACGCTGGTTCCTACAGAGCAAGGTAATGCTTCATTTATGTCATATATTTATTTATGTTTCTTCTTATCTTTATCTTCCTGTGAGTGATTTTTATGTATATCTATACACATTAATGTTCATATATGATGATACATGCAATACATATGTGTATGTATGTATATATGTACAATAATGAACTGTTTTACTTGCTTCAGTCTACACACTCATTGGTGGAGACAAACAACAAACAGGAACCTGAAGTCACTGCCAACTCAACCCAGGGCGTACAGTGGCTAGTGGACTACCTGACTCAGTATGACAGAGACAAAAAAATGTCTGCTGGAGATGTTGATGAATCAGAGATGAAGGCTGAAGATGACAATCCAGCATCAGAAAACAATATGGAAACAGAAGACAGCTCAGAGACCATTGATGAGAAACCTGTATCACCTTTACATGTCACTATTGTGAAAGACGTCAGTATCTTTTCATGGCTTTTTAGCTCTATGATTGTGTGTTAGTTTGTAATTTGTGTCTGTATAGGTGTGCATGTTTGTGTATGTTTATGTGTGTGCAGGTGTAATGTATGCATGTATATCCTAGTGTGTGTGTATGTGTCCAGTTAAGTGTCTGTGTCTTCATAGGTGCATCATCATCATCATTGTTTAGTGTCTGCTTTCCATGCTGGCATGAGTTGGACGATTTGACTGAGGACTGGCGAATCAGATGGCTGCACCAGGCTCCAATCTGATCTGGCAGTGTTTCTACAGCTGAATGCCCTTTCTAATGCCAACCACTCCGAGTGCATGTGTGCTTATAATTGTTTGTGTGTGCTATTAGGTGTCTGTGTTTATATGTGTTGAAGTGGGTATAAAAAAATTATGTGTGCATGATGTGTCTTTATAGATAAATATATATTTGTATGCATGCATTTGTTGTAATATCACCAATATGGCTAAAGGAAACTATCTCAAGAAAGTATTCTTTAAGCTGAATGTATATATGGTAAGATTTCACACATGTAATATAGTAAGTTGATGGATTTCAGTCAACTGAGACAATCCAATCAATTGGAGATTTTAAAAAAAGAAACAAACTATAAGCAAGGGAGATAACTCCAGTAAGATCGCTTGATTAGCGATGCGACTCTCACCACCAAGTCAATGAGGGAATCTGTATGGTCATTCATTCTGTTGACAGCAGCAAAAAATTTACATCAAATCACATCCTACCATAGACTCCCATATGCATGCTAAATTAGTTACTGATCTCATTACTTTCACCTTACTCCTCTGTACATGGTATGCACAGCTTCCATCCACGTCTAGTTTATTTGGCAATCACCAAATTACAGCACATGGAAACCTGTCTAAAGCCTTCTCCAGGTTGAAATATGCTAAAGACAGTAGCTTATCTCTGAATTTATTTCACTAGGAAGATGGCATCAGTAGTACTTCTTCCTTGTACATCACTGAACTGTATCTTATCTAAGCAGACTCTCTTCCTAATCAGTTGTAACACTCAACATGATCCATCAATTTGATGTTTTTATAGTTGCTGAGAAAAATAAGAGATGTTTATGGCAAGAACACCTTTAGTCATGTCTGCTCACTCAGATTCTTCTTGGGGCTAAACAGCAACAGAATTTCTACTTCCATTACTACTGTCTCCACCGCTATACCATCAACACAAACACAACCAGCTATTTAACTCTATCGTGCCACACCCTTATATTGCAGGTCCTCACCCGGGTAAAACATCTCATGTCATCCACAGATGTCCATATTCAGCTTCTGGCTTTGGACACGGTATGTGCAGCAGTTCAGTCACTCCAACCATATGAAGGTAAGTTGGGCTGTGTGTGACTCAAAGGTTTACTGGCAACTGGGGCTGTATGAGGTTAGGTGTTTAGTTACTAGTGACAGGGGCCGAGCATGAGAGGTTAAAGGGTTGGTCGTCTACTGACTGTCTGAGAGACTAAGGGGATAGTCTGCTTGCAAATGAAGCTGAGTGTCTGAGAGTTTAAGGAGCTGGTTGACTCACAACCTAGGATGTGATAGTTTGGGAGGTTAAAGGGGTTGGTCTACATTATTCCTGAAAAGAAAATTTAGAAAGTTGTAAGACAAGACAGTCATATACTAAAAAATTTTAATGATTAAATCTGAAACATTGATTTATTAAACTTATTGCGTATACTGATCACATGATATATTTAGTAAGTAAATACATCTCCATCAGTTTTGTTGATGATTATTCAATTTGATCAACTAGACTATCTGCTCATTGAATTGGCATATATATGGCTGAGTACTCCACAGTTACATTTATCTTTAATATAGTCCTCAGACAGAATCAGTGTAATGCAGTGTGATAAGGTCAGATCTCTGAATTACAGGTTCAATCCATCAGATAAGCATCTGCACAGTTTTTGTGCATCTAATTTCACATATAAGGTTTGGGTCAACCTGAGGTTCCTAGGAAAAGACACTTACCCAAGATGCCACATATTGGGATTGAAACTTGGACCTAATGATCGTAAGGCAAGCTTTTTGACCATTTATTCATGCTGCATCTGATATATAATCAATAAAATACTTGATTCAATACAATATCTTGAATATCTTTGATCATAGGTCTGTCTGTTCAGTCAGGGCTGATTTGAGGCTAAACAAGAAGGGAATACAATGTTAGTAATGATGATTATAACAATAGTGATAATGATAGTTGTATGAGACAGTATTTGTGATATAGTAATAATGTGTGTGTGTTTTTATACCATCACTTGGCTCATACTCTCCACATCTACTTTTTCAGATGAACTTTTACCTCAAGTACACCAGCTGTGGTCTCCATTATCTCAGAGATTTTCTGATAAGAAAATACTTGTTAGAACGAAGGTAAAGAGTAAAATTAAAATTGGGGTTATTATATTTGCTTACATTCTTCTTTTGACTGTTTTCTATCTCATTCTTCCTGTATCATCTATATTCTGTTTCCATTATCTACTACGTAGCGTCAGTGAGAAAATTACTCGTAAGGCCCAGTTTCCAACATTTGCCATATCATCATCTGTTTTCCATTCTTGCATGGATTGGACAGTTTGACAGGAACTGGCAAGACCAGGAATCCCATCAGGTTCCCTTGTCTGTTTTGGCTTGATTTCTACAGCTGATGCCCTTCCTAAAACCAACCACTTTACAGAGTACCATCACCAGTGCTTTTTACATGGCACCAGTACCTACACCAATGCTTTTTACATGGTACCTTGGGATCAGGATCTCAATTCTGTTGTGGTGGGTGGGTCTTCTCCTGATCCCAAGGTACCATGTAAAAAGCATTGGTGTAATTCGAAAAATTAAACTACGTTAAACTTACAAATTACAATTTTCTCAAGAAAGCCAAGAGAAAAAATGTTTTATTTTGACACATCCTACCAGTATACGAAGTTTAAAAGTGTTTAGTTAACTAGAAATTGTGTTGAAAACTGGCGTTCAAAAGGAAAAGATCCATGACAGACTAGAGAACAACATCAGAATTGCAAAACAATAGAATTCAATGAAAGTAATGATGCTCTGTGCCAGCAATAAATAGTGATATCAGTTTCTAATCATGTGCAAGACTTCAGGCACAAAAAAGAATGACAGCATGTACCAAGAATCTTGTAGTAATGACAGAATGAGCTGTTTGCTTCCAATGAATATTCTTACACACAGAGCTCACAAAAAAATATTGCTTTGGACTCTAAACTTTTTAATGGAATCATAGGAGGGTGTCATTGTGTTTTGGGGTATGTGTAGATATGGGAGCCTATCCCTTTCCAGATCTGACCAAAGAATCCTTCTGGAAGAGAGACATGTAGAAAGTAAGAAAAAATTTGACTCTACTACAAGACTGATACTTTATTTATTGATCCTGCCATAGTAGGATTTGAACTCAAAGTGTAGAGAAGTATTTCTCAAAATTTTTACCCTTGCGTAACCCTTAAAATAAATTACATGTCTCAAAGAATCCCTGCACAAGAAAATTATATACCATATCTATCTCATATTTTTTTCATAGTAGTTCATGTGGTAAATATGTATAAATATATGGTTGTTATATTTTTTGAAAACATATAGGTTAGATAGGATGATGTCTATATTACAATAACCAATTACATGTTGTGCATGTATAGTAATATTATGACCATGCAATTAGCATTAGCTTATCTCACTCTTTCTCGCGGAACCCTAGGGTTCCAGGGAACCTTGGTTGAGAAACACTGGTGTAGAGAGGTGGAACAATTACCACAAAACAATCTGATGCTCCATTGATTTTGCCATTTGGCCTCCTAAAAATGTACTCGGCAACAAATATTTGTTTTCCAAAGATTTCATTTTAATATTTTATTAAAAATATTATTCTTTCTTAACCATATTACTAGTAAAATACCCTACCTGTGTTTTTTTTTTTAATTTGAAAGTAAGAATTTAAATGGATTTAGTAAAATAACTCATTTTTGTCATTATTTATCTGTTTGGATTATTGCTAATAAAAGTTGTTTTTTTTCTTTTTGTTCTTATATGTAAAATTATAATTGAAAGTTTTAACATTTAAGCATTGACAGTTTTATATTCAATATTTGCACTGTTTCAGGCCCTTCACACCTTAATGGATATCTCACAGGTGTGTGGTTCATTCATCAGGAAACGCACAGTTGCAGAGGTTTATCCCATACTCTGCCGCTACCTAAGTCACCAGGCTCCACTCAGGTATGTATGACTTTGTCATAAATAATACTAAACATATATATGTTGGTTATCATATGTAACTTGTAGATGCGTTGTAGTGTTATACCCTATCACAAGTTGTCCAAGGGAGACTTAAGTTGTATGTCACATTATTTAGTAGGGCTTATGTAACACATAGTTTAGCTAAATATAGAACATGCTCGTGTCAAGTGTCACTTTGCTGAGTTCAAGTTTGTATATCTTAATTGTGTAATGTCACCGTCATCATCGTTTAACGTCCGTTTTCCATGCTAGCATGGGTTGGGCAGTTTGACTGGGGTCTGGGAAGCCAGGAGGCTGCACCAGGCTCCAGTCTGATCTGGCAGTGTTTCTACAGCTGGATGCCCTTCCTAACACCAACCACTCCGTGAGTGTAGTGGGTGCTTTTTATGTGCCACCAGCACCGGTGCCAGGGGAGGCTGGCAGTGGCCACAATTGGTTGGTGCTTTTTACATGCCACATATTATTTCCCCTTAAAATTCATTGATATTGCAAATCATATTTGTAATATCCTATGGCTGGAGAATGCACCAACACAAACGTGATTTGTGGAAATGTGTTGCCTTACTGGCACGTGAAAAAAGCATTCAAGCGAAGTCATTGCCAGTGCTGCTGGACTGGCTCCTATGCAGGTGGCATGTAAAAAACACCATTTGAGCGTAGCCGTTGCCTGTACCACCTGTCTGGCCCTCGTGGCACGCAAAAAGCACCCACTACACTCTCGGAGTGGTTGGCATTAGGAAGGGCATCCAGCTGTAGAAACTGCCAGATCAGATTGCAGCCTGGTTCGCCAGTCCTCAGTCAAATCGTCCAACCCATGCTTGCATGGAAAGCGGATGTTAAACGAAGATGATGATATATAGCAATGCATTAAAGTATTTATAGATTTCCACCTGTTAATACTATATTCATCTGATGCTATTGTAGCACCAGACTAATAACCATCCCATAAAATTACTCTGGAAGATGAGAATAATAAGTGGTAGCTGGAATAAATAGGAGCTCTTTATGAGCACACTCAAAAGTGTTTCACATGAAGTACATAATTTTGCTATTTGAAAATTATCACATTGTCTTACAGTGATAAAGCATTTGGCAGATAATTTACATTATTAATACTTAATCCTATCCTGAGTATTTATTCATGGTATGTACCTGATATCTCTTGTATACAACTGTCTTTCTCTCTTTCTCTACTGTAGTAACAACTGCTCCGTAGCTTACACCTTTACCCAAGAGTACAAGCTCCAATTACTTATGTTGGAATACTTTGGCAAACTCTGTCAAAATGTAAGTATATTCCATGAACTTCATTTTACTATTTCTATATATATTTTTTTTATTATTCCTAGTGTTCTTGTCTGATATATTATTTGTTAGGTTCATGTCTGATAATTGTTAATTATTTCACCTGTGTTTACATAGATAAACATTTTATACTGATTATATATACAAACACATCAATATAATCAGATGCATGTATTTTTATACCTCTAGATATACACACTTATTTATATCTAAAAATACCTTTGCACATACATGTATGTATGTATGTGTGTGTATATAGTAAAACGTATGATAAACACAAGATGCTGTTTATATCACCTGTTCCCTTAGTACATTTCATCATTGTGGGTGTTTGTATCCTCTGCTATGGATGTTCCAAGTGCAATTGAATGCCAAACCACAACACTTCAAGGAATACTTTATTGTATTTAGTTACACAAATGAAATGCTCAAAATATGCACATGCATACACTATGCATGTCCGTTTTTTCAATACTTGCTTAGGTTGGATGATCCAGCACAAAGTCTGGCTTCTTGTCATCCCCATCAGAAGATCTAGAATTCTAAGAGTAGCTCCACTTCTGCCTCTTGGATTCCTTGGCAATTATTTTTGAAACTGTCATCCTTCTTATGCATCACATGTCTATCTGACAGCAGATTCTTTTACCCAGTTCTCTGCCCTCAGCTCATTTTCTTTTTTACCTACACACATGATTTGCTGCACCCTTATATCTATATCGTTTCTTCCTATTACAGCTAGGAGTCAGTAGTAAAGAGATTGACTCTGTAGCATCTTCCTGTCTATTCTACCTCAGTGAATATCAACATGAGACTCTACAAAAGGTATGATACTTCTCTTTTCCATTGTCTCGCACACTACTACATATACTGTGCTATGCATCTGTTAAACTAAAGCAATATAATTCAAATTATTCCAGTTTGACAAAGAGAACAAATATCCAATTCCATTCCATATTTCTTGGATGATGACTGATTAACAGAAGGAAAGTTGTATCGGGTCCATTACATTAACCATCAGTGGGAAAAAATGGGCATAAAATGTTCTTCATTGGACCCAGATATACTTAGATCAAAGGCAATCCAACCGTGACCACCTTGTGTTTGTTATTTGTAAGACTGCACCAACTGTATTGTTGGACTGCTTTTTCTGGTAAATTAAGTGGCCACATAGAGGCTTCCTTGTTGGAGCAACAAAGCACTTGTTATGCCTGAGGTCAGATTGATTAAACAGGCTTATAACCGAAGACACTCCACTCATGACCCTTGCATTTTTTTCAACAGTATAAACTACGATTACATTACCCAATTTGTCTTTTCTTCTTTTAAGACAGTAGGGTGCAATTTAAGATTTGGCTGCTGTTTCTAGCAGGTCATGCAATCATGGCACAACTCTTATGAGCTGAAACTTTTTATTACACATCAGAAATAATGGATTTGAACTCATGACCTACGAATGTCTCTATTTCATACTTGACCATTTCATTCTAATCCAGGTCCTTTGAAATCTTGAGCCTTTTGTATTATTTTTCTTGCAAGTAAAATAAAGTCCAATAAAGTACTAGTAAAATACTTTCTGTTTCAGGCTGCCCTCACAACATTTGGGAGATTGGTTGAGATTGATCCGGATGTAATGTGGTTTAAACTATCCTCTGTGTGGTGCCCCACGGTTTACACACCAAAATCACCCCTCTTGGAAAATATTCAGGTGAGTAGAAAAAGGGGTTTATCTCCTTTCTAACCATTCAAGTTTTACTTCCAATCTGCATCTCATTCAGTGTATAGAGATGTGTGTGTGTGTTGATAGGCACACATGTGTTAATGAAATCTGTGTAGCATTAGAATCAAAATAGAGGAAAATTAAACATGTGGAAAGCAAATGAATAGGACAAAGAAAACAAAGACGGATGCACACTTTCACAGACATATATATCTCCCTTCATCATTTGTTGACCGAAGTCCCATTGTTTCAGCATGACTGTAGATTTAAAGAAAAATCTACATGAGAAAGATTTAATGATGACAGGATAATAACAAAGAAACATAGGACTGTGTTTACAGTATGATGGGAGATAATGATAGATATGCATGCAATAGAACACCATCCGAAATTTGTGGGTATTTGTGTGGTGTAGTTGATTCAATTGTCTTCCATTACATGATTGGTGCTTATTTTATTGATTCCCAGTTAGTCGAGTGGATATATCCTCCAGGGAGTTGCTAATCAGTTACTTCCACCCCTGTATATAGCATTGTTACATTCTAAAATTTTTCTTTAATGGGTTAGAGGAGGAAGCAAAGGGCTGGAATATTAAATTCTATATTTTAGCTAACTGGTTGCCAAAACAGACCATCCCAGTTTTCCTTAGTTTCAAATTTTTATCCAAAATACATTGTTTGGAAATGTAACAAGATTGTCATGAGTTGATGACTGTGACAATAACATTCCAGAATGTTTAACATACTTTTTCTTCTTTCAGTTCAAGACCAAAAACGAGAACGAATATTCAAAAAACATTGAACTTCTATTTGAAAATCCTTTGCTATCCTGACAGTGGAACAGTCCAAAATAAAATCTGATGTATTTTTAATTCACTGAGGGCTGTGATTATGGAAACCAAAGGACACAAACTTCTGTTTGACATTTGATTACTATAGCTAAATGTGGATGTGCTTTGATTTCTTGGCCTTATCAAGTGAAGGAGAAAGCTTTGATGACAGTGCATACATAAAACAATGAGAGATCTCCTTGTGGAGGGTAAAAAAAATGTAAGAGCTTGAGATATACTATCGTTTAGCCTTGGAATCATACAGTTAATTATACAAGTATACTTTGATTTCTTGTGTGCTTGAGAATGCATCACTTTTGGGCCCTTTGGCTACTTAAGTTCATCAAATTACTACTTCATTCTCAAGATATTTTCAAACCTGAAAATATGAGATGAAACGGGTTGTGAAATAACTAGAATATTGCAGCTGTCTTTCTCAAAGACTGGGTTTGAACCAGTAAGATTGAAGACAATATTCAGTTTGAGCTGGTGGTGTTATTGTTTTGTATTGTGCAGGTGTGGCAAGAAGTTCACTTCCCAACCACAGAGTTCCTGGTTTAGTCCCACTGCATTGCACCATAAGCAAGTGTCTTCTACTATAGCCCTAGGCTAACCAAAGCCTTGTGAGTGGATTTAGTTGGTGGAAACTGAAAAAAGCCCATCATATATATATGTGTATTTGTCCCATTGACAAACAGATTTGCTGAGTACCAGGCTTAAAAGAAAATAAGCACTGGGGTCGATTCATTCGACTAAAACCCTTTAAGCCGGTGCTCCAACATGACCATAGTCTGTTTCTCAGACATAAAGTGCAGTGACAAGTGAGTCAACATTTCAAGAGTAAATGTACTTTATATGGTCTGGAACTACACTGCTGTATGTTTTACAGATAGTTGGAGTACAGCAGTCAGGATATATGGGGTGCAGTGTTGAAAAAATGTATTTATTCAGAGGAGGAAAGATGTCTGACTCTGTAGAAGGTTGTCAAAAGAGAATGGTTTGAAATTTTGCAGTACTGTATATAGTATACCTCTTTCTCTTATTTCTCCCTCTATCTTTTCTCTTATGTCTTCCAATCTCTCCCTCTCATATGATAGATTAGTTCATCTATCTACAATGGCTAAATAAGCCTCACTGATCATCTTGTGGTTTTACACTTATAAAGCAATCAATTCCCAATCCACACAGATTTAGCTGAAATTCCAAGAATACCACCCCCATCTCAGGTACAAAAACCCACTTCCAATACACACAAGAATGACTCATTTGTACAGCTTGCAGTAATAATATTGATGGACATGTCATGTATGTACCATATCCTACTAAATATGATCAGGATTACCAACAGTGTCAGCAGCAATATTATCAAGTCTTTCACTGGGATAGTTTCATCTCATAATAAACACCTATGATCTACATGTGGCTACAAAACACTAACATGGTAAGATGTTACCAATTAATTTGGTATGGCTAGAGTGAATGGATGGTGAAGAGATTAACACTGGATATTAAATAAATATGGAATTTATACAATAAACTCTGCAGATTGTTTTCATTTTTAAATGGCAAAATGAACATTATATATGTTACTGTTTAGCTCCAGGTCAGTTTTGATTGAGTAGACCTATGACCAAGAAGCATTCCAACTTCAATCATCCTTATTAAGATAGTAAGGGGTTATTTGTAGGAATCTGGCTACTATTCCTAGCAAGTCGACTGATCAAGTAGAGTCTTCCTCATTGGCTCTTATGTTAGATATGTGTATAATTTTAAATCTGCTTTTCCAATGCATACCCAAACACTATGAAGAATAATATGAGTATATTTGCTACACCTAGTTCACTATGACCTATTTTTAGATTCTCCTTCAGGCTCCTGTAATATTTAATGTCATAGCACACCATCCTTATGGTGTTGTTTGTGTCTGACCAAGTCAGGCCAAAAAAAGGAGCCCTGAAGTTGTGTCCCTACCAGAAAATACAAGGCATTTTTTAAAACTTGGTGCTCAAACGATTGCACCACTTCACTGCCCTGATGATAATTTCTAATTTAGGTACAAGACCAAATATTTCTGAGGAGTTCAGTTAAATAAATGCCAGTACTTACCCATTACAATCATCATTTTAACATTAACTTTCCCATACTTGTACAGGCCAGATAGGACCACATTGGGTCAGAACTGTCTATGGCCAAACATCAACTTTCACTTGTCTTCAAGCGAGGTAATAATACTCCAGTCTATCAAATAACAGCCTGAGAATGGTTACACAGAGAACTGGAAACAAACAACATTGAACGGGCCTTTTATTTACAGTCAGCAAATACACAAAGATGAGGGAAAATATACTTACTCATACACATGCGCGAGTGATTATTTATATATAATAACTATCCAATACATGGGAACGTGAAACTGAGTAAGTCTTGATAATTTTGCAACTTCAATAAAAGCATATTACTCTACCTTCAGTATTTGAGTACTATTTTCCCACCTCGTTTTGCACTTATGTGCTCAACTGTGTGCGTGTGTTTGTATATATTATTTATATACACATACATCATTATCATCGTTTAACGTCTGCTTTCCATGCTGGCATGGGTTGGACGGTTCAACTGGGGTCTGGGAAGCCAGAAGGCTGCACCAGGTCCAGTCTGATCTGGCAGTGTTTCTACAGCTGGATGCCCTTCCTAATGCCAACATATATATATATATATATATATACATACACACACACATACATATATATATACATATACACAGACTTCAGTTCCTGTGCACCAATTTCACTGAAGGGATTTGTTGACAAATAGCTGTAGTACAGGATACCAGCTAAAAGCATCATGCAGTAGGAATGGATCCATAACCATATGGTTCTGAAGTGAACTTCTTAACCACACATAAACGCCTGTGCCTATTACAATGATAATTTTAGATGGGGTTAGTCAGTTACATCACTCCTAGTTTTCAACTGGTGCTTATTATATCAACCTTGAAAGGATAAAAAAGTTAATTCAGTGGAATTTGAACTCAGAAAGTAAAGCGCCAGAAGAAAATGCTACTAAACATTTTGCCCAGTGCAAGAACAATTCTGCCAGCTCGCCACCTTAATAACAATAATAACACAGTCATGCAAGAAAAAATATGTTTATACCATTTTAAAATACTATATACAAAAAAGTAAATATATTTGAATGTATAAAGATTACTTGTGTATCACAAAAACTTGCTATGACAAAGTTGTTGCTGGGAATACAACCTACATCACAGACAGTTTACAAGGATACACACACACAAGGTAGTTCAAATTAAACATAACCACATTCTCTTCATACTAAAATATTCCTCGTGCTGAAATACATCTGACTAGAATTCTGAAACATTTTAGATATACATATTCAAGTTGAACGTAAATGCATTTACCTGCCCAAGATTGCTTCTAGTTGTGGTACAAAATTAATTATAAAGATTTTTAGTGTTTTAGCGATCATAGCAAAGGCCATGCTTTAGCACTGCTTGTCCATATTTAAATTAGAACGTTTTATCAGAATTTCATGTAAGAATAATATCAGTTTGATATTCTAAGTAATGAATGTGGCTACAAAAAGGTTTGCGTTACCAGTTTGGAGGGTCTGCTATGACTACTGCACCGTCACACTGAACTCGAGTGGCAGTATTTCAAGTTCATAAAGAAAAATTTCTTGTTTCTTCCACAGTATACAAACTCTTACACAAGTTTACTATCAACAAGAACACCATAATTTCTAGCTTTCTTCAGGTAGATGCTTCAAAATCCAGCTTCGTAGCAAGTGTAAAGTTTTCTTGTTGAATTCATGGTAGAGATTATCAAACATGTGAAGTTCGGAGTCAACTCCTCGGCTCTTCAGTTCATTGTATGTAACACGACCCCATTCAGGCAAGACAAGGGTATCATCCTTCCCATGGCTCATGAACAATGGTGGCCACTGTGTCAAGTTGGAGCTTGTGTCGAGAGTCTGGTGAACAGATTATATGAAAAGAAAAGATTTAAAATACAATTTTTCAATGAAATTTTTGAATTACAGAAGTGGTGGTGAGAGCTATGGTAATGGACAGTGGCAATAATGTCAAAGTGGTGGTGATGGTAATGGTTACAGGGGAAGAGGTAGAAAGACAAAAAAAGAGGGCGCATTATTTGTTTCTATGACCAGAGGAGGAGTCATTGCCCTATAACTTTCACATATCAACACTGTCATTGATTACACTTGGTCACTTTGAATTTCTGTAGGAGAGACAGGGTTAGGAATGGAGTATCAGAGAGGAAGCACTTTTGTGGCGATAGGATTGGCCCAGGTGATTCAAAGTGACCAAGTGTAATCAATGACAGTGTTGATATGTGAAAGTTATATAGAGATATATGTATTAGATAGAGACAAATAGCAGAGAATAATATATCAGATTTTAATGATGAGACAGTTGTTGATGGTAGCTTACCTTGTAAACAGATGATTTTTCATTGAGAAAACAGGACATGCCAAAAACTCCAGCCACAGATGGTCGAAACCGGTAACCTACATGTAATGCTGCACAGCCACCCATGGAAAATCCACCTTGAGAATGAAAAAGTATATATATATATACATACACACACATAACCCAGTATCTCTTCTCTTTTCTTCAGTTACAGAGACCACTTTAGGTCTTGCAAGTTATGAGATAATCATCACTAGCACTGGCACCATGAAAAAAAGGATCCTGTACACTTTGTAAATTGATTGGTGTTAGGTATGTTTTCTATGACTGAATGCACTTCCTAAGTAGACATTGCAATATGATGCAATTCTCTTTCTCACCAAATCCTGTTAAATTGTCCACTCCATACCAGCATGGAAACTAGATGTTAAATGATGATAACGATAATGTATATTTCAAATTGTGTGATACAGTTATGTACCTAAGTAAAAATTTTATGTAACAGCACATCATTTTTCAGGCTATATAACTGTTATAAAAATTATATTTTTCGCTTCAGATAGAAAAATTTAAAATACCATATACGCAAAGCATAGCAAAAGATATTGAGAGAAAAAAATTTGTTTAGAGTAATTATAAATACTGATTTCAAATTTTGGCACAAGGCCAGCAATTTTGGGGGCGGGGCTAAGTTGATTACATTAACCCTAGTGTTAAACTCTTATTATTACATTAACCCTATTTTTCAACTCTTATTTTATCAACCCCAAACGGTCAAAAGGCAAAGTCAACCTCAGTGGAATTTGAACTCAGAACATAAAAATGGACAAAATACCACTAAGCATTTTGCTCACATGCTAATGTTTCTGCCAGCTCACTGCCTTAGTAATTATATCAATACAGTATTTTGATAAAAATGTTAAAGCAGAATTTTATATTAAATTCTATATTAGTATTTCTGCAAAATTTTATGAAGCTCAACATGGATCATTTTCTGGATAGCTTAGGTGCAACAATTCTTAATGAAATAACAATCCTAGATTAGCTGAAGCTTCTTAGCATTTTTTAAAGCAAATCATCCAAAACAGCAAATTTATGATGTTATGTTTATGTTATGTATGAACCTGGGCAAGACCAGGTGCTGTTGCTGGCTGTATGTATATTACATTATACCTACAACAAAGATAAATATTCTTAGAGCAATATGAAGTGGTACCAAGAAGTTTATTATAAAATTTACTACACTTGAATAAATTCACGAGCTTTTGAAATATAACAGGACCACAAACATTGGTTGGCAGGTCTATCATCATCATAAAACCAACAAGTGTACCTCTTCGTGATTACCCAGCTT
This sequence comes from Octopus sinensis, assembly GCF_006345805.1. NCBI lineage: Eukaryota > Metazoa > Mollusca > Cephalopoda > Octopoda > Octopodidae > Octopus > Octopus sinensis. The sequence goes on along the minus strand of NC_043002.1, from coordinate 24,053,198 downwards.
GCTATAAATAGCATCATCAAATTACACCCTTTCAAATAAGAAAAAAAATATAGGAAAATATAGTTATAGATACCCTTGAAAAGACTAGATGATCATGGCCAAAGAAGCTCTGTTTAATCTGGATTGACCTGGCACTGAACAACAATACTGCTTATATTGCCTTTAATGGAATTCATGCTTTTATTGATCATGATGACAATAGTGTTGATAGAAGTGAGTGATGACAGTAATGATGATGATTACCGTAAATGTTTAGTCTACACCTGCCCAAATGAACAGCCCTGACCCCTCCATCTGGGACTATATTATGTATCTTTTAATAATCCTACTCATTGACCCCAGTACTTGACCCTGAATGGATGAAAAAGTTGACCACGGCAGAATAATGTACCCTTTAATAATAATGGTGGTGATAATGAAGAGAAAACAAAGAGTAATAAAGTGCCATTTCAATATGATACTCACCAATGATTATCCTGTTGAAAGGTATACCATTTTTGATCTCAAGGTCAATTAGTTCAGAGATCTTTTCACACATTGGATTAACAGATTCATCTTCTTCTACAAATGGACTGATCTTCTTACGATTGAACCATACTGTACTCTGGTGTCCCATCATAGGGGTGTAGGGCCTGTAGAGATACATCAGTTTTACTGTGATAGGTACCATGGTTAGAGAGAAAAAGAGCAAGAGAAGAAAAAAAAGGGAGAAAATTGACTTAATTTTTGTATATTACTATATAATAAAAAGTCAACTTTGGTGGGATTTGAAGTGTGTCTGTGTACCTATGTATTTGTTCATTTAATGTCAGTTTTTCAATGCTAACATGGATTTGGATGAAGAGTGATTTGCATGATTTACAGCAGGTTTCTATGACTGACTACTCTTCTTGTTGCCAACCGTTACATATTTTTCAAGTAAGGGATATCTTTATTCCAGAGATCTACAGAAGTGCAACGCAACTGACTGTTATGTCAACAAGGAATAGCAACACACACACACAATGGGTTTCCTGCAATTTCCAAATTTCCTCACATAGCACTGGCTGGCCCAGGGCTGTAGTAGAAAACACTTACCCAGGGTAGTGCAATGGGACCAAATCCCAAGCTACATAATTAACACAGACAAAAGTTTCATGTTACAGAGGATAATGAAGCAGCTGCTGCATTTATTAATAAGCTTTCCAAGTTAGTTTCTGCAAAAAAATGAAGTCCTGAACAGGTCTACAAATATTGATGAGACTGCCCTTCACTGAAGATGTACTCCAAGAAAAGCACTGACAACTGAAGATACAGAGTCACCAAGAGATCATAAAGCATTGTAAGATTATATCACAAGGCTAGGCTGAATTCAACCTTCCTGAATCCCCAAGTGTAAGCTGCTGGTCATCAGCAAAAGTTTACACCCCAGGACCTTCAAAGTTATGACAGTTTCTAGTGATTGTCTGTGTCAATAGGAAAGGGTAGATGACAATTAACATTACACTGGGATGGTCTGAAAAATATTTTGTTCCTGAGCAAGAACTTGTTGAGACCTTGTTCACCTGGACCAAAATAATGCCCATAACTGCTCCACATATCCCAAAGCAGAACTTCTGGTGAAAAAAGTTGCTCAATATCTACCTCCCACCTAACTGCATATTATTAATTCAATCCCAAGACAATCACAGAATTATCATCATGTCTGCTTTCCATGATGGCACAAGTTGGACAGGCGACCACAGAGTCAATTCTTATTTGCAGTTTCTGCTCTCCTAGACTACATAGAGACTCCCTTGTTAACTGGTAATTAAAGTGAGGATTATAGAGAAGGGACTTAATTGATTACATTTGCAAGCCTAGAGAAACAATGAGAGAACACCTGTGTGATTGCTTAACTTCCTAATAATTTTAGACAAGTCTCCTTCAAATCAAGCTCTACCATCTTAAATAAAGAACACTCAATAATATAATCCTACATACTTTTAAAAAGACAAGACAGATTTGATTGTAAGTTTCTTATTCAGGGATGACCTGAGGTTAAATAACAACCAGAGAAACAAAACAAGAAGTACAGTGTGGGGCTGGAGAAAGGCTGTTGATCAATGCTCCAACACTTACCTGGCAGGGGCTGTAGGATACACAACTCGAATATGAGGAAATGCCAACTCGTGTCCTATAACCATTTGGAGCCATTCTCTTACACCTTGACCAGTATCACCTATAAATATCAGCAGAATCATCAATGCACAAAAGAAAACAAAATAAATTTAAATATGCAACCCCTTCCCCTACACAAAACTCAAATAATACAAGTAGATCCAAGTTTAGGACACCTGTAGTTACATAATAGGATTAAACATGCGACCTAACATTAACTGAAGTGTTAATGAATGATTGGAAAGAATAGTTTTTTCTACTCAAAAGTATCACTAGATGAATATTCTGTACCACTGACTATTACAGGGTGTTCCAGCTAAATTTGACAGTTTGCATGAAAGGAAAAGAAAACAATATCTCAAAATAAAAGTATTTTAAAAAATAAGCAAATATCAACTAGATTATGGCTGCTGGGATAATAGTTTACTCAAAGTAGCCATCCTCAGCTTCTACCACTGCCTCAAGATGGCTCCAGACCCTGGTGCATGCATTCCTTACTGTATTCATAGGAAGATCTTCAAACACCTCCCAGATTTGGTGTTTGAAACAGGGCAGTTGATGCCTGTGGGATTACAATCTGAGGAATTAGGGGGCCAGAAATTGGGGCTACTGGAATCATAGAAATTCTCTGACAACCACTTCTTTCTGGAGGTATGGCAAGGAGCTGAATCCTGCTTCCACACATATAGCCTTCCAGCAGCAACCCTCTCCAACCATGGTTTGACCAGTCACCAACAGCTTCATATAGCCATTTGAATTGAGTGAACTGAGTTTAAGACTTTGTTCAAAGATGTGCTGTGACGTGATGCTACCCTCATTGGAGACACACCTGAAGAGCATCACAGTTTGGGGGAACTTGGTTTTCATGATGTCCACGTAATCTTACAGCCATACACTGTTCACAGTAGTCATGATGTTGGCATTTTGACACCTGGCAAAAATCATTATGATGCAGGTAACTCTTTTCCAGTATTCAGGTGGCTTTCAGTCCTCCATGTCAGCTAACTTTTTCTCAACTACAACTTTAATTTTTATCCTCTTCAATGTTGTTGACTATTTACATCAAGCTGTTCATGAAAAAGGAGATATAAAATAGCGAAACTTCACCTGATCACTCTGTATAACTAACATTGTATTGCCATCTACATGTGAAAACATAGTTCTCAACATTTTCATGGTTGCTTTTGCATGATGGTACGTGTTGGATTGCTCAATTTCAAAACAACATCTCTATTTGTCATGACTCTTCATCACCTTTTTCTCTACCTTTTCTTGACTTATCTCTTAGTTTTTGTGACACAATCTTAGTATACAAATATATTTTGCATTACTAATTATTACATATGTAGTCAGTATGTAAATATATTTTGTATTATTAAAAATTATTATGCCAATATCTGAAAGAAACTGTACCTATGTATCTATACATGCATGTATGTGTGAACACATTTCTATCACATTTTAATCTTAGTTTTCTTTTTAAATAACCTGCATCACATCCAGTTTACCCTTCCTCTAAACTTTACACCTCTTCCATTAAAGAAATGACCCCTGTTACTTTGAACAAGGTTGTTCTGGTAAACTATTACTCAACTCCTTTCTGATAACATTTCTAATGAAGATACACAGCCTATTTGTTTTTAAAATTTTGAAAATAGGCCTACAAAGATCAGACTGTCCATTAAACTTGTAAATTAATTCTTTATTTCATTTTTCTTTTAGAGCTGCTTACAGTTATAGCCAGCTTTTTGTTTTCTTTCTTCAACTAAGAAGAAAATTTCAATTTATTAAAAATATTTTGTGTGTCATTAGAAAACATCTCTTAATTTATCTAAAATAACAGGCTTTATCTCCCTTAGTGTGTGTGAATGGTATTGAGCTAACCCTATCTTTTTTTTTTTTACACACACACACACACATATACGAATGATAAGTGCAGGTGTGGCCGTGTGGTAAGAAGTTTGCTTCCCAAACATGTGGTTTTGATTCAGTCTCACTGCATGGCACTTTGGTTGCCTGGGGCAACCAAAGCCTTGTGAGCGGATTTTGTAAAATGAAACTGAAAGAAGCTCATTGTGTGTTCATATAATATATATATATATGTGTGTGTGTGTGTGTATATATATACACACATCATCATCGATGATGATGATACACACACATATGTGTGTGCTTACCTTGACATCACATGATAGTTGTAAGCAAGTGACACTATAATGCAAGCTGTGCCCTTTCCTTTCCAATCTTATGTGACATGTATGGTCATGAGGAAATGTTACCATACTTGGAAACAGTTGAGGATTGGTGACAGTAAGGGCAATCTTGGGAATGCTATTGCAACAAATAACTGACTGCAGAAATGTGGGAAATGAAGAAAGGCTTACAACACATGCAAAAGAGGCACACTTATATGGTTGATTGGCTATTAAGGATACAAGATAAATATAAAACAGAAAGCACCTGGGTCATTTAAGATGACCACTGAAAAACTGCAAATATCTGGTGAAATAAGACGGAAACTAGTGACACACATAATCAACCAGAGAGTATAAGGAAGTTTCATACTTGATAACTGGTGGAGCAATATAATCATTATCTGCTACATGGGCAAATATGCTGTTCTAGAAAGAAGCAGCTACAGAGGTGCCAGACTGATGAACAAAGTTATTAAGAAGAGAATTTAGTTAAATAAGAAATAGTTCAGATTTGGGAAAAACCAAAATACAACAGATGCTATCTTCCTAGAAAGCTGATTGCAACAAAAGTGCTTAGCTAAAAGTAAGCTGTTCTAGCTAGCATTCATTGATCTAGAAAAGGTTTGAAAGAATACCACACTTGACTTGTGCAAGCCTTGTACATAGAATCGGTCAACAAAGTTAAAATTGGCAATGAGTTCAGTGATGAATTTAACGCCTCAGTTCTATACTTACTCTTTTTTACTATATAGTTCTGCAAGACATAGCAGAGGAGTTTAAGAGTAGCTGCCTGTAGAAACTCCTGTAAATGGATTACCTGATTCACATATCTGAATCTGGTGAAGCTTTAGAGAAGAGATTCAAAACATGGCAGCAAAGCCTAGAATTGAGAGGCATCAAAGTGAACTTAGCAAAGATTAAAGTTTCACTGCACAGGATAGAAGACAGGACTCTTCCACTTGTTATTCAGAAAAATACTAGATAAAAACTTCATGCAGTGTAACCATGTAAACTATGGGTGCACAAGAGGTGTAGCTGAATCACAGGCAGGTAGGCAGAGAACAAAACTGTGTCTGTGACAGATACACAGGAGTTATATGAGCACAAGTGAAATATATTCTTTCCAATGCTTAGACGGCTACACAAATGTGGTTGATAGCTTCTGTTACCTAAACGCTCTGATTGCCAATGGATTACGGGAAGCAGAGTAGTCAGAATAAGAACAGGAAAGAATTCAGGGAGCTATTACCTCTACTGGCAATAAAAGGGCTTTCTGTTCAAGTGAAGGACTGATTGTAAGATACTTCTGTAGAAGGTGCAATGGCAGCAAGGTATGCACATTGAATACAGAGGATGTGCAAAGGTTGAACAAAAATGAAGCGAGCGTAATTCATCGGATGTGTAATGTTAGAATGCATGAACAATGGAGCACAGGTAAAATGGGAGAAAAACTACTAGGAGGGGTGCCATATAGTGTGCAAGAGACAAAATAGTTCCAATACAGACATGTAATACAAAGTCATGATGACAGTTGGGTTAAAGAAGTGCCAGGAAATTCATATGGAAGAGAAATCCAAAAGATTACAAAGAAATATATCAGATGGCAAAATGCTGTATTGGAGAGGATCAGTCCAAGCCATGAATGCATGGACAACAGACACAAAGAGGAAGATGAAAGAGTGCAGGAATATCTGTGTGGTTAAGAAGTTAATTTCACAACCACAGTTTTGGATTCAATTCCATTGCATAGCATGGCATCTAGAGTGAATGTCTTGTGTTATAGCCTTGTGGTGGCCAATATTTTGAGATGAAATTTGGTAGGCACAAGCTGTTTGGAAGCCTGTTGTGTGTGCATGTGCTCTTGTTTTTATATATCTTTGCATTGACACTGCATAGGTAGTGGTGATGTTTGTACCCCTATAAATAAAATTGTCTTGCTTGGCAAATCAGTGTATAAAGGCTACTAGAATAAAGCACTAACAACGGTTGTATTAGGAAAAGTATCCAGCCATATGATTGAATACGATTAAATATGGTGAGCGCCAATTTGTATTCAAGTATGACGATTAATTTGATGTCACCATGGAAGCTTACCAAGAGAGGGCAACAGCCAGATATGTTAGCTGGTCAGTTCCATAAGGCAAGTTTTGTTTAGGCCAGGTTCTTCCTGATTAACAGGTATGCAGTGTTGACACTGCAAAGGGCTACCCTTTCACTCAACATTGGAAAAAGAAGTGACAAATATTGTAAGCTAGCAACGTGTAGGTATGCAATATATAGTTCCAGGTGGTCGTGTCAATATGTTCTACTATCCCTCCTTGTCGTATGACTTTATCTATCCATAGTGTATTTTCCAAATTGATAAAATAAGTACCAGTTATATATCAAGGTTTATTTCAATGGACAAACCCTTTTCTCAGTAAATTTGTGCCCTGCCTCTACTCCGACTTCGTTCTATATAACATTTTGAAAAATGCATTTGATAATAACATTAAAAAGATGTATTTTAGAAAACTATGAATAAATAAAGAGGCGGATACACCAAATTGTAGTTATGCCCAAATGTAAATTATAAAAAAAACACCGGTTTTTAAATGCCGGTTTCTCTTTAAACATGCAAGTACCGACATTTTAAAGACAAAAATAAATGAAATTACGCTAAATAAGGAATATTTTAAAAATCAAATATATTCTAGCTCTATATTTAAGAGATGAGGAATTATGTACATTATTTACATTCGACAGATATTTGTCCTCTTCTTGTTTGTTGTTAACACATTTCGCCCTTTCTTCAGGGCATATGGGTACTGGTTAAGAGCGCGGGCTACTAACCCCAGGATTCTGAGTTCGATTCCAAGCAGTAACCTGAACAATAATAATAACAACATTGAAAACTACCTTAGGAATGAGAACCCAGGTTCGAAGTTTCCCCAAGACACCGTCGAATGTAAATAATAAACATATTCCAGTAATGAAAGAGAAGTACAGATGGGATAAAGCAGTCCAACATTACACAACTATAGTTTGTAAAAAATTGTAATTAAGTTTCAAAGTTCAATACTAAGAGCTACAGACTTTGGCTTAACGTTCAAAATTATTCTGTCAAACAATGGTATTAAAACAGCGGCGATAAATAACATTTTACAGTCATTCAAGTGAGTTGAAGTTATCCTTCAAGACTTGTGTTCAAAATTTAAGGACAACTCTGTACGTTACATTTAGGCATTTGTGGAGGATAAGCAATTAAATTAATTAAAAATTTAAGAACTTCGCAAAAAAAAGTAATACCTGCTTACCTGAACCGTGGAGGAAGATAATTGATGCTGTGCAAGCAGGACCTGTTTGGGCAACGACCCGTGGATTCAGTAATTTCACAGCAGATAATGCCATCTGGTCAGATAAAACACATGGAACCGGGATGTTCAGACTTCGGAATTCAGATATATTAACTCAAGATAACTTTTTTTTGTAGGCGGTATATTTATATATATTTTTAAATATAATATATTTATTTATCAAAAAAATTACCGATGATAATATTTTTAAAAAAAAGGAAACACAACCAGAATATCAGAGCTCCGCAGTTAAGGCAGATGACCATGTGGCTAATGGCGACGATGTCTTGGTGTAGTTTAATCTATCACGACATCGCTCTCCTCTTATACTTATTACATTACTCCAGTAAACGATATATTTATTTATTTATTTATTCGTTTCCTGTCAGGAATTAATTTTTTGTCAGTGTGGAGTGATTAATCATTGATTTCTATTTGTATAGCCGTTGAGCGCCCATATCTTTCCGGTTTGAGCTCGTGTAATAACTTAGGTGTTGATTTCCGTATTTATTCGCTTATCTACCTGACTAATAAGTACCAAAGTACAAAGCACTCACTGTCCTTTCGTCTGGCAGAAAGTTTAACAAGATTAAGTTTGTGGAGGAATGGTAAGATAGAACCTCCATCGCTGGTTGGCACGTCTAACATAAGGCAGCAATGAAAAACTGCACTACACCCAGTACTCCCTACGATGATGGAGCCTCCACGTGGTGGTTCAACTTAAAACTAATAGTAACGAAATCACATTCTACTGTTTTAAGAAATAAAAGACAAATAGGAAGTGTAGTCCTGGATGTGTTATAATTTTAGTGGGGACAGGCTGTGGTCGCGGGACGTAAAAGTGTCGTAACATGCTGCAAGGCAATTTTTTTTTCACTCGACCTGACGTTTCTGCCAGTTCGCCGCCCCCATCTATTGACATTAATTAATATTAATTTTTTTCTGACATAAATACTAGGTCGCGCTTCGATGAAGGGTGTACTCGATTTTAGGGATCTGAAAAGATGAAAGAGAAAGTATCTTCAATAAAAAGGTTTTAAAAAAGTCTGCTGTCAAGTGGGGGGAGTAAGAATCAAGTAATTTAAATTTATACCCAGAGTAAGAGATAATGGTAATTCTATTGACTATATCCAATAAAGAAAAGTGAGAGCACCGAATTTAAAATCAAGTGATGAAATGCAGTGGGGTGGAATTTCATGGAGTTCTTTTTCAAAATTTTCAATCTTTTTTTCTACATTTCTACATCACTTAACTCTTTTCTTTCCCCATGAGGAAAGAATATCTAATCTGAAACTGCTGAGTGATCTTCGGCGGTACAGTGGCAACAATGAAACGTATTTCAAGTGCCATGAGACACTGCCTCAGAAACATTGTCTAGACTTTTATGATAATTCCATTCACATGATGGCTGTGTAGTTTGAAGTTCGTTTCGCGACCACATGGTTAAGATTTTGGGTGGAGGTAAAAAAAAAAATACATACACCACCCGTTTTCGGCGTAACAAAAACACTAATCCTAAACCTTAAACACCGGGTGTACGTATTCTTTACTTTCGACAGATTTTTATATCGAAACACTGCACCTTATAAGTGGCAACTGTGCAGAAGCCTGCTACGTGTGTGTGTTTGTGTCCGCGAAGGATATGAATACCAATGTGAAAACCGAAAACTGTGTTTTACTAACGAAGTCCTGGGGCTAGTTTTTTTCCTGCGCTAAGTTACGATTACTCCCTTCTCACGCCATCAGAAATACAGTAAATCAGTGATTGTCCTATTGGAAACGTGTAACCAACGACGCAATTTGCCAATTGCGATATAAATAAATAAATAAGAAAATCTCAGATAATTTGTAAGAAAATTAAATCGACGAGTACTATTTAATTGACTCAAGGAAGGTGGAAACGTGACGTCGGCGGAATTTCAACTCAGAATATAAAAGTGGGACATAACTGAATATCGCGAGTATATGTCCGATTCTGCAATATACTGCATTCAGTAGAAATAATAGTAATTTAAGGCTTTGAAAAATGTTTGGGTAAGGAGTATGAATCCAGGTGAAAAAAAGAAAGCCACGGTAATACAGTCACAGGGGTTTTGTCCGGGGGGGGGGGAGATTTTCCGAAGGGGTTTTGTCCTGGGGTGGTTGTCCGGATCCCATAAATTAATTGTGACTTTTTTTCTGTAACTTTATTACCGGCCACCATAAATTAATTGTGGCTTTTTTTTTCCTAGTCAAAATTGCGACTTTATTACTGTGACTTCATTACGGGTCACAATGTGTATAGCCTAATTGATCGCAGTACTTGACTGGTATTTTCTTTAGGGGAGTTGTCGAATATGTTATGTAAACAATGACCCCCCCCCCGTACAAAAATAGGAAGGGTCCACATAGAAACTACTTACTAGAATCCCTGAAAGTCTCAAAAAATTCTTAAGCATGATATTTTATTGTTTATAAAATATAATATGACAGTAACTGAGTCAGTTTAATTATTCTTAGTGATCACAGCCACTTCCATTACTCATGAAGTATTTATTCTACACATGTGGAATCATCAAATATCCACATAAGTTCAAAAGTGTGTTGTTTTTAGTCTGATAAATAACTCGGTTTAATTAATCTAAGTCGTCATTTATGTAAAAAATGATGACTTATTTGTAAATTAGGTGAATGTAGCAAGTCGTTTCTAGGTTTATGTAAATAATGAACAACTTAACCTTTATGAAACTCTGCTTTGTCGAAATGTTTACAAAGTAGGGTTTTCTATCCTCGTTCCGATCTTTATAAAATAAAATAACAAGTCAAATACTGTAATCAATTAGGCTATGCTCTTCACCTTAGCATTTTAAACCTTAAACTATAATTATTTGTTCATTACTGTTATATGATTAATTGTTATCTCTACGACCATGATATTAAAAATAACATAGTCGTGACGATAACAAACAATTAATCACTCAGATGACTAAGCAGACGAACACTAAATTGATTCATCGATAAAATAAATTATGAAGCACTGCGTAAAATAGAGTAGATATGTTGGTGATGATTGTGTTTGGATTTCCTGCGAGGAAAAAGGATGAAATAGCTATATGTCTCTTATATTCTTGCCACAGATAGTGTACATCAAAGGCTAATATCTTTATATATAAAAGTCAAGTTGTGTGTCTGTCTCCTACGATTTAGATTCCTAACTACTCCCACATTTTGCGGTGCAGTTTAACCAAAACCGGGTATCTTATAGTTGTGATTCATATCGAGCCCTTCTGGGTATTAGCGCGCGTCTACGATTTAAAAAAAATTTACCATAATTCTTTTCCATTTTAATGCATTTTTTCGCTATTATATAAGAGAAGTAACTCTCTAAAAATGTCTACGATGAGTCGACGATTTAAAAAAAATTTACCATCATTTTTTTTCCATTTTTAATGCATTTTTTTACTATTTTTTGGCTATAACTCTCTAAAAATGCTTATATAGTCATTTTCCCTTACAAACCCGAGCAACGCCGGGCGATACTGCTAATACAGAATAGTTTAAGGGCGTAGTAGGGGGCAGGAGATTTGTTGTTTACTATCGTTGTACTTTCAGGTGTGTGTGAGATGAAAAAAATCAACATTGACTTAAAGAACCCACTCAGTACTTTTCAGTAGAAGACATTAACTTTTATGAAGAAAAGGTTCACAGTGACACGGAAGTTTCAGTTTACCCGCCATCATGGGAAAATTTTTGAAGTCATTGTTAACCTTTACCAATATGTGTGTGTGTGTGTATGTTGAAATAACAACGAAACATTTACTGATCTGATAACTCTTATACCTTGAGTAAAATTTATTGAGAAAATCAAATGTTGTGTCCGACTTCAAGTTTTATCTACCAGCTCCTGCAACATGTCGGAGGTATGCATGTATATATACACACCACTAAGTAGCCGGAGTGTTGCTAGAGTAACGTACCTAAAGCACGCAGAGTGAAGCCGCTGGACACAGACTGACCTTAAACTTTGATGTGCATGCACATCAAATTTTAACGTTCTCGCTCACTTCTGCTGTTTACAAGAAGGAAGATGTGTAGCGTGCAATCGTCGCATTGACCATAACAGAGAAAGTTGTCGTGGCGACACCTGCTCAGAAGCCTACGCAAAATTGCAAAAAGTATATGGAGAGGAGTGTATGAGTTCCACACAAGTGTACAAGTAATTCAGACACTTCCAAAATGGGCAAAAAAATGTCGATATTGACAAACGTTCTGGGAGACCTGCAACCAGCAGAACTGAGAAAAATGTCACAGATGTGCATGCAGTGTGAGGGAAAAATTATCGAATCACTATCCGTAAGTTATCAGAGGATGTGCAGATTAGTTACGGTTCAGTTCAGTCCATTATCATTGAAGATTTGGGTATGAGACGCGTGTCTGCCAAGTTTGTGCCAAAACTGCTTTCAGCTACCAAAAAGATACTCGGGTTTCAATTGCACAAGATCTTGATTGTGTCAAGAACGATGAAAACATTTTTTTTCTCTATTGCCCACAAGGAGCCATACATAGAGGGGACAAACAAGGACAGACAAAGGGATTAAGTCGATTACATTGACCCCAGTGCGTAACTGGTATTTAATTTATCAACCTCGAAAGGAAGAAAGGCAAAGTCAGCCTTGGCGGAATTTGAACTCAGAACGTAAAGGCAGATGAAATACCACTAAGCATTTCGCCTGGTGTGCAAACGTTTCTGCCAGCTCACTGCCTTTATGAAAACGATGAAAACTTTTTGAAACCTTTATGTAGGCCTCTGAGCAGATATCACCAAGCTTTTGGCAAAATTTGATGCAGATTCTCAGCTCCACTTTCTCTGTCATGGTCAATGCAACAATCACATGCTATACACCTTCCTTCCAAGCACTGCTGTAAACAGCAGAAGTGAGCTAGAATGGTAAAACTTTGCGTGCATGCACAGCAGAGTTCAAGGTCAATCTGTGCCAAGTGTCTTCACTCTGTGTGCTTTAGCTTCGTTACTATGGCAACAGTCCGGGTACTTATTGATCAGAACACGTTTATATTTATGTTCTCTTTCACTTTTTCATTTAGAGTAAATTTTGACCAGCCACTAACTTAGTAGCAAGATTGTGAAGTAAAGCATCTTGTTTTAAGCATCATCCTTTATATCTTAGTGTTGCACATTTTTATAGTCCCTGATATCGTGGTAATTTGTAGAGTATGAATTACAGATTTGCATTCTTTCTTAAGTTCAGCCATAATTTGCTCTAGATGGGTGTGGTATGTATCCTATTGCTCCAATAATAATAGGTATGAAACTGCAGGTGTATATGGATGAATGGACAGCTGGTATGAGGTCTAACATACCTGGGGTGGTGAACCTAAAATAATTAGCATTAATTAAAATTCACCTCAAAAGGGATGAGGGAGAGAACTTTCTAAAAATCAAGTTATACTGGATGGGAGTGACAGTGGTCTTTGGCAGGTATGGTGATAAATTCAGACATATGTATGTATGGATGGCAGGAGGGAGGGAGGTATGTGTGTGTGAATGTATGAATGCTTTCCTTGTTATATTTGTTTCACCAATGGGGAAAGAGCCAGTTTTTAGCTTAAAACAAAACACTTTCATTAGAATGTTAGCATCAACAGGGTAGTCTTCCATGTATTTATGTATATAGGAATGTGCACATGCACACATGAGTGCAGACATGGATGGCATTGCTTATGTGAAGCTAACTACATGTGTCCCCAAAGTCCATCTCCTCCTCACCGTGGTGGGGACGCTGGCAACGGGTAGTGTCAGAGCTATGCCATTGGGAACTTCGGTTCCTGGTAGGGTCACCGAAGGTGGATTGGTCTGACACCGAGTGGTATTAGGGCCACAACCTGGCAGATGGGGCTCTGGTGAAAATCCTTGGAGTGTCTGCTTCGGTAACTGGAGGCTCCTCGGTCGTTCTGTCCCTGCGTCTGCAGACAATCTGCGGCAAACAGGATGTCTCCACATGCGGGATTGTTGGGGACTGCTTGTGAAATACACATATTCCCATGAAACTTCTTCCATGAGTAGAAGAAGCCGACTCAAACCGCCCAGGGTGAATGTCACCACAAGTACAAGTAGTAACTACATGCAGAACCTCATGAAGATTTTACATTTTTTAACAGCATCTTTGATAGCTTGTAGCTGTAATCTGTTGAGTAAGTGTATTCTTTCTTGTTTTGTGAAACCTAACTTATCAGGACATATGTATGTAGATGCATATGCATGAGGTGTTGCCCACTGTAAAGAGTCGATGAGTGAATGCCACAAAGACATTTACTTACAGTATATTTGCATTCTGTTATACTCTTTACTCTTTTACTTGTTTCAGTCATTTGACCGTGGCCATGCTGGAGCACCGCCTCTAGTCGAGCAAATCGACCCCGGGACTTATTCATTGTAAGCCCAGTACTTATTCTATCGGTCTCTTTTGCCGAACTGCTAAGTGACGGGGACGTAAACACATCAGCATCGGTTGTCAAGCAATGCTAGGGGGACAAACACAGACACACAAACACACACACACATACATATATATATATATACGACAGGCTTCTTTCAGTTTCCGTCTACCAAATCCACTCACAAGGCATTGGTCGGCCTGGGGCTATAGCAGAAGACATTTGCCCAAGATGCCACGCAGTGGGACTGAACCCAGAACCATGTGGTTGGTTAGCAAGCTACTTACCACACAGCCACTCCTGCGCCTATATCTTCTTTTACATGGTATTTTACAGAAATCCACAAAACTGCAGTAGTCATCTTGAGAGAGCTTCTAGTATAGATACATATATTGTGTTAAAAAGCATAAAAGTGTATTAATAACAGATTAATACTGTCCAATAGAGGTGGTGCAGTTGCTAAAATCATCATCAGTAGCAAGCATCAACTGATATATATTGTTTGTTCCTTCTTGAACCACGCCTGGCTCATAAGGGCCGGTTTCCTTGGCATGTAGGTCCCCCACCTGGACAGGACACCAGTCCATCGCAGGTGAGCTGCAAGATGCAGTAGGAAAGAGTGAGAGAAAATTGTGACAAAAGAGTCAGCAGAAGTTCACCATTACCTTCTGCCAGAGCCGCGTGGAGCTTAGGTGTTTCACTCATAAACATGCACATCACCCAGTCTGAGATTCGAACCCGCGATCCCTCGACCACTGCTCTAACCACTAGGCTATGTGCCTCCACTACTGATACATAAAACAGCTCATAAATAGCTGGCGAGCTGGGTAAAAATTCATTATTAGTGACTGAAACACTATTTTTATGTTTTATTTATATCAAAGCTTTTTTAAAAATCATTTGTCTTTGTGCTCTGACTTAAGATACAGTAGCATAAAACTGACCCTGGAAGAAGCAGGGATAGTTTCATTGTAATCCAGTTACCATTGATATTTACCCTTAGAATTTGTTGATGAATATGACAAGGCATGTACTGACTTAAATTGAAATGAAGGGTAACTTGAAATGTTTGGACTTTTTGAGATAAACACATTCTAACTATACTGTCAGTACTGTTACTTCAATCAGATGCCAACAGTTGTTTCACTACCAGCCTTTTACGGTTGCTAAAACATAGAGCATCCAAAGTTCAAAGTAGAATTTGGGCTTCTTGTATGCATATATATATATATATATATATATATATATATATGTAATTTAATGATGATCATATTAACAAAACATGCACAGGTAATATTGCCTCACACTTATCAGATTGTCACGTTTTGAATCTAACTCACAGAAGTATGAGAAAGCAGACATTAACCCTTCATCATTCAAACCAGCCATATCCAGCCTCTTTTATGTTCAAACTGGCCAGGAGTTGAAGAAAAGTATTACAAATCCAACAGCTGTTTCTGGTAATAGCTTGAGCACTACTAAGTGTATTCTATACAGAGAATATCTGATTCTCGTCTATGAACTATATATATATACATATAGGTATGTTGATGCAAACAAGAAAAATAGAACTTAAAATATGAGTATATGTATATTTTTATCAATATTTAGCAGAAGTAACAGTGACTCAAGGTCTGAGAGTTTCATACATTACATACACATATACACTATGTGTGTGTGGCTGGGTGTGTAATCATATGCTTAAACTAAACAGGGGAAACTGAATTTGCACTTACTTAAATTAACTCAAATCTGAAGTTCAGACCTTAGATTTCATACAGTTGTCACTCAAAGTTTCAGGTCATATCTCCTCAATGATATATATAATATAATATATATAGCTTACAGTGATGTTCCCTGTTTAGTCATACATCCGCTCTGCTCAGTGAAACCTGTTGTGAGCATCTTGCCTTTTTGTCTATCAGGGATTTCATCATGAAATGAATCCTTTATTGACATGAGTAGGATCTCATTTGAAGTATTTTTGTTGCTATTTTTAGCTGGTAGAACAATGGCATAGAGGTTCCTTCATTTCCATCAGTCAGGTATTCTGTTATAACTTGAAATAAAGTTTAATGACAAAATGGAGTGAAGTTCCTTTTTGATTCATGGTAGTAGAGCATTTCAGGGTATCATAATGTTTACATCATGTGTAGATAAAAATGCTTTAATTAGTTCTCTGAAGATTCATAAAGGGCCAAGACTTAACACTTTTTCTTTTTATTTTATGATGTTAACCCTTTCATTAAATATAAAATAAAATCTTTCCCTATATAGGGTGCTGGTCTGTTGCAGGTTGTTATTTAGTCTCAGGTCCCCAATCCATTTGATTTATGATCAAAAATGTTCCAGTCACGACCAGCACATCTTTTATTTAGACATAGTGTATCTAGGGCTAAATTATTCAATGTGTATTTCCTTGTTTAGTTCCATGGTCAGCCCTGATCCAGTTGCTAATGATCAAGGGTGTTCTCACCCAAACCATCCTATCTTTTATTCAGGTATTAATGCATTAATGATTACATTATTCAGTGTGTCCTTTCTCTCCTCGAGTAGTATAGCATGATTTGGCTGCTATTTCCAGCAGATTGAGTGAACATACATAAACTCCCTTGTTGGCTTGCAGATAATACTCCGAAATGATCTGATACTTATCGATGATATCTAGGTCAAAGGCATATAAAAGCAAATTTTTTGGTAAATGTTACCTGATCTAATATCACTTTTTGGATGCTAGCAGTTACAAGCTGCCGTATTTTACAAGAACCCTGATTTTCTACCTGTCCTCATTTCCAAACGGTGTCAACATGTGTCTAGTTTCTACTAGTGTGTGTGGTCCAATAAGGGAGTTACTATGTGACCCTGAACCTATTAGAAATAGCAGACAATTGCTATCTTAAATACACTGGCTAACATAGACCTAAAACTACCAGTCACATCTGTAATACCTTAGATCAGAATTACCTTGGGGTTTAAACAAGAGTTGCCTGTTTAGACCTGGAACTAAGAGGGAGCAAATGAAGATTTTAATTGTTTGCCTCATATCATGTGATCAACTGCCTGTTGTCTTTCTGGTCCTTAACTTGTTTTTCCTCCGATGAATCTTAAGAACATAATTCTGTAATATTCCATATTATAGTGTCCAGTAAACTAAGGACAAACTGTTTATAAGACCTGATTCCTGTACGCATTATTAGTGAAACAAACATAATTGGTCGAGATATTTCCAGTAATTCATCAATAAAATGAATGACAACTTTTTGCTTCACATTCTACTTCCGTTCAATAAATACATTTTCATGATGTTTTGCAAATTTCTTTCTAAGCAAAGTATATTTTAGGCATTGTGCAAACCCAGATCAACTTCCTTTTATGAGCAGACCTTCCTAAAGGGAAACTTGAATGAGATTTTGTTACTATTTCTAGTCCAAATCAAACAAGCTCTATTCTGATTAATTAGTTCCATGAAATGAGTACGATTTCTTTGTTCTTATGAATCAGAGATACAGCATAATGATAATTGTAAGATTATAACTTATGATCGTGTTGTTAATTCCCTACCTTAACCTCATAGCCATTGTGACAAATTTTCTACTCATTCAGTCAGTGAGTTGTGATCATGCTGAGAGTCAATGTAGCTTGAATAACTGTTCAAGCAACTGGAGTTCCTACTTCACTCATATACTTTTTCCTATAGAATAAGAAGTACTGGTTCAAGATGATTTACTCCATGCATGCTGCTAATACACTTTGGAAAGGCATGATTGTTACAATATCTCATTACTTCATCCTTCACAAACTATAGCTTGTTCTAGTTGAAAAAATACACCAGTGTGTTTCTCTATTATGTAACTTTGTTTAACCCCTTTAGCATTAAACTGGCCATAAAACAGGTAGAATATCTGGCCTAAATATTCTGCATTTTATATTCAAACTGACCAGATCTGGCCTCTCACATCTACCCTACAATGTCATTATTAAAAAATTAGCATTTGTAGCTTACTTTACATTGTCTTTATTAACCAACATATGGAATAAATATTACTTGATTGTGGTACTTCAGTATGATCACAATCCTCTAGCTGAGAAGGTAATTCCTATGAAAAATGAAAAATTTGGTACAATGTCTGTGAGGTTAAGGTAGAGGACTACACACCACATAGCATATGTTGTAATTTTTTCACTATCATTGTGTTGTATCGCTGAAGAAAGAAGGTACCTTGGTTCAGTAAGCCTGATTTAAAGGAACTAAAAAGCTCCACTCCTCATTTCATTGCCTAATCAAACAGAATAGGACATTTGATTCAGATCAGAAATTGGTATTGTTTTTAAATGAAGCGTTTATAAGCATTTTAAAGCACAGGTATGGTTGTGTGGTAAAAAAAAAAACTTGCTTCTCAACCACATGGTTCTGGGTAGGATTAAAATTTCTGATGTCGTGAGTAGTCCACAATCTTAACTTCACGACCATTGTCCCAAATTTTCAACTTTTCAGCCAGTGAGCCACCATCATGCTTGACTACCAAATCTATTCCTCTAAGGTGGAAAGCTGCCAGAATTGTTAGCACACTGGACAAAATGCTTAACAGTATTTCATCCATCATTGTGTTCGAGGTTGACTTTACCGTTCATCATTCCAGACCTTGTGTCTAGAGCGGAAAGGATTATTATTAATTCCACTAGATAGTCAATAAATACATAATACTAAGCTACAAATAGTAGTGTTTAGTCTTGATGTGTAAAGCAGAAATTTATAAGTGGATGTGATCAAATCAATACCAGCATATTACTTGTATATATTTTATTGACCCTAGAACAGTGATTCTCAAATTCTGAAGTCTGGAAAAATGCCTCATCTGCTATAGTTTATTTCTTTTGTAAAATTTTAGATTTGTTTAAACTTTCCCATGCGAAGAATGCCTTCATATTTTTTATTGGATCTTCAGTATACTAGAAGTAAAAAATACTGAGAAACCCTGCTCCAGAAAGATGGAAGTTGACTTAAAATATGTCCAAAGTTGTCTCCCATATTTCCAGGAAATTATTTCTAATCATTTTTTTGGGGGGGGGGGGGGGAAGACAATCACTTCACAAAATGGACTTATTTTTGATAACTTTGGCACAAGACCATATTCTGAGGGATTGTCATTTGATCTCTCTACTTGACTGGTTTCATTGTCCTCATTTGAACTTGCAATATATAGGGATACAATTAAATAATGGTACAAAGCCAGAAATTTCAGGGTAAGGTTAAGCTGATTACATCAACCGCAGAGTTCAGCTGGTACTTATTTTATTGATCCTGAAAGGGATGAAAGGCAAAGTCAACCTCAGCAGAATTTGAACTTGGAATGTAAAGATGCATGAAATGCTCCCTCCTAACAATTCTGCCAGTTCACTACCTTGATGTAATTAAATATTGAGAAGTATTTTTGTCAGGTACTGTAACTGATTCTGCTGCACACCATGTTAAATGATTGCAATAATACACATTTACAAGAGAGTATACAATGATATGAAATGCTACTTATTATATGTGAAGGTATATGGCTTAGTGGTTAGGGTGTTGCATTGGTCTTGAACAAATCTCTTCATTTCATGTTGCTCTGCGATCACTTCACCACTGGTACGTGGTACCCCATGCATCTGTTCAGGCAATGTTGATTTGATGGAGGGAGTGAGTTCATAAATAGCACAAACATTTTGATCACTATAAAATCATTTTTGTAGGTTGTTCAGCGAAAAATTGCAAAACCATCTTTCTCAGACTATGATAGGTTACCACCACTTAATCATATGTCCATATAAAAGGGGTTAGTGGTCGAAACAATAGTACTATCTCATTATATACCAGATAATTTTGCAGTCATTTTATTCCAGTACATAAAATGTAGTGGGATAGCCTAACAGACAAAGCATATTTTAATTCGATGTTCACAACAGTATTTAAACCAAAGTATGTAACTTACAAGTATACAATTCATTTTAAAAATCTTAACATAAAATATTCTTT
Source organism: Octopus sinensis (assembly GCF_006345805.1). NCBI lineage: Eukaryota > Metazoa > Mollusca > Cephalopoda > Octopoda > Octopodidae > Octopus > Octopus sinensis. The sequence goes on along the minus strand of NC_043002.1, from coordinate 24,033,084 downwards.
CTCAATCCTCCTATTCTTTGATTTGTGTCTGTAGATGTCATGTAATTTATATTTAAAATATTAATATACATTTAGGAGAATAAATAATTTTTCTTTCCTTTCAGGTCATATATCTCAATCGTTTTGTACTGGAACGGGTTCAACAAGATCCAATGGTTTGGAGGATGTCTCACTCCATGTGTTTGGTTTCAATAGCTGGATACTTATCCTAACAACAACCACTTTACAATGCACTTCGTACTTCCTTAGTGGCACCAGCACTAATGAGTTAACTTTGTATTTTGAGCATTAATGTATAACTTGCAATTATATATATATTAATCTCAGAGAAATTCAAGAACGAAAAGTATTTTGTCCAATGTTCTAACATATCAGCTGCCTTCTATCAGTAATAATTTCTAATTTAGCCACAAGATCATAAATTTTAGATGATACAGTTACATACATTTTTCTACTCAACACAAGGCCCAAAATTTTGGGGGAGGGGGCCAGTTGATTACATCAACCCCAGTGCGTAACTGGTACTTAATTTATTGACCCCGAAAGGATGAAAGGCAAAGTTGACCTCGGCGGAATTTGAACTCAGAACGTAATGGCAGACGAAATACCGCTAAGCATTTCACCAAGCATGCTAATGTTTCTACCAGTTCACCACCTTAATGATACAATTATATTGACCTCAATGAATATAGAGAAGTGTAAATAAGTACAACTCTGTAATTAAGGGGTTAGGGTTAATGACTGGTATTCAAGTAAGGGCCTGACATAAAAACTTAGTCAACTCTGACAGGATTTAAACCCAGAACATAAACAGAAATTAACTAAATAGGATATTTTATGCACTGCACTACCAGCTTGCAACAATAATGGTGAATTCTATTAGGTCACATAGAAGGTGGCAAGCTGGCAGAATCATTAAGCATGCCAGGCAAAATGCTTAGTGGCATTTAGTCTATTCTGAATTCAAATCCTACTGAGGTTGACTGCCTTTCAGGGTTGATAAAGTACCAGTTAAGCATTGGGCCCCTTCCTTGAACTTGCTGGCCTTGTGCCAAAATTTGAAACCAATATTAGGTCACACAGGGGAGAAGACTAGCAGAACTGTTAAAAAAAAAACACATTGTGGTATTAGCTTCCAATTTTTTTCATTCTGACTTCAAATCTCACTGAAGCCAACTTAGCAATTCATCTTTCAGGGGCCAGTGGTATCAATTAATACCCTCCCTCACAACTGCTGTGCTTGTAACATTAGATGTTCCCCACATTATTAGAATGAATAGAATGCAGTCAACTGATTTGAACCCCAAAACATTAATGTAACTGTTTCTTGTACAGGAGAGATAAAAGTCATACTGACTTGAAACAAGGATGTAGCTATTTATAATAGGATATGTATAGCCAGTGATCATAACCATTATATGCCCCTTTGATCATGGCAAGACTGATAGTTCTTTAACTCAAAAGTAGCGAATGTGGCATAAAAAAAAAAATCTAGAGGGTTGATACTCTAGAGGCATATTCAGTAAGAGTAGACAGACTGTAGAGATTGGTGTCTGTGGGCCAGAGGTTACAATGTATTGGAGAGTATTTCAAATGGTTTTGGGAGTATTCTGCTGCAGTTCTTTAGATCTGCACTGGAAGAACAGATTATATATAATCACTGTGAGATCTCAAACACAATTTTCCTTAAGGATCTTGAGAAACTATATGTAAGGTAACTTTATACAATCTTATCCAAAAAAGCTAAATTTACAAATTGTTGTAGTACACTGGGCTGTTTATTATGAATTTCCATGGTATTAAGACAAATTATTCCCTGGATAGATGTTTATAAAACAAGTTGCAATTTCAATGACTTTTATAACATTACAGTAATCCCTCACCATATCATGGTTTATTATTTAAGCTTATATCAATTCCTCTGTGGTGGTATTTTGCATTTATAATAAAATATATACAAATTACAGAAAGATGAAAGGTAAAGCTAACTGACTGAATGTAAACTAAGAACATTAAAAGCTTAAACTAAATACTACAAACACATTTTGTTTGATAGAAGATGGGATAGAATGCCCCGTGTTACTTGTTCCAACTATTTGAGTTCAAATCCTGCCATTCATCCATTTAGGCTTGGAACAGTAAAGTACCAATCCAATGTGGTAAATAAGACAAAACTATTAGAATCAAGCAAGATGCTTTGCAGTATATGTCCAGGCTCTTTGCGCTAGCACTGATGCCAACCCAAATTGACCCAAGTCAGTAGTCTTTCCCTTGTTCAAACATAGATACAGTTGAAAGGAGAGACTGGCATGCACAAGAAAGACAAAAAAAAAAAATGTCCAGCTAGCACAGATGTGTAATCAACAATGACCAATTTAAGTCCTACAGCAATTCTGCCAATCCCCTATCCATTTAAAAATTTGTAACACACAAACACAAGTAGGAGAGGCAGAAGAGTTATAGTTGATTAGATTGATTCTTGGTAGTTATCCTTTTGATCCAAGAAGAATTTGAACTCAGAATAGAAAAGAATCTAACAATATGGCAGAAGGCATTTTATGTACTGCTCCATCATTTCTGTCCTCACAAGGATTTCAAAATGGATTTTTGCAAGATTTGAGCCCAGAATATTACTAAGCACAGTTGGTTGGTAAGTTTGCTCTAGGTTCAGCACTACTGCTTGATACGTTGGGCTGACCGTGGATTTGGGAGATGAAAACTGAAAGAAGCCTCTCACATATATGTATATCTGTGTGTATCTTTGTGTCTATCTCCCACCACCGCTCGGAACCGGTGTTGGTGTGTTTACACCTCCATAAATTAGCAGGTTGACAAGAGACCAACAGAATAAGTATCAGGATTAAGAGAGAGGGTGGGTGGGAAACTACTGGGGTAATTGAAGGTGGTGCCCCACATGGCTGTAGTCTTATGACTGAAAGAAGTAAAAGATAAATAGGCAAATTTTTGAAATCAACTACTATTACAATAAAAATCAGATACAAAGCTTAATACCACAACAGAGAGATATGATCAAATTAAATGATGTTATATTACTTTTTCTTATTTCTAAATAGTAAGCATGAGTTTCTTTTCTTTCAAATGCTCTACCCCTGATGGAAGATGATAGACATTAGGGGTGTAAGAGATGACGAACATTCAGTAAATACATATTCATCGTAATATTTAATTTTCATACCACATTCTTCAATCTATATTAAGCTAGAGGCTGAACCACAACTATATTGCCCCCACCCCATCAATCATTGTAAATAAAATCTGTGCCTACTAAGAAAAAAAAAACTATAATCTTGAAGTGCTGAAAGATTTTTAGTTCCATGCCCTGTCCTCTTGAATATGTGAGTGTGCAGACAACTAGGTGGTGGTAGCAAAAGTTTAATCTGAAGTCAACATGATCCAGCAGGCCTTTTTCCAAAGGCATTCCAATCGTGACCATCCCCTTCTTTCAGAGGTACTTAGGACTACATTATCTCATGTGTCCTTTGCTTTTCTAGAAAGGAAAAATATAAGAAAAAAAGGTAGATTGTGTGATTTGAGGGAGATTTGGTTATAGCAGACAGGCAGGCAGGAAGGCCGAGCAAATAATTCTTCAGGTTTAAGTTTTATTTCGGAGGACAATACAGAGACAGATTATACAGTAGAGACAGAGTCAGTCAGAACTTTGTCAAGTCCTAGACATGGGCAGCGAATGGTTACTTTGCAGGCATTATTAGATCCATGACAAATGATCAATAGGAAAAAAAAAAAAGTTTAAGAATAAAATAACAAACATTACACGAGAAAGTTCAGATTGCATTTGATAGTAAAACTAACACTTTCTCTCCACTATTGCTCCCAGCCTCAACTTAAAGGATTAAATTACAAAAAAAAAAAAAGAAAAAAGAAAAGAAAAAGCTGTTATATTAATATATATATATGTATGTATATATATATTACAATTTGCAAGACCAATATCTTGGCACTAAGGAAATTGTTGAATTTATTTTAATATAAAATTGGCTAATCTTGAGGTGAAGCAGGTAGAGAAAACTTTCTTGGATATTAATTCCTCCTCTAACATTTGACCGCGATTCTCTAAGCAATAAAGAATGGGGAGCAGTTGATTACAACTGAAAACAGTGAAAAATATCAGACAAGAAGAGCTGCTTCCCTTTCGCATACACACACGCACACTTCCTCCCAGCACAAATTCCTTAATTTTAGGACATCAAAAGTAACCCAGCTTTTCAGTTTGGTGGTTACCCCTCCATACACCAGGCTTACACTGCCACATTGGACAGTAACAGTGTACAAATAATATTTCATCGCTAAGCAATTTGTCTACACCTCTATAGGGTAAGTGTATCCAAAAGTTGAAAAATTAGGTGAGAATTCAGTCAGACAAAATAAAGAAACCAGCATGCTTGAATTAGAAATTACATTTCATTAACAATGCTATTCAAATAAAGGGAGATGAGAGGGAGTTTTTATTTTCATTACATGCACATAAATTAACAGTGGCAACTGATAGGGAGGTGTCAGAAACAGATGAAATTAATAAGCTAACAAAGCAAAACAAATAATACTAAAATCATGTAAGGTTGAATGAGAGTGGCACCAACTATATTTTGGTGCCAGAGACAACACAGATAGACATGCACAGAAATACCGACAAGATCAGAGTTTATGAAATGTAGGAAACCAGAAAGAAGGAGAAAGTATACAGTTTTTGTATCACAAAATAATAAAACCAGCGAAGTAAACTTATTTCTGGTTGGAGAATGAATTCAAAGATAGTGGCCAAAGGTCATTTCACCAGCCTTTTCTTGCATGAAAATTCAACATGCAAGGCAGTAGTTATTGTGAACACAGTTGATAAATAGAACCCTATTAGACAGAATGTGCATGTATGCGTGTGTATGCTCATGTATAAAGACCTAGATTCATTGTCTTAATGAGAAAAAGGTTTTCTGAAGTTGTATCAATTCAACAATATTTAATTATTGCTAAGTAATAAAAAATATAACAATTAACAGCTCTGCCTTGACAGACAAAAAATCCCCAGCAAAACCACTACCATCAACCCACTAAGTAAATAAAAACAGATAAGTGATTCAGTGCCACAGAATCCCAGCCAAATTACTACGGCTAGAAAATCAAATTATTCAAATAGTGACAATTTTTTTGGTTTTTTACTAAATAGATTTTTAAATCATTGCATATGTTTTAAAAATAAATAAATAAAAATGAAAAATATATATATATGTATATATAACTCTGACGAGTCCTTCCATTATAAAAAGCAATTTGCTTGAAAAGAGGCAGTATATTTACCAGATGAGGTATATGGAGTGGAAAAGAAAATTGGAAAATCATGATAATAATGTGAATGTTTTAATGTTGAAAAACAAAATTGATTCTCTCTCTCTCTTTATATATGATATATATGATATATATATATATATATATATATATACACACACACATATATATACACATACACGCACATACAGACAGATACCATACACATGTGCATACCTAGGGATGTATACCTAGTATTGGAGGACTGACATAAATTAGCAAGCAAGACCTCATAAATACAGTTAATAGATAAAAATCAAGAAAATAAGAGTAAATAAATAAGTGGCAGTGGTAGTGGTGATGTCGATGGTACAAATAAACAGGAGAAGCCATACGAAAGAGAGAGAGAAAGAGGAAGCCAAAAGAAAGCAATGAAGAAGAGAAATGAAAAACAGCTTCATAATTAAGAGACACAAAGAGATGTTAAGGTATAAAAATTTAATTCAATCAGCCAGCCACACACACACATACACACGGGAGGTCTTACCAGCAAAAATTGATTGATACAGCCTAACCCTCATGAGACCTTACTACTACTATCACCACCACCACCACCAACAACTGGTCAGTCAGAAAGCACAATTCCAGCACAAAAAACAAAGAAACAATGCAGCTGGCTACTGGACTATATTATCAACCCAATGTGATATATAAACAATGTAACTTTACTTCAATGCTGAGGATGTCAAGTCAAAAAAAGCATCCATGAATGCAGAGCAAAGAGCAGGTTTAGGCATACTGGGGGGAAGGAGGAAGAATAAAATAATTTTCCAATACTTTTAAAACTTTTTTTTTTATTTTAGTTGTAGGTGTAATTAATAAGTAGCTTTCAAAATTTTATTTTTCACTTAAATTTTTGACACTGCCACCGGTGACCAAGGGAAGGGCAAGACAAAATAATAATAATAATAACAATAATAAAAAATTTCAATGTGAAATTTCTGACTGATTTGAGAACAATTTTCTACAGAGGACTATCAGAAACCAATAAAATATCAAGACTTGTATGTATCAAAGAAAGTTTTCTTTTTCAATTTTCCCCCCCATTTTTCCCACATTCAAAATTGTATTTTTTCCACTTTTCTTAACAAATACTAATTGTTATTTTTTAATTTTAAAGTTTTATTGAAAAGGATAGAGGGGAAAAGTGTGACATTATCACTGGCTGAAAGACAGAGCTGGTTTGGTCCACATTTAGCCAGAATAGAAATGATTGACAAACTTTTTTTTTTCTCTTTTAATTATTTAATTAGAAAGAAAGAAACTTAAAAGAGAGCTAAGTTAGCTTAGTGAAAGACAATGAAATGGAAGGGAGTGAGGAGACAAAATTGAACAGATTCTAAAGAGAGAGAGATGAGAAACAACTAAACAAATCAGAGAAGAATAAGAGAATACACTGTTTTTTCACTATGTGTATGTGTGCATATGTGTGTGTGTGTGTGCATGCACTAGCATGCATGTCTCTTCCACTCATAATATGGTCATGACTGGCCTTTGGTAGCGCTATGAAATAATGGACATGGTTTGGTTGGTCACTTTTATACAGATAACATATCAATACAGAACAATGTACAAGAGAAAAATGATAATAGTCATGGCCAGAGAGAGTGACAAGAAGACCAATATTATTATATTATTATTATTATTATATTATTCTTATTATATTATCATTATTATTATTATTCTGTTTCATGTGCAAATAGATTCAACTAAATGGGTTGCTGTTTATGACACTTCCTCTGTCTCACCTTCTGGTTGCCCCTCAGCTTTATGTTCACAATCTGAAAAAGAGAATGAAATGATTAGCAGTTTAGTCAAATTTACTCTACCGTACAAGGTTGCTGTTTGGTCATTGTTATTACCATTAGCTTTCAACTAGCAATTTCCAGTTGCTTGTCCATTTCAAAACCCTTTTTGTACCTATTACAGTTAAGTTTTTATTTCTGCAGCTTCAATACAATAATATCAACAACCCTCCTACTAACAGCCATGGTACCAGTGTCTAACCGGATTCACTAGAAATAGTAACAGCAAAATTTACCTTAATTATATTCTATATTTCAAATGAAAGGACACAGATGTAGTAATAGACATATAAAGATGAGAGAAATGTATTTGGTCATTCTATTAAACAGTTATTTTAGCCAAGACTCAATTGTGACAATAGTTAACTAAATATTTGCCTTACACCAGGAGTTACCAAACTTCAAGAAACATGAACACTTTGTTTTATTATATACAAACTCAGAGAATATTATATCTAATTTTCTAAGAGAAAATATTTCATGCAGAATTCTCAAAAATTTCACATTTTTCTATATTATATTAAAAGGTCATTAGAGTAAACATTCTTATGCTTTTACCAATCTGGACTCGCTCACAGAAGACATTTGAAAATTATTAAGCTTGTTTGTCAATGAAACAGAAAATTTGAAGACACTTCCAGAACTTATCATCATTGTTTCTGTCATCACAACTATTTTTCTATGCTAGCATGGGTTGGATACATGGTTTTTAAGTGCAGTGACATTAGTTCCTACAGTCATGCTTGTGCATATCAAAGTTGAAAATCTTAAATGCATTGAGTGGAGAGAAAAAAGGGAAATAAAATTAACATTCCTCGGTAGTATAGTGGTAAGTATGCCTGCCTGTCACAAGGGATATTGGGGCTTGAATTTAGGCGCAGATATGGTTGTGTTGTAAGAAGCTTGCCTCCCAACCACATGTTTCTAGGTTCAGTCCCACTGCATGGCAACTTGGGCAAGCATCTTCAATATAGCCTAGGGCCAACCAAAGCCTTGTGAGTGGATTTAGTAGATGGAAATTGAAAGAAGCTTGTAATATACATATGTATATATATATATAGTGTGTGTGTTTGCTCCCCACCACATGGTTGAGAAGCAAACATCTTAACTGCACAGCTATGCCTACACCTGTGTGTGTAGCAATTACCCAATGCAACAACAGGAATCTCAGTAACAAAAAGAAACCATCCTCTCAAGGAAAAGAAAAATAGAAATGGCAAAGCAAAAAGATGAAGAAAATGATTATATCCTAACTCATAATCACCTATGCTTTTCTTGAGCATCAAAATGTCACATTTATCTTTAAGTACCACTTCAAAATCTAAGAGGCATAAAACTTAATTTCAGATTTCATTTAGCATGCCAAAAAGCAATTTTAAGGATTCCCATCATCTTTGATGGAAGGCTGCCACTCTATTTAGCATTTCAAACATCTTGTTTTAAAAAACATTTGTACCAGATGATATACTACTTCATTTCTTCAAATGTCTATATATTACAAATTACAACCAATTTAGTACCAATTTTGAGAAAAAACATTACAAACTAGAAAAACTTATGTACTCACATTTAGTCTAACAGATCTATAATTATATATATAACGGACATTAAACGATGATTAGAATGACAGGCCTTAAACTACAAGTATTATACGTGCACTTTTTTTTCTATTTTTGATGTAAGATTTTATTCTAATTACTCCCAGTTTTTAATAGTTGGGCTCTATGAAAATCTAAACTTTGTTAAAAAAAAAAAAGAGAAAAATCTTTCTGTACATCAGAAATATTAGCTATAAAAGAGTTATAAATTAGAGAAAGATTTTAAAATTTACCTTCAGCCTGCATATCTGATGTCCAGAGAGTAAGGTTGTCTCTCAGTAGCTGCATTATAAGGGTGGAATCTTTGTAGCTCTCTTCACTCAGCGTATCCAGCTCAGCAATTGCTTCATCAAATGCACACTTGGCCAATCGACAAGCACGGTCAGGTGTATTGAAGATCTCATAATAGAAGACAGAGAAATTGAGTGCCAAGCCTAATCGTATCGGGTGGGTGGGAGGTAGGTCCTTTAAGGCATATTCACTTGCCGCCTTGTAGGCAAGTAAACTATTGTCAGCAGCGTCCTTCCTCTCCTCCCCAGTGGCAAATTCTGCCAAGTAGCGATGGTAATCACCTTTCCTAAAACAGATAAAATTTTCAAAGTTGAAACAGCATAAAATGTACAAGATGCTGTGGAGAATTAAAAATATTTTTCTAATTAACTAGTTTTTTTCTTTGTTATATCAAAACAGAATGGAATGTGTCTCATGTACTAGAGTAGATTTAATCGTTGCCTCTATTTGATAACATAGCTATGTTAATAGTCATATGGGTCCACACATAGACTATGCAATATTTCATGTTAAAATGCCCACAATAAAGCAGAAAACTGAAGCATATCAATAAAAAGAAGGAAAAAAAATCACAGAAACAGTGAAAATAGATTTAATATTGGTTTCAAATTTGGACACAAGGCCAGCAACTGGCGGAGGAGTGAAGTCAATCAGATTGACCCTAGTGCTCAACGGTACTTTATTGACCCTGAAAGGCATAATCGACCTAGGTAGATTTTGAATTCATAATGTAAAAACAGAGGGCAAAATGCCTTCAACCTGCTTAATGATTCTGCCAATTCACTGCCTTAAATTTAGATTTAATATTGAGAAGTAATTTCCTTACTATTTACCGCAAGTTTACTAAGTTGTTTAAGTTAAAGAAGTGTGTACATGCATGTGTGTGTATCAAGAAACCTAAATATGACATACTTACATTTTGTAATAAAACACTCTAGATTCTCCAGTTGAAGCATTAGTTAAAAGTTTCTTATCCAAAACAGCTAAAACATCATTGCAAATATCTTGAAGTTCACCTTCAATCTGAAATGAACCAATTACAACAAGCAATTGTTAAACAGAGATTAACATTACTATTTTGGTGTCAACATTGGGATTGCACTGTTTTACAGCATTTCAGATGTGTTTCACTAACCAATAATAACCACAAGGTTTCAATTTTGAGAGCAGTGTAGAGTTGATTATATTAACCCAAACAACTGACTGGCGCTTTATTTTATCAACAGCCCCAGAGCAATGATATGAAAAGTCAACTCTAGCTGAACTAGTTGAATTCTGAGTATGAAGCGTAGTGTATGATTAAATATGATCAATATTAACGATTCAGCCAACTTCAATAAGCAAGTGATGATGAAACAACTATTCACCAATTAAATATCTCACTGTTATCTTAGAGATATTTAATCAATATAGCTGTAAACTAAGTAAGATTTGCGGAACAATGCAATAGAAACACAATTTAATAGATAAAATATCAATAACATTTTCTTAATAAATCAGATCAGTCACATTTCAGTGATTTTTAAGAAATGTTAATCTTTATGAATTAGTCAAGATAAGCATCCAGTGTACAAATGAACATGATTTGAAACTTTATAGCTGAATTTGAAAACTGAATTTGTTTAAAACAAAAATTAAGAGTGGTAATTTTTTAAAATAATTATCTCCCTAAATATATTCAATATAAAGTTTTAAAAAAAGTTTACAAGTAGATTACAGAGGCTACTAAATACAGTTTAATGCTTTTAGTAAATTTTATAGTCAACATTAATATAAATCAACAGATAAAATGTTATTTGGATTTAATTTGAACAAAGGCAGACATGGTCTGAAAATGTTTTTATTTTTAAGAATCTTTTCCCTCACATGTCTGTTTGAAGTAAATTCTTTGGAATAAGTAAATTTGTTTTATTTTTTTGTTAGTGGTGACAGAAGCTTGAGTGAATATAAAAATTCTGATTACCATTGTGTAAATATGAGAAAGCAGTTTGAATAGAAGAGATCAAGAAGGCACAGTACAGACATTAATACATGCTCAAGAAAGAATTTATTCAATTTCAATATAACACTTGTTTTCCATACTGGTATGGGTTGGACTTGATTATTTTAGAGAAGTTCCAATCAATTCAGCATATGGTCATAGAAATGGAGTAAAGAGTGACAGGAATCATATTAGAACTAGTGTAAGCTTTTCTATATCTTTCACAAAACCCCTCCACCCCAAACATTTTGTGATAATCACATGACACTATGGACTATCTTTGGGGGGACGGGACTATTAATAATTTAGGAAATTTGCTTAAGTCACATTCATTTTTCACCTGCTTTTTCTAAGTTTGCAGATTCAAGAGGACACTGTCAAATTATTACCTGGACCCTACTGCAATAAAATAGTAAGCCACAAGAGTATCTCAAAATTACTCAGGTACATTAGCTGGTTAGTAAAGTGATATAGTCAAAACAATTTAGTCAGCTTACCTTTTCTCTGTAGGCTCTAATCAAATTTACTCGCTGTTCACTGCCTTTAGCTTCTTCCTTTTGCTCTAGACTGCTGACAATTCTCCAGGAGGCTCGACGAGCACCTATCACATTTTTATATGCAACTGATAAAAGGTTTCTTTCCTCCACAGATAATTCAATCCCCTGGTCGGCCACCTCTTTCATGCTTTCCACCATTTCTGAAAAAAAAAAAAAAAAAATTAAAATTTTAAATTGTACACAGCTTTTATATACCAAATGTCAGATTTAATGACATACTGCCACTATTTCCATTGCAATTAATTACTGCCAAATTTTATATTTATACCCAGTTATGTACACTCTCGAAAGCATTAAGTGTGCATGCAAGGACATCACATCACATTAGACACAAAGCTACATATTTATGTAAGATTTGCTTTACCATATAACATTGGAGCTGTGATGCATACCTATACTTTTCCGAAAGTCATTACAAAGTTGATTGAAGCAGTTCCATAAGAGAACTATTATATTGATCATTAAGAAACATTAAGCTTCGTAAATTGTAAAAATTAAACGAAGCTTCGTTTAGTTTAATTAAATCATTATCAAAAATATGAATCTTTTATCCATGACAAATTATTTTAAGAATGAAACAACTGCAACACATCACACTTTGCAGTAAAGTGTTTAACATACCCTCAATTTAGTAGTTACAAAAAACTTTACATCATCTCATAATGAAGATATAACTACTTTAATATAATCAGTATTACAAAGTTACTTAAAAATTAAATCACACACAGCAAATACACAAAAATGTTTAACATTCATCAGGAGGATCACATTACAAATATAAGAAAAATATTTGGCAAATATATTTTGAGAAAATACTACAAAGTATATATTTCATGATAAAAAACCAATTTATTTTTAAATATTTTACAAAAATGCAACAAGTTCATAAAATGAAGCAAACGAATGTCTCAACACAGGTCATATAATAAATGTAGTCAAGATCAATATTTAATGAAGCCATCAAGTTATAACATGAAACCTCTTCATATATTATTAGGTGACATGACTATTTACACAATCAGACAGAACAAAAAAAAAACCCAAAAAAAAACCACTCAGATAAAACTGAATTCTTTCCCTTAATGTTTCATGTTTTAAATGAGACTTAGAATACATAAAATTTCACAATTAATTTAGTACTTCAGAAATAATTTCACATAAAAAAGAAAAGTTGAGCAGAAAAATAAATACCAACTATTTAAGTTACAAGCTGACCTAATCAGCCTATTCTATATATTTACAGAAGCCTGTCAAAAATAGGGCCAAATTAACCATGATTCATAGGTAAATTCCATCAAGCTAAACATTATGCAGTCTCTGACATGGCTGTGCCAGCCTACTTTTTTCTAAGTTCAAATTCCAAATAAAAATGCTAGTGTTTTTTTTTTTAATTCAAAACATCGATGCTTAATTAAAAGTTAGAGCAGGTTGTAAAATTTTATAATTATGGAAGTGAAACTACACTTCAAGGTCAACCCTTCATGGTAATATGTTGAGAATAATTAACATAAAACTATATTTTGTAGAATGTAAGATTATTTTTCAAGAGAAAATTTAAACTAATATTAATTTATAGCACGAGCAAACAAGACATGATCAATTTAACAAAGCAACTTAAGAATTCTTTATAACCGAAGCTGGAATGCAATTTTTTCTAAAATTCTAAGCACCTATATATGTAACTCAGATTCCACAAATTTATATTTTATTCAAGACTCCCAATGAAAGAAAACCACACACACGCATTCTATATAAAACAAGGTATTTGTTATATTCAAGGCAGAAATATATGTTCTTGTTCTAATTCACAGCAACATAAATTAAGCTTTATCATGTTTTAAATTTAGATGGCCAAACATAATTCAATATCTACAAAATGATTTGTTTTCTTCTCTCAGTTTAACATATAACCACATTGTCTCTCAAAGCAGTCTCTATAATACCAACAATGGAACGTCTGAGTAAAAGCTAAGCTATAATGTGTATGTTAACTAAACAGTTAGATGTTGAACATGATCAGAGAAATGTTAATTCTATCTCCTCTTATTACTCTCTAAATAAACTCATATATGCAAAAGCTGAATCACGATAAAAAGCAACCCCCACCATAGCTGTGTGTCTATAATTTAATGACATAACTAAATACTATAGTTAGTCCACAACTTCGATCATGTCATAATGAGTGATTTAATAAAAGAATTTTTTTAAACCTTGCCAGTAAGATTAATTAAATACTATAAACCAAAAGATAATGAACGAACTCCATATAAATTGTACACTTCATGGTTGGTTACCCGTACAATCGAGTTTAATCTTAAAATTTCTCTTCAGCCAACAGAACCAAGTGAAATACTTATCTTAAGAACATGAGTAATCATATAGCAAATTTCCCAAGACGCCTAATATGCAAATATACCGTTTGACACTATATCAATCTCAAAAATGGTGTTATGAAGAAGAGGTTGGTTTGAGCATGGTTAATAGCTCTAGTTTCGCCCATGTTCTTTAAACAGATTCCAGTACGCTCAAACAGCAAGACAATTTATAACATTGTTCGGAATGTGCCCCCCCTCCCTCTTCACATTCCACAGTGACTTCAGTTTGCAGTAGGAAGTTGTTTCGAATAGATTATATCACCAGTCGCAGTTTAACATTAATGTATGTAGTAATATCAATAAAAATGTGAAATTAGAGGGGAGGGGGAAACAGTTACTGATTGAAATTGTCAACATAAGCAGTTGTAATAAGTTACATCTCATTTTGGCATTTCATTTAGAAATAATAAAACGGAAAAGTTATGGTTAAGTGGGAAAATCTTCCTCTTAAGATTACATTATCTTGTAAGTTTTGCTTCTTTTTTAAATTCAAAAACCTAAGCAAAGTTCCTAAGTATACCCTCAAATTAAACGATTTTTTGGTTCGTAAATCGTTAAAAAGTAACGATGAAAAAATGTCGTTAAAAGCCTTTGTTTTTGAATGTTTTTGGTGGATAGGGTTAATACCCAACGATCAAAATGTTTAAGGGGCGCCCCAACTGTCAACAAAGAGTTGGAAATGATTCGAGAGTTTTGTTTCTTTATACAGGAACTGAAGACGACTTAAAACCAACTTAATACGTGTTATAGACCTATCTTTTGGGTCTACGTCATGTAGTTAAACTAAAGCTTTTTTTTTTTATTAAATAAATTTATCAAAAAAGGTTTGGACCTAAAATGAGTTAGAACATTTATAAAAAATCTCAATTTCTCGGTAAAATAATAAACGCAACTAAAATCCAGCCGTTTACATCTACATGTCACGATTGTGATTACAAACGAAGTGACCATTTTAAAAACCATATACAGCACTTTTTCTTTTCTTTTTGCGTTTTAGATAAACGTCTCAATGAATATATTCCATCCTTTAAATTTAGGAGAAAAGTACGGAATTTATGAACTATATGCAAAACACTAAGGGAGGCGGCATTAAGTAAGAAAAAAGTATAAATTTTAAATGAATTTTATTTAAATAAGTCTTTAAGTGAATTAATAGGGGGCAAAATCCCTCAAATCAGTAAAAATGTAGCTAGAGGATTTGATGCCTTCTAGCAACGAAGGTATTTATTAGTTTACGTATCTGGAAGTGACCTCAGGAATCAATTTGGGAATATTCAGAAATTACTGAATCCATTTCCTGATCACATTTCAATAAATTTTGAAAATAAGAAAGATTTTGTAAAATAACTTGCTATTATTAATCTGGCTTTTGGAACATTACAATATGACAGTAGGTTTAAATTTATATACGAACACTTTAAAATAGATGGTTTTGTGAGTCGGGCGAGTTAGTTTTGTGAGTCGAGCGTCTCAGTTTTGAAGGAGGGAAGATGCGAAGCTGCAGGGGAGAAGAACGGTCGGCTGAATCACCCGGGAGAAATGCGAGGGTAAGTCGACCCAAACGAGATTTGAACTCAGAACGCAGTCCGACGCTCTACCGTTTCTGCCATTCCACCGCCATTTTAAATTATAATAATGATAATTGTTTTGTTACATCGTTGAAGCGCAGTGTCCATATCAGCCCATATTTTAAGGCCTCCACAGACATATTTGGTTTGAATAGATAACGCTTTTTCAAATTTAGAACAAGAGTTTGCATGTTTTCCAAGAGAGAGATTGAATAATTAAATCTTGACAAGCTTCTCGAGTGGACCTTGTAAAGAAAATAAGTATTGCCCACATGATTAGCTAGTTTTACAGCAGAAGCAAGAAACTGTCATAGAGAAGAGACTAAATAAAACTACTACTACTGTTTCTTTCCACTCCAGCCAGCCATTTTTTTTCTCTCGAAGGTTCAGGAGGAAGAGAGAGACACAAAGATTGTGAAACGATGTTTCAGCAGTGCCGAGAACAGTTTCCATCCTAAAGACATATTTCTTCTGTAATTAGAACCCGCCTACATTGCTATTGTGTGACGCGAGGGAGAAGTGATGGGGAAAAAATAGGAGATATAATGTATAAGATATGAAAACGAATTCTACATTTTATCAGTGTTATCGTGGTCGTTACGACCCCCTCTCTTGCCTAAGATGTTGAGAGTAATAATGTGGCGGTGATATATCAATGATTCCACTGACAATAGTCAAACTGCTACTAGTTGCAGCAGTGTAATAGTAGCTGCACCACTAGTAGCTACTGTACCAAACCGTGAAGAGAGCAGGTACATTAACACACATTTAATATAATATTAACGCAGATATAGGACTTCAGAGCGACTTGTATAGCAACTATTTTATACGGGAGATTGTCATTAAATAGAGCTTGTAATTTTAAGAAAAATAATGAAGGTTTAGTTATATTGAAGTGATCACATCAATTTCAACACCAGCTTTTTTCCTCCCTTTTTCTTACTATCAACTTAACAAGTCGTGTTGACTACATTTAGATTAAAATAACAAAGACAATGAAACATTTAGTTTACTTTTTTTTTTATTATTTGCTCGAATTCCACAGCACAATAATAATTGTTTCTGGGTAGAAGACGTGCAATCTGGGGGAAGGTTAGTTGATTACATCTACCCCAGTTCTTGACTGGAAACATCTAGGTCAGTGGTTCCCAACCTGGGTTCCGCAGTGGTAGAACTAAATTTAAAATTTCAATACACACCGATACAAAATACATAAGGATGATGATGATAAGTATATTACAAGGAGTCCGTGGGAAAACTCATTTTAATTAAAAGGGTCGGGAACCACTGGTCTAGGTCAA
The DNA here is from genome assembly GCF_006345805.1 of Octopus sinensis. Classification (NCBI taxonomy): domain Eukaryota; kingdom Metazoa; phylum Mollusca; class Cephalopoda; order Octopoda; family Octopodidae; genus Octopus; species Octopus sinensis. The sequence goes on along the minus strand of NC_043002.1, from coordinate 24,016,250 downwards.
TACTACTACTGCTATCTATGTTAGGTCACATATAGCAGCAGAAAGAGGTGGGGTAGCTGACTTACTTAAACTGATCCTCAGTACACGATTGATGCTTATTTTAACAAACCCAGCAGAGTTTGATCACAATGGAGTGTGGGGGTGTCATAGAAAAAGCTAAAGACCATTAAACAATTACTTCAAAATTGTTTTTTTTTT